>NC_048426.1:8882155-8944593 GCF_013103735.1 Etheostoma cragini
GGAAAAAGGCTGCAATGAAACAAAGAGTGAAAAATTTAAAGGGGTCTGAATACTTTCCGTACCCACTGTATATATGTAACTTATTGTGTTAAATAAGCTTATGTTTGGTCTCGTGTCAGTTGCAGGCCCCTGTATTTAACCAAATTGAAATCGTATCTTGGCAGACTTTGTGATATCAGTAAATAATGTTACTTTTCCATAGAATGAATATAATATCGTATTGTGATAAAGTGTGTGATTTACACGCCTAATGGATTGTGTTTTGGCAAGTTTATATTTTCACTGTAACATATTCTGCTCAGTACAAAACCAGTTCTGATGCCTAAACTCATCTAAAACTGGTGCTTTCCCAATTTTAAAATCTGTATACTTTACTGCGCAGAACTCATTGGAATCCTTGTTTAGTAAGGCACCATGAGGATGTGACTGCATGAATAGCTGAAGCACTGCATTTTATAATGCCACTGACTGCAGAAGAAACTGTACTGGATGGGGCATCATAGCCAGTACCTGATCCACTTCATCAGTGTAGGATCAGAGGCCTTATGACACAATATCATCACAAATCAATACTTATGCCATGATACAATGTTGCTATATTCTGTAATTATATTGCAATTTATTACCTTTTTTCCCACTTTCTTCAATTTCAAATGATGTCCCCAAAAGGGAACTGTGTCAACATCTGTTTTATGTAATAAGATGAATTTCTGTTTGTTCATCTCACTTCAGTTTTATTGCTGAAAAATGGGATTGTCAAGCAGACAATCTGACCAACACATATGTAGTAAAAGACTGATACTTACTCATAATAACGCAATACTATGCTGTATCAATTTCGTCCCCCAGCCCTACTGATCAAGTGGATCAGATCAATGCATTCACGCTGATAACCAAATAAGAATGAGCCTTATTAAAATATACTCTCCTACTTTGAAATTTGAAGTCTTGACATGTAGATATAAAATCTATTAACGGACACGACCAAACCAAACTCAATCAGCACCCTGATGGATCTTTCAATTTTTTTCTCCAGGCTCTTGTCACTCTGGAGCTTGTGCGGTTTTCAGAGTGTGTGTGAGTGGGTGAGTGTATGTGTGAGTGTGTGTGAGCTGCCGTTTCCACCTCACCTTTTCACCAAGAGCTGCTCCTCCCCTGGAGGATGACAATGGAGGAGATGAAGAATGAAGCGGAGACAAACTCCATGGTATCCATGACGCTGTACGCCGTAATGTACCCAGTTTTCAATGAGGTAAAACATTTAATACTGACAGCAGCCACCTTTTAAATTATATTATTTAAAAAAAGATGTACAAATATACAGAGTTGTTGTTATTATGGTAGAGTAGGCTGCTAAAAATATATTTTTGTGACAACTAGACTAGAATGATGAAACACACTGGATGATGTAGAGTAGTATTTCTACATTATTTCTTTAAAGGATAGAAGTATGATTGCAGAACTGCAAAACAAAAAAAAAGTGATGCACATTTCTACAAACACTAGTGGCTTTTTAGACGGAGCAGTTATGTTCAACATGGCACACAGCTGTGTTCGAAGTTGCTAGGTGACGCAGTAACATCCCCAAGACATCCAGAGTTGGCGTTGATGTGTGTTTTCTCTTTTGATTCTTTCATTAGCTGGAGAGGATCAACCTATCAGCAGCTCAGACGCTCAGAGCAGCCTTCATAAAGGTAGGACCGTGCATGGATCAGATGTCCTGAAACATAAAAGCCCAACTGTATCACTTCCATTATTCTTTAAAACTGTAACACTACCTTCCCCTTTTGTGTTCATTCAAAAAAACTCAGTCTATATTGTAGCTGATGCTCTTACCATTATTCTGCCAAAGATTCAATTCCTTCCTTGAGGACACTGACAAGAACATGTACACACATTGGCTGAGTCACTGAGGCCCAAACTGCAACTTCCCCTTTTCAGAATGACCCAACAACAAGACCACTCCACATGTCCAAATTTCACTTCCTGGAAATGAATCGAAACATTGTCACATAGTACTGCAACACATGAAGTAAAACGACCCCAGCAAACAATAGCTACGTTCTTCCCGTGTTATGTTGAAGTCATCAGTGTTTGCTGTTTAGTTGTGTTGTTACTTTCAAGAAAAACTACATTTTGTTCTCTTGCAACTTTTGATCAACCTCCCAATGAGAACTTCTGTTGTCATCACCTCACATCACTTCACATCACTTCCTCGTTGGTGTATGCCACTGAAATACAGTGACAAAGCAGAGAGGGCATGTATGCACCTAATAAGTGTGGACATTGTCCTTTTTTCTTGAAAAGCTAAGTAGGGTGTCAAGCATTCACTGGCATTTTAGGCCCTGTTTACATGAGAAAGCCCCCGGGTGATAAATATTTTATCAGATGTGCCTTTTGGTTAGACGGCGACAGCGTTTTTGGGGCTTATAAACTCCAAAAAGTGAAACCACCCTCCGCCGTGTAGAGAGAGATGACAAAAAGGGCGTCGGTGTAGTCTGTTGGTACGGAGTGGGCTACAGAAATTATAGGCTCTTGTTATCTAAAAGATCTTCAATGGAATGGCTCAATATTGAAAGGATTTTGACAATGTGGATGAGGTTATAGTTTGATGATCATATGTAGGCTATACGTTTGAGCCAGAGTAGGTTACAGCGTTGTGGATGAAGAGAAAGAGAGCAAGAGGCAGCGTGCTTCACCCTCCTCTGCTATTACATCAAATTTCACACGCTTTTGCTTCAAACCCCCCCCCCCCCCCCCCCCCCCCCCCCCCCCCCCCCCTCTAAAAAAAAAACAGCAACTCTTGTGTAAACGCGGGATAAAAAGGGAGAAAGCAACACCACTTTGTGCGTTTTCGCTTCAGGTTGTTTCCGTCTAATCATAGCCTTAAATGAATAATGAAGCACTTTAAAATGTTACCTTAACCTTACCTTTGTTATTATTGATGAAGTGGATATTGGCTTCAGTTTTTATGGCGTTTGTTATGATCAAGCACCTCCATTTCTTTTTCCCACGAGCCATTACTCTGATGAACAGCTGACTTCTTACTCACAGTGTCAGGTTCAGTTCTGTGCAATAACCCAGTAACACGGTCTCTAAACAGCACCTGTTTACTGGTTCCACTTATTAATACACTTATTTAGTATTTAATCATCATTGTCATTCTCATGTCTCACTTATTCACTCATTCTCATTCTCATATCTCACTTATTTATTATTTATTCATCATTCTCATTCCCTATTCCAGAGCTGTTCATACTGTTCATACTGTAATATAATAACATGATACTATTTATTCCAGCATCCTTTGCACTATGCTCCACATTTAAAATAATAACTATAACAATTCATTCCTGCATACGTTGCACTCTTCATTGGACTCATTGCACTATTGCCCCTCTATTGTTTCTATTGCTATACAGTATACATACGTGTGCGTATATTCTTTGGTTGTTTTGTATGTGGGAGTGCATTGTGAGCAACAGTGTTCCAAAGAAAAATTCCTCGTATGTGTCGTCATACCTGGCAAACAAAGCTGATTGTGATTCACATGGACAATCAAAGGAGTAACGTTGATGATGCATCTCATCGATGTTTTTTTGTTTATCGATACGCTGCTGTGATTGCACCGGAACGACAGAAGCCCAGTGGCCTAGGCTACCTCTGTGCTCCGGCTGCTGAGCAGCAGCGTCCACCGCAAGCACAGATGAAATATTAATGACGAAGAAGCAGCTTTGTGGTCATCCAAACCAAAGGGAGATGTGATCACCTTACAGCTGTTTTACTATGACATTTGCGGGTCTTTTGTTCACTTGGCTCACTGGTCTCTCCGCTGCTCCTGCTGCTTCCTTGCTGGTGTAACTCGAGGTTGAATTTTTCAGGAGGAGAGCCTTTGTGCCTTTGCCCTGAACTGCTCACAGCTGACATCAGACATTTGATAAAGTTCTAGCTTTGTTCTTGGCAGCGCCAAGCCTCTTCTTGCTTTTGTTGAACACAATCTTTGCCAAACCTTTTTTTTTTCCTCTCATGCATGAATCGCTTGCTTCACTTACTCACCCTGCTTGCCTAATTGTCTTTTGTCAGGCGGAGAGGGAGAACCCTGGCCTGACTCAGGACATCATAATGAAGATCTTGGAGAAGAAGAATGTCCAAATCAACTTCACTGAATCTCTACTGCGCATGGCAGCTGATGATGTGGAAGGTGAGCATATGAGAAAAAGAGGTGTTGTGGTGCAAATTGTCTATAATAATCCAGGTTTGTAGATGATGCAGTTGTATGTCCCTCCTCTTTCCAGTTGTTCAGTTTGATCCTGACTTCTGCAGCTTGTTGGCTTTGTGTATCTGCCCGCTCATATAAATCATGGAGTCTCTGGGAATGTGCTGAACACCCCTTTTTCCTGCAGAGTTCATGATTGACCGGCCTGAGCAGGAGTTCCAGGACCTAAATGAGAAGGCCAGAGCTCTGAAACACATCCTCAGCAAAATCCCTGATGAGATCAATGACAGAGTACGCTTCCTACAGACTATCAAGTGAGAGACAGAACACACACACACACACACACACACACACACACCTACCAAGCATTCGGTTTTAAGATGTGCGACTGCGTCCATCAAAGCATTTCTTGCTGAGGCCAGCATAGTTTATCAATTCTTTTCAATGGGGTTCATCGCGTGTTTGCACTATGGTACAAACGGCAGCAGTGTAAGCGCCGTGACGAGGCGCTTAGCAATGTGGCGAGACGCCGAGCAATGTGACGAGACGCCGGGCAGTGTGACGAGGCGCCGAGCAATGTTACGAGACGCCGGGCAGTGTGACGAGGCGCCGAGCAATGTTACGAGGCGCTGAGCAATGTGACGAGGCGCCGAGTGCCGTGACAAGGCGCTGAGCAATGTGACGTGGCGCTGTTTCTTTTAAGCTGTGAAAAAACATGCTTTGACGGACACAGGCCCTACCCTCGTCACATGATAAGTGAAATCTGACTCCTGCTACTCTGCTGCTGCACAGAGCAGACACTTTTCAGTTTATAATTGCAGCGTCTGTTGTCCTAACTAAGCATTGATTGACAGGCATAAACATTTCACAAATTATTTCATTTGATGAATACGGGTGCTGATACACATAAATGAACAAAATGGGTTTTATTTCTTTTCCTTTTTCTTTTTTTAAAGCATAAAGACAGTGGATGCTGCAGGCAAGTAATGTAATCAGTGTATGCCTGAACACTGGAAACACAGAGTATCGCAGCAAGCCTAGTGAGAAAAGCACAAACAACACCGTGTTCTTATTTCAGTGGTAACTTCATCGTTCCGGTCTGTTACATCACTGTGTTACCCCTCTTGGTTATATCATTCCGCCATGATTACTGCAACTCCATTTCATACCTGTCTCAAAAAGTCGTCCCCGGACCGTCTACACCTAGTCCTAGTACACTCTGCTTCCATGCTGTTGACCAGGTCCAGGGGGATGTCACAAATCAATTCCAGTTCAGGATCCAATTTAAAGTTCTTGTTCTGACTTTTAAAGCTTTGCGTGGTCAAGCTCGGACCTGCTCCATCTGTACACTACAAACAGGTCCCTCAGGTCTTCTTACCAGGGACCACTGGTGGTCCCACGCACTCGCTTAAAAACCGCAGGTAGCCTTTCCTTTGAAGCGGTGGCCCAACCCTGTGGAACGCCCTTCCTATTGTTTTACGTTCTGCACTCTATTTGTTTTTTTCACCTTTATTTATCCAGGTTAGTCAATTTAGAGCAACTTCCCATTTGCAACGCTGAGCTGTCACATTCACACAGTTCCACATTCATATCTGGAAGCTGCCCAGTACAACCTGCTGTGATCTGATCTGCTGTTCACTGGAGCGGTTGGGGTCAAGGGCCTTGCTCAAGGGCACCTCAGTGGGGGATTTTTTTTATCATGCCAGTCCGGGGATTGAACCGAACCTCCCTTGCTTAACCCCCTTTGCCACAACTGCCTTTTTAAATGATTTTCATTGGTCTTTTAATTATTGTTTTCCTTGCCTGTTTTCTGTTGGATCTTAGTGTATGTGTATTTATTTTTTTCTCATAAATGTTTATCATGGGAAGCACTTTGTAAAAGGTGCTATATCAAAAATATAATAGCTTTGTGAAATCCCTAACTTGTGTTGCTGTTGGTTTCTTACAGAGATATAGCCAGCGCCATAAAGGAGCTCCTGGACACAGTCAACAATGTCATTAAGAAATATCAGTACCAGAACCGCAGAGTGAGTCACGCACACTCAACCGCAGACCTGAGCACGTTTCTCCCTTTGTCGATGTGTGTGTTTTTATTATTGACGTCTCTGTGTCTTATTTTCCTGTCTGTTAAGGCTCTGGAGCACCAGAAAAAGGAGTTTGTGAAATACTCCAAAAGTTTCAGCGACACTCTCAAAACATACTTCAAAGACGGAAAGTAAGTGTAACCATAACACCCTAATATTTCTTTGAAGGAGTATAATTATGTTGCTGTTGGATGCTGTTCCATCAGTTACTTGATTTTGATTCTGGTGATCTCAGCTGGTTGCCTGGCAACCTCAGTGACAACAAGACTGAGGAAGTAACTGCTAAAATATTGTTGTTTTGTTGTTGTTCCTTGTGTGATTGAGCGCATAATAAGCAAGAATAGAGGGGCTGTTGGGCGGATTTTGTTACCTCAACACAGACAAGCTAGCTGTTCCCCCTGTTTCCAGTCTTTGTACTGAGCTAAGCTAACCTGCTAGTAGTGGTAGCATTCATTAGTAAACAAACATAAAGAGATTACATAATATTATCATTTCAATTTCTCCCTAATTTCCCAAAAAGTTGAACCATTCCCAAACATTTGAGGATATGCTTACTCTTCTTACTCTAGCCTCGGTCCGTGCACTCTACTAGTCATACGAGTTGGTTACCGGCAGCGACCATGGCAGAGCCGGCTACCGCTGCGACGCCTTCACTGACCCACCGTGGTTGTGATAAAAACTATTTGCATGTGTGTACGATCGTCGATCATAGCAGAACAATGGCCACTGTAAAAGCTCTCTGTAGCCCAGACTGCCTTGACAGAGCTGTCTGTTTGGAGTCAGCATGACCTTTATTCAAAAATAACAACCTTGTCCCAGAGTTTAGACGTCTAGCTTTATGAAAAGCTAAAGAATGCAAAGTTTTATAATAAATGTACAAGAAGCAACTAATGTCAACATGGACAAAATCGCTTTTTTTGATGATGACCTGGACAAAGTAACATCACCCCTCCCTTCCAAAAAATAAGTTTCAGGCTCAGGGTTTCTTTTTATTTTAAGCCCTGAAGGCCAATAAACCAGAACAGGTTTTTCTCCCATCCTGGAATCATACCCTCCTCGACAGCACTGTGGAGGAAGGTCTGGCAGTGCTAAACTACCCCCATTATATCAAGAACCATAAACGTTTCAGGAGAAGAAAGCACCCCGGCGCAGGAATGTTTGCACTTACTCAGTTAGCCATTTTGAACTAAACTGACTGTGTGACTTTGAATGACCTCCCAGAACCACTAATACTATTTGTTATTAACAGAGTCTACATGCTTCTCAAGTTGTAACTTTTCTGTGTTACCAGGGCGATAAATGTCTTCATCAGTGCAAACCGGCTCATCCACCAAACCAACCTCATACTGCAGACCTTTAAAACCGTGGCCTAGTCCTCAGAGACCACAGAGGTCCCCCTGTCCTGTGGGGAGCAACTGCTAGGATGGTGGAAGCTTGAAGAGCACCTGACCCATATATGTAAATTAGAAAGAGTTGATTTTAGGGTTGGGGGGGTCGATTCCATTGGAGTCGATATTCTAGATTCCAGTTCAAAAGACTGAAAAGTGCCATTTGTTTTGTTTTTTCAATGCGGATTTTCCAGTCTTGAAATGGAACTGAATGGGCCCAAAGTCCTGGTTGATTGATTTTATTTGGACAGTTTTAATTTATAACCCTGGTCTTGTTGGGAGTAGGTGAGGCGAGGTGTTTATTAAAGACTAATTGCCATTTTTCTAATATATTCATGTTGATCATTTTACTTTTAGCTTTTCAAATCATGGCTACACATCTCAGACCACATACAGTAGAGGTGTCTCCGTCATCCGTACTGGTTTTCTCTTCTCGGCTCCTATTTGTGTCATTTTGCCATGGTCTGTACGCGCAGGATCTACCTGCGGAGAGAGGAGAGGAAGCAGTGTGGGACATTAAAGAGGCAGACTCAGACTTAGATTCTCTTTTATTATCAGAAGACAGAAAGCCAAATGACTTCCAGCACAGTGTGTGCTTAAAAAGTCCTGTAACATTCCCTCCTCTCAGTATAATGAAGTGGAGCCAGTCCCTGCTGTTGAGGGATATAGAGAGAGAAATGAGAGTTCTGTATTTAACTGATATCTGGTTGCAAATGTTCAATAAATAGTTTCCAAATGATGATGCTTTTTTTTAAATGTGTCCGAGTCCAATATGTGTGGGGTGACTTGAGAAACGGGTTAAGAATGTGATGGGGGGGTCTGAGGATTTTGGATATACATTGGTTCTCATAAGCTTATGAACCCATGTTAAAGTTAACTAAAAAGTGCCATAAAAAATCATATTTTTAAAAATCCAACCTTTAAGGACACCTAATTTCTTTGTGAACGAATATATGTTCTTCCTTAAAATAGAGAGGGCGAATGTATACGCAACCCTATGTTAAATTCCCATCAAGGCAGGTAGATTATTAATTTTATAAGGCCAGCTCACATACCCTTTACCATATTTAGAGATTGGCATGGTTTTATTTCAGTTAGCCTAATAATTGGTCTGATTTGCATTTAGAGATGATTTTATGGAAAGTACCCCATGCCAATCTCTATGTAATGGTGAAGTGAATGTGACGATATGGGGCTATTTTAATTCCAAAGGCCAAGGGAACTTTATCAGGATGGATAGTATCCCGGATCCATGAAATAACTGGCCTTTAAAAATAATCTATGGAAATTTAACATAGGGGTGTGTATACTTATGCCCCCTGTATTTTAAGGAAGGACACAAAAATAGGTGTCCTTGAAGGTTGGATTTGTCCTAAGTTTCTAATGAAGGCTTTAAAATTAATTTCTAAAAAGATGATTTTTTTATTCCTCTTTTTAGTCAACTTTAGCATGGGTTCATAAGCTTATGAGCACCACTGTATCTTCAAAACAGTGTTATATGTTAATTAACCTGGGATCTTTCAAAGGTTGCTCTACCTGGAAGAGTTCTCTACTTTTTTTCTGCTTCACGGGACATGCACAAGACAAAAAATCCTCATCCTCTATTAGGACCAACAACTGAGAAAGTGACAAAATCAGAGTAGCCTAAACAAACACATGACCTTGTAAAATATGTAAGCATTTTTAGCAAAGCTTAAGCAGTCTCGTTTTCAAGTTTTAGTTTGTAAATAACGCCTGTTAACTGTTAATGTCAGTGCCCTTGACTTGTTGAGCAAGCACATCCTCACTCAACGGCAGATGCTTCCTAACAGGACCAAGCAATTTCCTTGACCTGCTGGTGTCAGCTGACAGGCTGTTGCCTCGTACATCAGGGCACTGGGACAAAGACTTTACCAGCAGACTTTACCAGCAGAAATTAAACATTTGCAAGCGTTCATGGTCCTTGAGCCATCTGATGACAGCAGCAGAGGTGTCAAAAGTATTCCCATACAATACTCAGGTAGAAGTATAGATACTAGGGTTTATAAAGTTTTCTGTAGAAGTATCAACTTGAGCTTTTTACTCAAGTAAAAGTCTAAAAGTACTGATTTCAAAACTAGTTAAAAGTAAAAGTAATGTGAGTGGAAAAAAATGCCATTAGGAACAGAAGCTCAGGCCGCACCACAAGGGCCAACATTGCACTACCCCCCCTTTCCCAAAAAAATCATTTTTCTAAAGGCTATAATGACTATAATGTTGTATTAATATGTTAATTATGAAGAATTTGGGATGCACCCGTTTCAGCCACATTTGTGCCCATTGAAATTGAAGCATTTTAGTACAATGCAAATACATTAAAGAACTATGACTAGTTGCCTAGAAGTGTTGTAATGGTGCAAAAGTCTAACTTCAGAGGCATGTTATCAGTAGCCTTTATTAGAATGGAAATGTACATCCAAGCTTAGCTGTGGGAACTTGTGAGAGCAATGGATTCCCCCTCCCAAGATGGCCGGATAGGGTTTTTACGGAAAGGGGATTAGGGCCACTGGTGAAAAAAGTATGTGAGTTCTCACTTTATTCTAAGAATTCTGACTTTTTTCTCGGGATTCTGAGAATAAAGTCAGAACTCACACACATTTTTCACCAGTGGCCCTAATCCTATTCTGTACAGTTTTTTTTATTTTTTTTGTGTTTTATTTTGTGTTTTTTATTTTTATTTTTTTAGACAATGACAAGCTGTAGTAAAAAAAAGTAAAAAGTAAAAAGTAAAAAGTAAAAAGTCTGCTGTCAAATAATTACTCATGTCAAGTATAGATACTCAACATTTCTACTTAAGTAAAGTAACAAAGTATTTGTACTTTGTTACTTGACACCTCTGGATAGAAGCCTGGTCCTGCAGTCGACCAAAGGATATGTTTGCAGAAAGCTCCCACTAATGTTTGAAGTAGGGCAGGTAATGATTCGGAACAATCCAAATAATTAACTTAAGCCAGAAACATGAGCTGTTTATTGCGTAATAATGTGCCAGTAATATATAAACCAATAAAAAAAACAGCTACATGTTATTTTTAAATATATAAAAAAAAGAAGAAAACAAATACATGAACATATCCAAATATGCCCTGAGGTTATTATAGGTACCTTGGCTGCAAACAGAGTTGTCTGCTCACATAAACATTTATTTCTTTAAACCTAACCGGCCTAGAATTACTTTCATGATTCTTTTTGGCCTAGAATTACTTTCATGATTCTTTTTGGCCTAGAATTACTTTCATGATTCTTTTTGGCCTGGAATTACTTTCATGATTCTTTTTGGCCTGGAATTACTTTCATGATTCTTTTTGGGTTGATAAAATCACATTCACTCTACCTTTAAGTGCACCATATGTTGTAGTAGTAGTGGTAGTTAGTAATATAAATAGAACTTGTCAATACCAGGGTGTGACCACCGTTAATATCCGTCATAAGGGTTGACAAAGCACTGAAGGTGACCTGAGCTAAACAGGTGTTAGTTAAGAGGAAATGGGCTTCACATGACAGGCAGGGTTAGCCATTGACTCTCATATTACATTTAAAATATTTACATTAAGTACACAGGGATGACAAACCTGCTGCAGACTTGGTCTAATATTATGAATGTAAATAAGGGCAGATTTCTACAGCTAAGATAATAAGGCTCATTTAAAAAAAAAAGTAAAAAATGGAAATACAGTTGCTGCTTTCCTAAAACAAGAAGGACAGCCACCAACAAATAGCCGACGCTAGCAATGCATCAATTTCACTTCCCTATCTGTCAGACACAAGATCTGACCATAATTGCACTTGTGTTTTCCATTATTAATATAAAAATAATAATATAATGAATCTAATTATTACAGCTGCAACCTTGGCAGTGGCAAGCGATCGTTAACGTGGTTGTCGGTTTCTAAATGTTTTAACTTTTACGAGCGTACCCCTCTCTCTCTCATTCTCTCTGCGCACCAAGCTCCACGGATCTTCTACAAACGGTGACGCCGTTATCAATCGAGTACTGATTGGTCAGTAGGCGGTGCTTTTACACCGGTTGATCTCTTTTTTTTTTTTAAGATTATTTTTTGGGCATTTTAGGCCTTTAATGGACAGGACAGTTGAGGATATGAAAGGGGAGAGAGAGGGGGAGTGACATGCAGCAAATGGCCGCAGGCCGGATTCGAACCCGGGCCGGCTGCGTTGAGGAGTAAACTTCTATATATGGGCACCCGCTCTACCAACTGAGCTATCTGGGTGCCCACACCGGTTGATCTCTAATCTCCAACATAACCTGCTCCCAACCAGGTTGGGTGTTCAGCGTTAGTTACCACGGCAATTCAACCTGGTAACAAGTGATCCACCGTCGTCTTACACAAAACCCCGGCTTACACCTGAAGTTACCTCATTAACGCCAAATCTCGCTACGTAGTACAGGACTCAGGTCTTAGTAATGACTCGGGCTCAGTTTAGGTTGTCTTGACAACAACACTGTCTGTGACTTTGCCATAACTTCACTGCTATGAATTTTGGTTCAGACATTCATCTCCCTCAAAAGGTAGAATGTATTAACTTTGATAATTAAAAGTTTAGATTTTTCTAATACCGCTGTGCCTAAGTACAGCCTAAGAGAGTTAAGTTGAGCATTCTTAAAATATCAGCCACTAAGCAGCATTTAATTTGGTGTAGTTCTTAGCATCAGCACCTGCATTACGGCAGTTGTTGTTGAGGGTGGGGAGTGTGGTGGCACTTTAGTGCAAAATAAAGCAATATTTCAGAAAAACAATCCCACAGATTTAACCAGGATGTTATGAAATATCCCAGTGGGTCACATTCAACCTGTTGAAGGCGTGTGTGTCCATCTGAGTGTAAGTTCATCCCATCCATCAGTTGTGCCCCTCTGAGCTCAGCAGCCCCACTCTCCTCAGTGCGTTGTCCACATTGGGAATCAGTTTTTCTTGGAAGTCCCACAGTCGTTTGTCCTCGTGGAGATCTTGTAACGTTAACGACCCCTGCAAAGCCACGCGGACATGTATGATCCGACAGACGTCCATTGGAACCTTGAACCGTTGTCCAGTATACTTGAGCACTTCATGCACTGACGTCGACTCCACAAACCTGTTATACACAGAGACATTAAGGAATTAAGTGCAATTCTTGGTCCCTATCTTTATTTGCCATGACAGTTATAACAAATTGGGGGCTTGTCCAAACAAGTATGTTGTGAATAGTCATTCATATGTGTTTGAAAGGGCCCAGTTGTCATAGTATTGGAATGTGCCCTATTGTTGTCATTTCTTTGTATGGTTTCCTTTTAGTGATGTTGAGGCGATTCTTTTTAATGCAATCAGTGCACATGTTATTGGGCTGGTGTAGATTTGTATTCTACCTTAAGGTAACTGTCCTTTAAACCTTGTTGTACAGTACAAAAGGATAACTTTTGAGTATATACAGTGTCTTACAAAAAGACCTGTGGCCAAATGTATTATTTATTCAACAAAAGCACTGAGTCTGGGTCCTGAATAAGTAACGTTCAGTCTGACAAAATCAGCCTACCTTGGCTGAAGTATCATCTTGTGGGGGTGATATATGTTTCTGTTGGGCTCCTCCCTGTAGATGTGCTCCAGAATATTAATGCCTGGCACCCCGTTCCACTGAGGCAGGTGAAACCTCCCACTTGGCTCAAAATGTTTCTTGGGGAAGATATGGTTCTCAATGAGGTACACTCCTGTCTACAGCATGGGAGTTGGAGAGACAATAGACATATTGATAAATATCAAATATGATCCTGAAATTTGGATATTGATGTAATATTTGCTTTTTTCAAATGCACGCCAGAAATGCCCTCACATTTGGATGCTGCTGTTGGAGCATGTCCATCAGAGACATCAGGTTGTTGTGTTGGTATGGCATTATGATCTCATCGATGTCGTTCAACAGGACGTAGCGTGAGCGGTCCATGGATCTGTAAATGCACTCATTAAGCGTGGTCAGCTGGCCAAAGTAGTGCACGTCCCCTCCGCTCTGCGAGAAGAGCCAGCCTCGAGATGGATTCAGGTGTTGGTCGATGGGCCAAGGAACCATCTCCACGAAGCCCTCCCGGCTGTAGCTCTGCAGCAGGCGGTCGAGGTCTGGGCCGCAGCTGGTGTTATAGATCACCACTCTGTCCACACCCAGCAACCTGGAGAGACAAGGGTTAAATGACTGGTTCACCCAGCTTACAAGAACAATAAAGTTGGTCTAACCAGCAGACGGACATCCCCAGAGCTAGTACAGCATGGCTAAAAAACAATAGCAGCATCTATTTTTCTCAAATAGTGCCTGTTGAAGGTTTTTTGAATGTACTTTTATAAAATAATAATAATATTTTTTATTAAAATAGATTTGGTTTCAGCGACTTTGGATTTAAGATTGCAATTTTTATTACATGAGTATTGCTTACTTCAAATTTGTTCTTATATTCTTATATTTTATTCTTATTATTTCATGTATATTGTATGTATGTATATTTTTTTCCTATGTGCAGCTGTAACACTGTAATTTCCCATTTTTTGGGATCAATAGGTATTTATCTATCTATCTATCTAACTAAGAAATTAGATAACAAAAAGCCTATAACAGACTAATTTGGTATTCACTATTTAAATTGGATGATGATGTGTATCAGTACTAAAGGATAGTTTTGTATATAAAGTAAAAGATGTTTTGTTTGTTATAACAATATGTAAAAAAAAACATTAGCAAATACACAAATCTATTTTTAACTTCAAACCATGAGAGTCTTTCATGCATTTTATCAACATTTGATCTAAACCTTTTATTTTTGAATATGTTAAGCCCCTCAAAAAGGCAATTAATTCGCAAGAAAAAAAAAGAAAGAAAGAAAGAAAAAAAGAACTCCTAAGGAGTTCCAACCACTAAACTGGTAGTTTTAGAAACATTGAGAATCAGTGTGTTACTCCTGATCCAGTCCACCACTGACTGTAGCTATACGGACTATTATAAGGACTCCATGAATTTGGTGGTTTTCTTTTTTCCAAATTGACAGAGAAATTCATTTTTATAAGTCTTTTATTTCATATTTCTCTGTAGTAATGTTTTAAAATATTATAACTTTCATTTATAATATTTTCATGATTATTCTATATTCATATCTTGCTTGTCATATGAACTTTCATGCTTATTATATTTTATAATTAATCTTAAGCTTATTATTAATCTTATATGCACATTTAACAATACTGTGATTCTTTCAAACTGTGTCTGTGTTTCTTTAGTCAGTGCTGCCTAACCAAGAGGCCATGAATGTCTCACTGTTGTAAGTCACGGAGATAACCAGTGTCTTAGATTCGAGGTCAGTCAGAGTAGACAGAGTGCAGGCCTGCACTTCGCCCTGATTCTTTTAGGTAGCCATAAACCAAATAACAGATGTCCTGTAATCTCTGTGTCTCTAACTTTCAATAAAGGAAGAGAACTGCAGAGAATTCCCTGAAGTCCCACTAGAGCTGCGCTGGAGGATAGGTGGCTTTTAGTGTGTTCTTCCCTCTTGCAATTGTCTATCAAACTGCTCATTACCGTCTGCGTCTCGTTTTTCATGCTTGACCGTGTTTATTTAGTAAGTTAAAATGTTACGAACCTGACACAAATCTTTGTCAAGGCCAAATACTCAGAGGTTAAATCTTCGGCTATGACTCTCCAGCTTTTCATTTTTGTTTCTCAGTTCTTTGTTTTCTTTCTGGAGATCCTTACACACGCGCCCAGGCTTCATTCAGTCTGTCGTGCATGCCGGACGACACATCTACAAGTTTATCTTTACAATCCTTCAGTCTGAGTTGTAGTTCATCAAACTGAGGTTGTAATTTCTTCATTGCCTTGTTTAGTTATTTATTAATCCACGGATCAAGGCAGCTAATTCAGCTTTATTCTTCGTCTCTCTCAGACTGATGCTCTCCCAGCTGGAACTGGTGAGGCAACCTGTGGGGCTTTTTTCCTCGTTTTCCTTTTTCCTAGTTCTTAGTCATGAGGAAACTTTGGAACTTTTGGAACCAGAGAAGCCAAAGAGGTTACAGTTAAAACTGTAAAAACAAATTTGGCCAAATGATTGTAGAGGATATCTTCATTGATCCCAACTTGATTACACATAGGATATATTCTGTAAGTGTTGGGTAATGTAAGTTAGGTATTACCTAATGTGAAAACTGTAATCTGTATTTTTTACACTACAGTAGCATTTTACTTTCACCACTTTTAACGGAGATTTGTAACATGTATCTTGCACTTATTGTAATGTAATGTAATGGTTTTGAGTAATTTCTAATAAAACAAATTCCAAATTCTTCAACTTCAGTTTCTTAAATTTTGTAGTTTCATCACTCCTCTATGACAGTAAGCTTAATATATTTCAGTTATGGACAAACCAAAATACTTGAGGATGTGATTATGGACTTAGGAAACCACTGAACAACATTTTTACATTTTATAGACCAAACCACTAATCAAGAAAATAATCAACAATTAAAATAATTGTTAGTTGCACCCCTAAAAAAGACTAAACTGAAAAGATAGCATTATGTTGAGTTTTGTTGATTAAAAAAATATTTGATGGTCTCATAACATAAATGGTTGTGTGAAGAGAGATGTTTACAATCGAAATGAATGCACAATGGCAGGTTTTGAATGAAAGGATGGCTGTGTTACAAGTGTGAAGTTTAGAGTTTTGTACTAAGAGTTGTGAATTGTACCACAAAGTTGCGATAATAGTACCAAAGCGATTAAAAAAACCTTTAGCTCTAATTTAACTTCTAGAAAATTAGACCGTCCTACTCAGCAGCATTAGTAACAGAAACAAATGTACAATGTAATACAATTCAGTGGCACTGCAACAGTACCTTTGTAAAGGTCACAGCATGAAAATATGTTATACAGTGTCAGAGAAAAGGTGACTGAGCTCATTTTGGACATTGTGGTGTGCGGTGTTGTTGCTGTGCTGACCTGTACATCTCCAGGGTCTGTGCAAACTGAAGCACATTGTTGTAGTCTCCAAACAGGTTGGAGATGCAGACAGTGAAGTTAAACTGCAACGGTTTCTCCTTCTTCTCATTGGTCTTCTGGTTTCTAATAGGAAGCCAAGTATGGTTAAATACTGTCACGTTGTCTGGCTGAGTCAGGAGACTGACATGGGTCGCAATGCAGTTTTGAGGAATGTGACACATTATATCTGTGGTGATAAAGGGGAAACCAAAGTTGTCTGTGTGCTGTACAATTGTTGTTGGACTTGTTTTACTTGATAACCGGCCTGCACAGCAGAAAAGACAGTAAAGGTGTTGGATGGAGTCTCTCTTAAATATGCCAATTATGCGTATATCGAAGCCTTTCTGTCGCTGGTCCATGTAGGCTGACACCAGTAAGTGCTTGGTGTTGTTGAGGGGGGTGATGGTCTGCTCAGAGATCCGCAAAGGGCACGTTTTCGGAGGTCCATCCAGGTTTGGGTTGGCCATGTATGTCCCGGGTGTCCTCATAGTGGTACAGAGGATAAAGAGGAGGGTAGCAACAAAGAGAAGGAGGAACTTCCATTTGAATTGTTTAGCCTTGTCCATCTTGCCAAAGACAATATAGATTCCCAACCTGTGGCAAGATAAGGAAGCACTGATTATCTGTCATAGACCTGGTAACTTATCAGTTTTACCACGTTTAGAGTCACTTGTACAACGTAATGCAATCTAATTAACAGCACTTTAATAAATCCCTTTCCCTGTAAATCTTATAATGTTCATCATTTTTAATCTGCATTTATGTGTTCTGTAATATTTCTGTTTTTATGTTCTTTTCCTTTTTAAAAAAAAGAAGGGATGACGTGTTTTCCACAGCAATGCTAACAACATGCTGAAGTGCTGATGCTGAGCTGGTATAATGTCTGTTATGTGCACCATCTTAGTTTATGCTAACATTTGCTCATAAGAGTTGAACACAGTAAAGCTGGGCAAAATATTGATATTATCAAGATATCGTGATATGAGACTAGATACCGTCTTAGATTTTGGATATTGCCGTATTGTAATATGGCATAAGTGGTGTCTTTTCCTCATTATAAAGGCTGCATTACGATAACATTATGTAATTTTCTGAACTTACCAGACTGTTGTAACTGTTCCATGATTTGCCTTTACCCACTTAGTCATTATACCGTCATTACTGATGATTATTTATCAAAAATTTCATTGTGTATATATGTTGTGAAAGCACCAATAGTCAACACAACAAAATTCTTGCGGTATCGATATTGAGGTCTTTGGTCCAAAACATTGGGATATTTGATTTACTCCATATCGCCCGGCCCTAACACAAAGTACAGCTGAAGTATTGGAGGAATTAAAGAGTTGACCCGTTGATGGCGCTAGATAAAGAGTGGGGGGATCACCATAATAACTGCAGTTTAACCTGAGGCGAACATGTGCTGTATGTCTGCACCAAATTTTAAGGCAATCAGTCAATTGGTTGTTGATACATTTCACTAAGGATTAAAAATAGTGTTGATATATTTCATTCTAGACCTAGAGCCCTGCCGCTGCTGTGGATAAAGACATCTGTGGCGAGGTCTGATACTAAGCTGCTGTAATGGATTACTAATAACAAGTACATTTTATCTTGCTGTGGTCACATCTTTACTCTTGGGGGAGTAGAATAATCAGAAAAAGACGTTTTTGTTTAGCAATGGGTTAGGTGACTATCTATTATCAGCTAAGTAGGTCAACAAGATATGTCATGTTATGAATGCATGTACTAAATGCAATAACTGTCCCAACAAAGCAGTGATGAGATTCTGTTTGGAATGAATCTACAAACTCTGATTGGACAGATAGTCTAGCTAATTGTCTAGATTTCCCCTGCAGAGATCTGACGAGGAGTAAACCATAGTCCTCAGAAATCCAACGGAGTTAAAAATGAAAACAAAAAGAAAGCTGAAAAGTTATCCAAAACAAATATCCGAAAAGAGTGACATCCAGCGGAATTTCCGGCAGGAAGAGAGCAATCCCGGAAGTGTAACATCGTGGATATAAGCTAAGTTTCCAACCACTTGTCAATCAAATTCTCTGAAGTAAAGCTGGTGAAAGTGTGTCTCCATCCAACGGCTCTAAAGCGAATAAAAACCTGTGCTTAATGACGTCAGATGCTGTTATGCAATCAAATTGGTATATCTACACATCGCTTTGATGATTCAGATGCAACTTGGCTTTATTTACCCTCCGGCAGCGCTGCGAGACAAGTCTTTTTTAAGACATGTGCCTTCCATTTACTCCATAAGGCTTTTTTTTTATATCACTTCATTCATAAAAACGTGTGGATGGAAACATAGCTACAGGCTTACTCAAATGTCATGTATCTTATTAGAGCTCTTTATATATCAGCCTTTTGTTCACCTGTAACTGTGCTGGTGTAACAGTGGTTTACTGGTAATGTGGTAATGTGATTTGATTGTTTTGTCAACCTCCCATATCTTTGACAATCGCCGTTAAGTCTGAGCGACAACCACTGCTTAACACATCTTGTTTTGCACGTGCTGCTTCCCTTGACTGCTTTTCAACAGACGTTTTCCCGTACATGCATCTATTCAAAGCGTAATGATTGCACGTACGTCAAAATCAGCTTGATTAGGAAGCTTTCCTGCTCGTGATGAAATTAGCCCAGAGACCTGGAGCCACAAGTAAACAGTAAAATCAGCTTCAAACAGAACTTTCTCTCTCTCTCTGTCTCTTTCTCTCTCTCTTTCCCCTTTGGCTTCTTGATGGCAGCACAATAATGTGACAAAGCACAAAAGCAGTTCATTCACATTCCTCAAACATGACTTTGAGACGGCGCATTAACAAAAACTTTCTGTACCACTGTCTTCAAATTTAGTACAAGTATGTCCAAGAGTAAAACAGTCAGAATAAATATGTAAAGCCTTTTCCCAACTACTTGAACACTGGCACACTGCTCCACTAAAGACAATACATTTTTTCTTAACAATATAACTGCAAAAGAGAGCTTTCTTTTCTCTAAAAAACAAACCTGCCATGTTTTCATGCGAAAGGAGCAACCACTCCTTAGGGCGTATAAACCCTAAGCACACTGATTGATCTTTGACTGAAAAATCAATGTGTGCTTGAGTGTAAGAATACTCTTTATATGCAGGGACAAAGCCTAGATAACACAAAGAGAATACATGGGGGAGCTTACCAAAGCAAGTAATACTATTATAGTATAAAACATCTATAATTAGGTCATGTATGGAGATTAGAATTGCAGATTATTGGTAATTAATTGCTGCAGTTTTCTGCCAGTATTTAATATAGACTGTGATAGCAGGCTTAGTAGTATTGCGATAATATAGGGTACACGCATTTTAGAATGATACAAGTATAACCGTATAAGCATAGGTGGAAAGTGACAAAGGTCATTTTTACTCAAGTACAGCACTTAAGCAGAATTTTGAGTTACGTTTGTATACTATTTGATACTTCTACTCCACGGCATTTCAGAGAGAAGTATTGTACTCTACACTTTACTCCATTTACTAAGAGCTATGGTAATGAGTCACTTTTCAAAATAGTTGTACGTATTTTTACATACATATTTTGAACACAAAACATATGATCAGTCTATAAAATAGGATCAATTGTTACAGATGAAACCACCAAAGTATATGAAATAGTTAAAATTAGCTCCACCTTAACCAGCAATATCATACAAATATCGCCTGCACATTAACACATCAATAATAAAGATACCATATGATGAAGTACACTATTACTTTTGATATTTGTGTGAATAATGTTGCTTATACTTCTGTACTTTTTACTTACTAAACTAATGGAGTATCTTTATAGGCTACTGTGGATTATTGCTTACTTTTAGTTGTAGGCTAAGGACTGTAAATGATTTCAATAGCCTACTCTTCCACCCCTGGCAGTAAGGTTACTGTAATCTGATACACCATTGTTTGCATTTGCAGGAAATGAAATTTGAAAGGGAGAAAGTAACCAATTATTTTGGAAAATGAATAACAAAATCAAATATAGCGTTGATAAAGACAAGAGGAAGATATTTCCAGTCAGCTAGACCCACACGTCCCCAGCAAAGAAATAACTCTAGTATTCGACTTATAAGCTAATTCGTATTAGTTTGAATGTTAATATGAAGACAATATTGCACATAGGCTACAGTAACTCACTCTCAAAGCAGTGCGGTCCTCTTGTTGTATGACGGCTAGCGGCGGAAGACAGCTGGATAAGACCGGGGAAACGGGATGTGTGAGCCGGTGGTGCCACTTTACCCTCTCGTGTCTTCTCTACGCCGCGCCCTACGACAGTTGTCTTGCCAATGTACTTATCCCCGCCAGGATCTGTATCCCCCGGCCGCGGGAGCGCGCATGCACACAGAGCGGAGATTCTGCTGCCTTTCGAATTGTTTAACTGCTGCACTTTGAATTTACCTCTTAAATGGAACAAATAGCGACGTGGAAGACTCGGCGGGGTTTTCCATAGTAACATGGGTCTCAGTTAACTACATAAATACGTGTATTTGTCTGTTACATTAAGGCGACGTGTGAATTGTTTGTAGCGTCGTTTACTATTATGGACGTAACCTCCCTGTCCTCTAACGTGATTTCTGTTTTAATTTAATTTAGTTTAATATGGCTTTTCAATTAAACACCAAAATGAAGTTGACGTGCCATGGACAAGCTTTGCTAACACTCTGTCATGATTGACAGGCCGAGAACTGTCAATCACATCATAGCCACGCCCTAAAACACACCCGGCTTTATCGCCAATTTTAAAATCAACGAGACCGTAATTTAAAGAATGAACATCATTCTGTATTGCAGAATAATTAGAACTAGCGATCGAGACCACAAACTCATTGTGAAGATGTTTACTGAGGTAATAAATCAAGTGAGAAGTGGCTCATTTCTCCATAGACTTCTATTGAAACCAACCTCTTTTGCAACCACGCGTGTCGCCCTCTGCAGGAATTCAGATAGAATGCAGGTTTAAGTTACTTCCGCAGTGGTTGCACTTTTCCGAACCGGATGCTCTGTCCATCAATATATATACGGTCTATGATTGGCACGAGACCTGTCTCCCGGTAAGCCCCCTACAAAATACCACTTCCGAGAAGACGCTTGCATTCTTTCAGCCAATCATGGTGTTTACATTCTTTCAGCCAATCAGGGCCAGCTGTGACCAAGCTTTTGTCCTGTAGACAGGGAAAGAGTGTTGTCGCTGATATCCTTTGATTTTGAAGTAAGTATTTAACAAATAACTTACTTAGTTACTAGTTATTATTTTTTGTTTGAATACCATTGTAAAGGCTTGCTGTACACTCCTGAAATTTTACATTTGTGAAACTGACAGTTCATAATCTATAATTTGTTAGAAAGGATAATATGCTAACTAAGCTAACTAGCTAAACTAGTTATTGTACAAGAAGGTCGGTATAATAATGATAAAAACATGCATAGCGTTGGTAGGATTCAGTTAATTTATCCGCTAGTGAACAATATTAAAAGAAATATACTTACATCAACAATCACATTATCCAGCACTTTCCCTGCATTTTGAGCCAATGGTGACTTCTCCAATATTGTTTTTATTTTATCTTTTTGTATTGGCTCATAAAGCTGTAACGCCTCACAAGAGGAGCATTTTTTTTCTGTGCCACAGCCATCATGGCCTGGCATGAAATGCAGCGTTAGTGGCTAGATCTGGGCATCTTCATGTAGACAAACATGAAGGAAGTCGGAGAAAGTTCAGATATGAGAGGGAAACGTTACTAACAGATTCACTAACAAACAGGAAATCCAATCAGGAGCATTTAAAAAAGGATACGTGCTAAACAAATTCGTACACAATGGGACATGCACAATGAAGTCGTATGCCTCTGGAGGTTTCGAGTAATTTGAAAAATGTATGTCCAAGTCTTCTTGGAGTTCCCCATCCTTGAGACATTGCACTTAGGAGTATTGGACATACGTGGTCCCGAAGACTTTGTACTTGATCTACTTAATAATAATAATAATAATACATTTTATTTAAAGACGCCTTTCTTGGCACTCAAGGACGCCGCACAGGGAATTCATAAATTAAGAACAGCAAAACAAATATTATACAACAGCAAAACAAATACTATACAACAGCAAAACAAATACTATACAACAGCAAAACAAATACTGTACAGCAAAACAAAACCAATAATATACAACAGCAAAACAAATACTATACAGCAAAACCAAAACCAAAACTATACAACAGCAAAACAAATACTATACAACAGAAAAACAAATACTATACAGCAAAACAAAACCAATAATATACAACAGCAAAACAAATACTATACAGCAAAACCAAAACCAAAACTATACAACAGCAAAACAAATACTATACAGCAAAACCAAAACCAAATCTAATCAGATCTAATAAGTCTAATAAATCAGATCTAATAAGTCATGTATTCGTTTGAGGCCACAGCTTGCAAACATTGTGTTAACATTGTGCACACATTACATGGCATTGCATTATGTCAGCCTATAGCATTTTCCAATTTGTTTTTAAAAAGTATTTGTAAGGGAGGAGAAACCACCAGGTTCCAGACTATTTGTGTTCATGGTTTGGGAAAAGACCTTAATTAGGCAAACTGAAGGCAGAAATTCCTACAAACCTCATAGAAACTTGTGGTAACGAAGATAATAATAATTTTTTCTTTTCCTTTGTATTTTCTATTTATATTCATCATATATTTTAGTATAAAATATTTTTGATTTACGTGTGCTGATATTTCATTTTGACATTAAAAAATGAAAATGGTTTAGAAGATATTAACGCTAAAGCTGCTGCTGAAACACTCACACGCGTACGCGCACACACACACACACACACACACACACACACACACACACACACACACACACATACACACACACACACAACATAGCCATATGACCCTATTAATCAAGTACTAATACTAAATGTCCCACAAAGCAATACTCTATTAAAGGTGCATTACAATAGGTCACATCCAGTAGGAATGATATGTAATAACATTACTTCACTTGAATCAGTTAAAATATACTTAGAGAGGCTTTTGGGGGTGGCAGTAGCTCAGTCCATAGGGAGTTGGGTTGGGAACCGGAGGGTCACTGGTTCAATCCCCGTATGGACCCAAAAAGTTGGGAGCGTGGATTGGTGGCTGGAGAGATGCCAGTTCACCTCCTGGGCACTGCCAGGTGCCCTTGAGCAAGGCACCGTACCCCCCCCGACCGCTCAGGGCGCTGGTTCAGCTGGCAGCCCACTCACTCTGACATCTCTCCATGTATAGTGCATGTATAGGTCCTGAGCATGTGTGTGTATTTCAGGCCTGTGTGTGAGTACTAACAAAAGTGTGTACACAGAGTGTAGTGCAGTAATTTCCCCATTGGGGACTAATAAACAAATTATCTTATCTTATCTTATCTTTCTTGTGCATTAGCTGTGATTGCACAGTAATAACCGGTGGCCACTCAAATGAGCATTTTAACATTTTGGTTAATCTCAGAATCAGTGTCTGATTCCGTGACTGTTCCTCCGACAGGAATGATACATTTCTTTAGAATTAAGCGTGTCTGTGGTGACCTCTAACTCACCCATTAAGAGCGTGAAGGCTGAGTCCTTTGCAGCGGCCCGGGTTCAAATCTGACCTGTGGCCCTTTGCTGCGTGTCATCCCCCATCTCTCTCCCACCTTTCCCGTCTATCCACTGTCACCATCAGTTGAAGGGGAATAAACCCCCCAAAAATAATCTTAAAAATAATAGGAAGAAAAAAAGATGTGCAGGACCTCCTCTCAAAGCCAAGGGCTTAATTTTTACTCAAAATCCTTTTTTTTTCATTCCTCTCACTTTAACAGTTTCTATTTGATTTGATACACTAAAAGTTTCCTCAACTGTGGCTTCTTATCCTCCAACTGCCCACATACGGATGACAAACAAGGAACCACAAATGTTTGCACAAAACGTTGATGCCAATCCATCTTGTTGAGATATTTCCCAAAAGAAAACGTCAGGGGCCTACCAACTTCATTGGAATAAATGGCAATAAAGTGTAGAACAAGATACATTTTAGACCTGTAATGGCATATTACAGTTTACTGTGCAAAACTAACCACAGTCTGCTCAACCACAAAACTCAGTTCAAACAACACAACTCTTCACATATCACTTCTTAAAACTGGCTCAGTGCAGGCAAACACTTTGAATAAGCCTCACTTAGATAACACACACACACACACCATGATTCACAACACACAGTGTAAAAACAATAGCGTCAAATTAATCAATACACAACTTAGAAACTTTTCCTTTTTTTATTGACTTCACGCTGACCAATATTATCTATAAGATTCTAGAAGAATCTCACATACAGTAAGTTTTTAAGACTTAGAAATAAAAATTAATTGATCTTACTGTAAATAGTCACTATATATAATACACACACTGGAGCCTAATGCAGAGAAAGTTTCTGTGGATGTGGTACGAAAATTGCAAGTATAAAAAAAGTGAGAAAAAAAGAAAGCACAGAAAGGTAGTAAAACTATGACATGCTTAAACATTCAGTAGTAACAGTTTAATCCTTGAGGCTGTATACCCACACACACAGACCAACAGATCTTTGCTTGTATTGTCTCACCGCAGGTTGACGACCATATCCGAATCCTTTTCCAAGTGTTGGATCCTTGATCTTGCCATCTGGTCTGACGCAGCGAAGTGATCAGTTTGATCAACCTCATCCCTGTTTGAGCTCAAGTTACTCAGCAACACGGTATCACACTGACCATTGAGAAAACATTTTCAGTTCTCCCCTTGGGGCAAAAATACAAAAGGCAACCTGATCGGCACCACCCTTAACACGCAAGTGAACCTGAGGCATTGTTGAAACAGAGATTACAGACATGTTTGTGTTGAGAGGCCTTCTATACAAAGTGTTGAAAGAAAAGTTCCTTGTGTAGTAAAACGCTGCCCATAACACTTCCAAAGCTTTATGTTCATGATTTCACATATAGGCCGTTTGTTATGGCATGTGTATCATATGATCACTGTTTCTTTTCAAGGGGATTTAAAACTTGTTTTGCTTTTTTTTTTTTTTACAACTCTGCAAGTACAATATAGACCCAGTTTATGTTTATGATGATGGTGCACATTGCAAATTAGAATGGTCAAAACAGTTTGACAGAGTACACAGCAGTAACAGTGTGTCAGTGTCTGGCAAAGTTAAACAGAATTATCACGCTATATTCTCTTTCCCTAGCAAGAGGTTGTCTGTTTGGAACATGCCTTAATCCTTAATGGAACATGCCTAATCTTAACAAAACAGTTCATCTTAAGACTAAGACAAGGTGGAGCTGTTTTCTATGTCTTTTCTGCATCTGTCCCCGATGCCTCTTATCTCTAGCAGTCATTTATCTTAGCTCCCAAAGACAACCTGGTGTCATTTGGTCACGTACAGATAGAAGATGCCCTGACTCTGCGCCCTTATCGATAAACAGAGCTCTGGACATCTGTATCTTTCAGACTGCAGGGATCCGGCCTTCAGCTGGCAATTTAGGAACAGACAGCTGCCGACTCTTCAGGGAGGACATAAACAAAATGTATAAGATAAAGTCATTTAACTGAAAAGCATAGTAATGAATAATATAAATAATAATATGATTATATGTACTACAGAAGGAGATATGAAATTGTGCTTAAATGTAATTTTCACATTACATTTCCCCCTTTTGATAACGAACTAATCACTCAAAAATGAAAATGACTTCAAAGGAAATGTTTTTGCGAGGTATTTATACTTCTTAGTCAAAGCAAATAACACATCTAGATCAAAAGAAAAGATAATAAGAGTTAAATGAATTACTCAAGATTATAGTTTTCTTACAACCTTTATTTGAGCCCAAATACCGCGACCTCCGACTGTTAACGCGTTCAATGCAGAGTGCATGCGTCAGATTCTTCACAAGGCTGTGGTGAAACTGTCCTTTACTGTCACATTCAGAGAACATGGTACTGTTCGGAGTGCGCACTGGAAGATTACCAAAATATGCACACGGGTCGGGGATTGAGCCCCCTCCTCCCGTCACTACATCTGAAAGTGCAGTCAGTGCACAAATAGAATACTAATGCATTACAATTTACACTCTGTTGTTATTACACACAGGCCTGAATTTCACACACCTATACATGCACTAAAATGAGAGATGTCAGAGTGAGGGGACTACCCATGAAAAGGCGCCCCGAGCAGTTGGGGGTTCTGGGCCTTGCTCTCTCCACTTCCTCTCTCCACACTTTGGTCCGTAGGATTTGAACCTGAGACCCTCTAGTTTCCAACTGGACTCGCCACTGCCTGAGCTACTGCCACCCCACAGTCATTTAGGTCTAGCGAGTGCGGTTTTACGGGGGCAGCCTGATTCTCTCAGTGGTAGTACTGGTAGTTGTGGTAGTGATAGGTAGAGATGTTCCAATACCAGTATCAGTATCACCTCCGATACTGCTTGAAACGCTGGTATCATTATCGGAAAGTACTAGAGTTCATGCACCGATCCGATACCACGTAAAAAAAAAGACATAAACTCTACATTAAAGTAGTTCATTTATGTTCCTTTTTTGTTATAACTGTGTCAAACTAAATTATAAAAGAAGGTTCGGTGGCATTCATTGTTTGTGTTTGTTCATGTTTCAAAAAGAGTTTAACCTGAGCCAGACCGACAACAAAGATTGAAATCATATCACATCCATACAGGGATAGTTGTTTACAGTTGATAAAACGTAATAATAATAATAATAATAATAATAATAATAATAATAAAATAAATAATAATAAGCCCAGGTATCGGTATCGGGATGCAAAAAAATGGTATTGACCATCTCTAGTTATAGGTATTTTCTGTATTCTGTAGAGGCATAATAGTTGCAACTAGGACTAATCTGTTTTTAAAGCGTACATTATTTTTTTGCCAGCAGATGTCACCACAGAGCAAGCGTTACCCATCATTCATTGTTGCAGCATTGTATTTGTTGTAGGCCTACTCTGATCATGCCAGATGGCACTTTGTCACAGACAAACAGTATGTGATCAACATGAAATAGGGCCTAACTTGCCTTGGTCTTTATGGCATCTGTTAGCCTGTTGAAAGCTCTTATTCTCAAACACTAAAACAAACTCCAAATGGGTCAGTATAAAACAGAAAACAGGAGAGAAGCCCTTAAATGCAAAATAAAGTGAGATCATTCAAGGAGCAGTGTGTAGGATTTAGGGGGATCTATTGTTCATAATATGTGTTTCATTTTTACCTTAAAGTAAGACTTCTTGTGTAAGAACGAGGCTTCCATATATATACGTTAGATTGACAGACAGATAGACATTTATTTATCCTTTCGGAAATGAATCTTGCGCCATACAGCTCATCAGATAGCAGGGGCGGAGTGGGGCACTAAAATCAACTGAAAAGATTCTGATGGCACCGGCCCACCATTAGCCCAACCCCCCATTCATCAACAACACAAACAAAGTCTATTTTTTAACCCAAATCATGCTATGTTTCTTTGTGTGGAATTCTTCCATCTGGTTTAACGCCAGCCAAGTCTACGCATTTGGCAAGGACTAACAGAAAATGACACCTGACCGCTAGATGGCACTAGACAAATTCACATTAATGACAATAAAGTGTAGGTTTAAAGCTGTTATGGGTTTTCTATTAATAAACAGATGCTGAAATATAACATCATGTACTTGTAGTTGTGACTTCTCCTAGCATCGTCTGATCAGCATCATCGCTGGGCTGAGTCGGACTGAATTCTGAGACTGTGTGGAAAAAACGGAACAGGATTTGCATTTGTTTTCGTGGTTTGTGTGCTTTAATTTTTGCATTGTTTTTTATTTGCTTCATGTTTATGTATTTGGCTGTGTTGTGTGTAGATGTTGAACATTTGCTGAATGCTACACACGTGTATTGTAAATTAATGAAGTTGTTTTCTTAATTTGCTTGTGTTTTGTCCATGTCCATGTGTTTTCTGAAATTGCAGGGCGCTTGCCCCTGTCGGCCACCGTACCATGGACAGCTGCTGACGTCTCATGGCCGTTTGTAATAATCCGTAGGCCGGGCAGCGGGACCTCTTTGGCCGGCCGGGAAAATTCCTGATTGTCCCGATTACCACTCCGCCCCTGTTAGATAGTCTAGAGGAATCACATCAAACGTTTTCACCAAAGAACTATGTAGAACCTTTATAATAACAATTGTACGCGGCCTTAACTCACCGAAGAGATGACTCCGGCCATGGAGTGCGACCTCCTGCAGCTTTTTTTCCAACCCTGCTTTTTTGAAAAATAAAAGAGTTGTGCGTGTCATCTCCAAGCAAATTGCTTGGGTACTTTCTTTGCAGTGCAATCCTATGTGAGGAATTTGTACAGCAGGGGGCTCAGGACACATCGCTATGGGGAGCTGATGATGAGTGGGAAGGTGGAAGATGAGACGCCATGGACCTTAACAAACTGTTTGTCAAAAAGTCCAGAACCCAGTTGCAGAGATATGGTTTAAGTCCCCACAGCAGCAGTTTGTTGATTAAAGTCTGTGGAATGATTGCATTAAAATCAGAACTAAAGTCCAGGAGGAGCTGCCTGAAATAAGAATCCTTGCTCTCTAGGTGGGTGAGAACAGAGTGGACGACTACTACTATTGCATCAGACACAGATAATGTTGGGGGTAAACATTGACGATAATAATGTCCTAATGTGGGCCAGAACCAGCTTTTCAAACTTTCATGATTATCGGGGTGAGGGCCACCAGTACTCCTTCATGCTTTCCACTGCTGTTTTGTCTGTTTATGCATGTCTTGGTAATACATGCCATTTTGCATACAACATGCATCCCATTACCTGCAAGCATCAATTACCAATGCCGATTCTCCTCACATCAAAAATTCAGGCTAAAAATCTAATTGCACTTTTCCCCCCAGAAATTGCGATTACGAGTCGATTTGCGATTGTTTTTCAGCGTACACCTTCTACGATCATGTTAAACAAAATTCAAAAGAGAGTCCACAGAAAATAGGACGTTATACATACATAAAATTATTCCATCATTTATCTTATGACAAAACAATAAATATAATATATTAAGAGGACTAAAAAAGGATTCACTCAATATAACAAATGATTCACAGTCGATTAATCGCAGTCTTCACGATTAGCTAATCACATTCTTTTAAATTGCAATTTCGATTTGAGAACCATTAATTGTTGAGCCCTAAATGACGTCTTCATCCTGCCCCTGTGACCCCAGCAGCCCCGCCCTCCTCAGCACAGTGGTCACCCTGGGGAGCAGTTTATCTGTAAAGTCCCACAGTCGGGTATCCAGGTGGACCTGCTCCGGTGGCCGTGGCATACTGATTGGGGAGTGAATGATCCGGCAGATGTCTGGTGGGACCTTAAACTTTTCTCCAAACATCTTGAGCACTTCATGTATTGAGGTCTGCTGCACCATCCTGTGGTGTACATTCACATTAACACATGATCAACCACACTTTAATGGAGAATGGCATGAATTCTGCTACTTATTACATTTAATACTTTTAAACAGACTTATGGGAGAGACGTCAGCCTACCTCGGCTGAACTATCAGCTTGTGGGGGTGGTATATGTTTCTGTTGGGCTCCTCTCTGTAAACGTGCTCCAGAATATTAAAACCTGGCACTCCTTTCCATTGATGCAGGGGATCCTTTTCATTTCCCCCAAATGGTCTTTTGGGATATATATGGTTCTCAATGAGAAAAACCCCCGTCTGCAGAATGTGATGTTCAATGTGTGCAGCATGGAAGTCGGGAAGACAGCGGAATATAAATTAATACTACAATATGATACAAACAGTACATTTGAGTAAAATGTTATTCTTAACTTCACACCCAAACCACCCTCACATTTGGATGCTGCTGTTGGAGCATGTCCATCAGAGACATCAGGTTGTTGTGTTGGTATGGCATTATGATCTCATCGATGTCGTTCAACAGGACGTAGCGTGAGCGGTCCATGGATCTGTAAATGCACTCATTAAGCGTGGTCAGCTGGCCAAAGTAGTGCACGTCCCCTCCGCTCTGCGAGAAGAGCCAGCCTCGAGATGGATTCAGGTGTTGGTCGATGGGCCAAGGAACCATCTCCACGAAGCCCTCCCGACTGTAGCTCTGCAGCAGGCGGTCGAGGTCTGGGCCGCAGCTGGTGTTATAGATCACCACTCTGTCCACACCCAGCAACCTGGAGCAAGGTGACGCAAAGTTGAAATACATTCATTTTGCAAAGGCTCCTGTCCAATAAGCACATTTGGGAGTGTATCAGTACCACCTGACTGATCTAGAGAAGATCTGTGTGGAGGAGTGGGCCAAAATCCCTTCTGCAGTGTGTGCAAACCTGGTGAAAAACTACAGGCAACGTTTGACCTCTGTAATTGCAAACAAAGGCTACTGTACCAAATATTAACATTGATTTTCTCAGGTGTTCAAATACTTATTTGCCGCTGTATCATACAAATAAATAGTTAAAAAATCAATCATTGTGATTTCTGGATGATTTTTTTTTTTTAGATTGTGTCTCTCACAGTGGACATGCACCTACAATGACAATTTCAGACCCGTCCATGATTTCTAAGTGGGAGAACTTGCAAAAATAGAAGGGTGTTCAAATACTTATTTTCCTTACTGTAAGTGCTTAAAGTACATAAAAAGTGTTGTTCAGATGTCTGTATTCACTCAAAATTCAATCAAATTTAATGGAATACCATTGTCCTCCACAGATTTGTGCTTTGTCAAGCCCGAGTTCACGCACACACAACAACGATTTGTTGAAGCTGCAAACTGTGCCACCCCTCTATAAACAGAAGGACGTTTTATGTCATTTTTACATGATGAGTGAGCTGTAACATGCTAATTGGTGTGGTGTAGAGGTGATTCTAGGCAGATGTTACACTTTGCCAGAGCCAGAATAGCTATTTTCCTTTATTTTATCTTGAGCCTGTGTCAAAGAGGCATCCGTTCAGCTCTATTTTCAGGCTGGTATTATTGGTGTTATTGTTTTCACCCCTTGTATACCACATTTGGCTAACAAAATTCTGACCTGTGCATATCCAGGGTCTACGTATGTAAACTACAGTACATAAACACTCTTTTCATTGGCCTTCTTCTACATCTGTCATTATAAGCAAGCAGATTTGCTAAGCAGTGATATAAGCATGCAAAGTTTTGCATGCACCACGGTGACACTGCCTGCCCTTACTCTCCTTTACACATATATGGACTAATAGAAATGACTTAGGAACAGAGACCAATGTATCATGTGATGCAATCCAGAAGCGCTACAATAAATAGCAGTTATATAGTGTCAGAGAAAAGGTGACTGAGCTCATTTTGGACATTGTGGTGTGCGGTGTTGTTGCTGTGCTGACCTGTACATCTCCAGGGTCTGTGCAAACTGAAGCACATTGTTGTAGTCTCCAAACAGGTTGGAGATGCAGACAGTGAAGTTAAACTGCGACGGTTTCTCCTTCTTCTCATTGGTCTTCTGGTTTCTAATAGGAAGCCAAGTATGGTTAAATACTTTCACGTTGTCTGGCTGAGTCAGGATACTGACATGGGTCGCAAAGCAGTTTTGAGGAATCTGACACATTATATCTGTGGTGATAAAGGGGAAACCAAAGTTGTCTGAGTGCTCTAAAATTGTTGTTGGACTTGTTTTACTTGATAACCGGCCTGCACAGCAGAAAAGACAGTAAAGGGGTTGGATGGAGTCTCTCTTAAATATGCCAAGTATGCGTATATCGAAGCCTTTCTGTCGCTGGTCCATGTAGGCTGACACCAGTAAGTGCTTGGTATTGTTGAGGGGGGTGATGGTCTGCTCAGAGATCCGCGAGAAGCAAGTTTTCGGAAACTCATACAGCTTAGAGGTGGGCTTATACACCCTGGGTGTCCTCACAGTGAGCCACAGGAAGGAGATGAGGGTAGCAATGAAGAGAAGAAGGAATTTCCATTTGAATTTTTTTGCCCTGTCCATCTGGATTTTCAACCTGAAACAGAATAAGGAAGCACAGTTTGCACATTAGAGAAACAAAGCAAACAGAATACAAGAATTAAAAAAAGCTATGTCATGTGCAAAATAGTTCTTTTCAACTGTCTATTTTTAACAGCATGTGTGTGCGTGGTGTTTCCCCAACATCTTTCTTCTAAACTTAAACCCCTGTTTTAACATATGACTAACAATTAAAGCTTAGAGACTTAGCTTAGATAAATACAAGTCATTGTTAACTTACAAAAAAACAAATTTTACGTTATAGAAGAGATAAACCGGTTTCATTCTGCTCTCAAATTCACAGCCAACACTCTAGGCCTGCATTATTATATGGCAGAGTCACCATACTGTGTCCTAATTAAAGCATTATTAAAACTCTTCCTTTCAAGTAAAAGTCATCGGGTGTTTTAATATTTAATCAGGAACATTTGTAATTTGAAATGTAAATTACAGCTCCCAGTCAATTACTAAAACAATTATTTTGCAAAAATAACCTGTCTTCTCCTACATCTTCTACCTTCACCTGTGAATAGAATTGATTAAATATCCCAGTAATCTCATAGAGTAATGGTTTAAGTAATGGTACCCACACCAGACTGATAAACGGGGGGGCGGCTGTGGCTCAGTGGTAGAGCGGTTGCCTGCCAATCGGAAGGTTGGTGGTCCACTCCTGGCCCTGCAGTCCCATGAACCCTGAGTTGCCCCCGATGCAGCACATTGGAGTGTGAATGTGTGTGAGTGTTTATCTGATGAGCAGGTGGCATCTTGTACGGCAGCCTCGGCCACAGTGTATGAATCTGTGTGAATGTCCCCCGTATGATGTAAAAGGACTTTGAGTAGTCGTTAAGACTAGAAAAGCGCTACATAAATACAGCACATTTACATTTAAACATGAATATAGTCGTTCATCAAAAATAAGCCCTTTTGAACAGGAGAACCTCTTGGAGCGGACCCTAAAACAGGCCCAGGAGGGAACTTCCAACCAAACTTACCTCTATCCATCACATCTTCTGTTAATATACCATACTATTTATTGTTAAGGTATCCCATAAAAAGACTAAAATAAGAAATGCGTTCGTCCATCTCTCAGCACTTCTTTACCTGTCTGTGCCCATACATCACTACTAAATACTGTGAATCTTTAACAATGGACGAATAAAACAGCTGGGCATTGTATTATTTAGCTAGTATTACTCAAACAGGAGTATGACTTTTAGGGACTGAAATACCCAGGACTCCCTGGAAAGCAGTTATACTACTGTCTCTCAGTTCTCCTGTCATTCATTGTAACTGATTAAGTTATGATTTAAGGGTTAAACAGTCAGATGTCAACATTAACAAGTATGCACACTGACTGATCCAGTATTAATCTGCATGCAGGTTACTAAATGTAAAGAACTCGGTGCAGATACAGTGAATGAAATTGTATACAGAATAAAATACATTAGATAAAATAATTAAATAAAATAGTTGAGGCTAGCAGTGGGGTGACTATTTAGGCTAGCAGTAGTAGGTTAATTGGTTGAAGATGCATTTCATTTTGTGAATTTTTAGTTAACATATGATTTTTATAGGGTTACTGAAATAAGTCACATATTTCCATTAATAGCTTCGTAGTGTATTGCTGTAGGTAAGATGAGATATGCCGGAATGGGGACATTTCATCTGAAGAAAGGGAAGAATGTTAAATGAGATTTATTTTGCGAATATTTAGTTGACAGATGACTCTTTTTTAGGGTTACTGAAATAAGTCACATATTTCCATCAATGGTAGCTTCATGTTGTATTCTGTTCCTTGAGTTAACAAGGGAGCTATCTAATCTGTTGTACCCTGCCTGTAATTCAGTAACAGGTTGGCGGAGGGATATGATGATGAGATGCTGAAGCATGTTTTGTTATGAGTCTTCACTTATTCAGTGTCCTTAGAAAGTGGACCGAGTTACACGGTCAAAGTGGTCTCTGTGCTCTCACTCTATCCACGCCCGAAATAATATGCATGCAATAAGGACGAGTTAATAACGCTAACCATTCCTAGCGTTACACTGTCTCTAAAATGTTGTACCCTGCCTGTAATTCAGTAACAGTTGGGTTAGCAGAGGGATATGATGATGTGATGATAAAGCACATCTTGTTATGAGTCTTGAATTGTTCTACGCTCGGGGAGTGCCATTAGAAAAAGTGAACAAAGTTACACAGTCGGGGCGGTCTCCTTGCTCTTACGCTATCAACGCTCCCAAAAGTACTTGCATGTAATAACAATGAGTTCATAGTTAACGCTAACAATAACTAGCGTTACATCAGTAATGTTTTTACAGTAAAATCTTTGCCATTATTAATGTCTTAGATGGATTATGTGAATGACTTTGAATTTTGTTTGTTTATAACATGAGTTTAAAGAACTCACCTTGCCTGCATATCGATGTATTTAAAGGGAGAACTGTATTATATTCCTCCACCAAAGTTCTCCTTTGAGAAAAAGAAATCGGACACCAAAAGAGTTTTTTTTTTTTACTTTTGGGGTTTTGAGATTTTATTAATTCCAAGAAATACTGTCCCTGTGTCCGTCTATGGGAAGACGGAGGCCTTATTTAGATAGACTACAGCCATTCATATTTTGCACAAAGCAGTAATGTCAGTGTTCTATCTCAGGCAGAGCACACAGTTACACTACGTGGAGCCTCCGCATAACCCTAAAAACAGCCTTTAGGTTTAACAACCTATGGAACTAGAAATGAACAATATGAAATAAAAATAAAACATCAGTTTAATTTAGAACAGCTTAGGAACTATATGCTATTTAGGTAGATAAACACACTTTGGAGGTGGGTAAGCGCTACATCCCTGGTCATGGAGACACCTGAGGGAACTACCATAGTGGGGGATTTGAGCACTAAGGGTATTAGTAGGCTTTTAGATTTTAAGTAGCAGAAACATTACACAAGATTTCGAATAACCGCCCTCACTTTACACCCCTGGCTAGACAACTGGCTAGACAACTGTGCAAGAGACATGCACAAAACTTCACAGGTGTGTAGTTGTGGTCAAAATGAAGGCTGAATTCCAAGATGGGTGTGGTCCAAGCAATGGTGACATAAGTAGGTGGGTAGGAGGTAGGGAAGGGAACCCCTTACTTTACACTCCTAGAGCAATTTGGCATTGTGGCTGGTGTAATCCCATCCCAAGATAGTTTCTAGTTCTCATAATGCTTTTACTGTAGCTACTAGGACAAGTTTGATCATAAGTAATAACAAATCTACGATTAGTAGATTATAATAGGTAGAGCTGTTATATCTTTATTATAAAAATTATAAGCCTTTTATATAGTTTTGTTTTAAATTAGATTAGATTAGATAATACTTTATTCATCCCACAGTGGGGAAATTCCCCTTGTTACAGCAGCAGCGGTTTTCTACAGTAAAAGCAAACAAACAGGCAGACAACAGACAACGAGCAGAAGGTACAGAATGTATGTAAAGCGGCGTCAAATAAAAGGTATTGTAAAATGCGGTTGCCATAGTATAAAAAACAATATTGTAGTGTAAGTAAGTGACGTTAAAATTAAATTGAATATTTAATTAGCAAAAGTAGGTAACCATAATAAAAAATTATATTTACCTATGACCATAAATAATATTGGAAAAGTAAGTACTTGTAATGGAAAGATATAAATACAGATGTGGGCAGATTCTGTCTATGGCATTTCAACTTCCACTTAATTCCACCACATATTAAAAGGTTATCTCAGAGATGGCTATCCTAAACCTACTGTCAACCCATGCATGATTCATGGCACATGGTGGCGTACACATGGTGCTGCAGGTAGCTCCTTTTCTTATTCCCTTAAAAGTAACACTAGATGCCTCTGCTACTGGTTTACCTTGGTGTAACAAAAGAAAGCTGCAATAAACTGATCGCCTATGTAGTAAAATAAAATATCTTACCACAGACATTAAGAGAATATTATGGTAAATCAAAAAGATGTAATTGCCATTGTAGCGTTATGTTGCGTTTTTGTTATGGCATAATTTGTCATCGTGGATGGAGGAAGCCAAGAGGGATTACTAACAAACAGAGTGTACATTGTAATTTCCCCACTGGGGATCAATAAACAGTATAAATTAAAAGTAGGCTATAATTTAAGAAGAAAAAATAGAAGAGTGACAGCAAACGTGGTTTTAGAAGACAATTTCCGTGTAGAGCGCCGGTGAGCCCGTGCATTAAAGCGGCGGTGGTCTTATCATAAAGTGGTATAACTTACTCAGAAGATGAAGTGAAGGCTATTCTCTTCCTGATGGAGCCACTAACTGAGGAATACAAAATAGCCAGGTCTCTCTCTCTCTCTCTCTCTCTCTCTCTCTCTCTGTTTACTGTATCCTCGATCCCCGGTATCCTCGGGGCGCTATTTTAACAGGAGTTAAAAAAACATTATTAGCCTGGAAATCCCATGGACAGTAAAAGAAATGGACAATGCGACGCCGTTGTTTTTAATGGAGACCAGTGAAGTCTATCATAGGCACTTTTCCGGTGATGGCTGAGCGTTGCTGCGCAACCTCCAACCATGGACAGTCAAACAAATGGACCAACGGAGACTAGTGAAGTTTTTTAGAAACACTTTTCCGGTGATAGCTGAGCGTTACTGCGTAACCTCCAACTGAGCTTGACGACGTAGATGTGACGTAAGCAACCTGTCTGGAAGTTGTAATTCTTCTGGTAGCTGTGCCAAGAGAAATATCAATCATTCCAATGGAGACGGAGAGCGCAGGTATATATTAGGAGATAATATAGGCACAGGCTAATTATTGATAACTAAAATGCTATTTAACATAATTAAACTTAAAGCCCTAATGTTCTTCTTTAAGTCAAAACTTCTTGCGAGCTTTTTCTGTACTGTACGGTAACTTGGCAACTACGCAACAGCATGTTGTGTGGTTGTGACGCAATCATTAGCTTTTTTTTTTACAAAAACCTCTGCTACGAAGCTATAACATGAGGTAATGGAGACTTTTATACATTTTTGTGTTTCTTTAGAAATAAACAATGGACAAATAAAGTCTTTAAGCTTCAGATGTAAAGTTATTTTTTGTCAAAGTGACGTCAAAATGAATGGCAGTCAATGGGATGCTAACGGCGGGTGAGTGCTAGGTAGGATCAAAATGGCGCCATAGGAGCTACACTTTGTCGAGGCTGGCTTACCCCCTGGGGAAATCCAGACCCAAATCCGAAAACTCACTGAGCAAATTCAAATTATGCTCTTGCGAGAACTCTGGATTTTCAGGGTACGCTGTTGTTCTAATTATAAGGCTATTTTGTCTTTAATAGGCTTATATCTGCATTCCCCTACAATGATCTAGAATAAAAGTCATTTGCTGAGAAGGGTTGAAAAGTACAGTGTAAACACCAATGCAAAGTTGAAACAGAAAATATTTATTTGGCAACATGTTACTGTTGTAACAGTAGCTGAGTATTTCAGTAATGCATAAATAGTCATTAGACAGTTGCATCACACCTTTCCTCATGCTGCTGCACGTCTTTTAACTGGCACGAGCAAGTATGAGCGCAGTTCACCTATATATAAGATTCACTCCACTGGCTGCTCGTCCATTTGAGGATTTATTTTGAAATTCAGTTATTCGCTTTTAAATCCTTGAATGACTTTACCCCACCATACCTCTCTATGCGAGTATTTGCCGTTGCAGTTCGTAAACTTTGAAACGGGCTGCCTCTGTTCATTAGACAGGCCTCCTCTCGGTCTCATTTTAAAACTCTTCTGAAAACCCTCCTCTTCTCTTCGGCTTCTGACACCCAGTAGAGTGTTGATCTTATGTGTATACTTGCATATTTTTTTAATTTTATTTTATTGCTTTTATCTTTATATTGGGTTCCTCATATTTTTAGTGTCCTTTCATTGTGTTATCTATTTTTTCTGTATTATCTTTTTGTGCAGCACTTTGAAAACCTTGTGTTTGTTAAAATTGTGTAAAATAAATAAAGTGGACAGGATTTCTGAAGGTTTGATTTATGGACGCCACTATAAAGCCATTCATGTTGGGCAGGACTCACAGTCCAGCTTCCCTCATGGCCAACCCGGGGTTGATCACATGATCAGATTCCTTCTCTTCTTTGCCCTCGTCCTCTTCCTACTCTCCTCTTTCTCCACCTCCTCTTGTCCTTCCAACTCTTTCTCTTTGCAGTTGTCCTCGTCCCCTGCCTCTCCCTCCTCCTTCCCTTGCTCTATAGTTGGCATCATCTGTTCAAAGCAGATAATTTGACCTTTGACCTGTAGGTCTATAATAAATATACTGTATACTGGTTGGTTGGTGATCAATAAAGCAATTAGTGTTTGCACATTTGAGGAGTGTATGTGTGTGACCTGGTGAATGAGTGTGACATTTTGATTGGTTGTGTTGGGAAAAGGAAAGCAAGTCACTTCCTGTTTGACTGTTTGTGTCTTTAGTAGAGAATTCTGTGTAGTGTTTTAAAGAGTTTTATACAATTGAAAACTGAGTGAAAGGCTGAGAAAAAGCTAATGGTTCTGGAGAGTTGGTGTGTAGTGTGGCTCTTTGATTGAGAGGTTTCAAAAATCGTGTGACATGTAAAGATTTTGTGTGTATAGCAGTTGTAAAAAAACTGTAATGATGGCTGCTCCCCCTTAGGCTAAAAAAACATTGGGTGACCCTCCCCTCAACAAAGAATAAAAAAGACATGACCCTCCCCTATTTCCTCCAGTGGTCCATTCCATAAATACTGAAGGGGCCCTAAGTCCCTAAGTAGCCAACTACCAAACTTTGCTACATTTCAAGTCTCATCCGTTACAGAGTAAAAACAACAGTGGAAAAAGTAATGACTGACTGTTTGAGAATGGAACACAAGAAATGTGATGAATCAGCAGCTGCAGCAGAGAAGAAGCTGTTGGTGGTGTGTCTACGGCCGTAGGAGGAGACATTTCCATATGCACTCTCAGCTGACACTGACACACAGAGATACGTGCTGACTGCCAGGGGAGAGATGAGAGGCGTGAACAGCGGATAGTGTGAACAAAAAATGCTCAACAATGCAACACAACAAGCCTAGCCTATGGGTTACATCCTATGCGCAGAGGTGGAAAGATTACAAAAATATGTACAATTTCAGTACCATTTTCTGTATAAAATTCTATTCAAGTAAAAGTAAAAGTAGCTCATTTCGCCATGTAAACAGCGCAAAAGTAATTTTTTCACTTTCTAAAAACGGGGAGGTAGTTTTTATGTTTTTAATATTTAATGTCTAATTTATTCTTATTAGCCTATAATACGAATACATTAGATATTAAATAAGTTATTTAATTAAAATGCAGTCTTTGGGGATTTGATGAGGGCACATTGCAATGGTACAAAACAAGAGACTTTTATATTAACTTTTTTTACTCAGTTATGGATGTAATTTAAAATGTAGCAAAGTGCAACACTTCAAACAAAACATACTTAAGTAACAATAAAATTCCAAATTTGTAAAAATTACTTCAAAAAGTACACACAAAAAACTAGTGAGTAATTTTAATTAATTAAATTCCCGCGTATGTGTAATGGTAAGCATTATTGTACTTCGGCACTGAGTATAAAAAATGTATTGCATCTACATTAATTATTCACTCATGCACCACCCGGCCAGCATGCTAAGTGATCGAAATCAAACACACCTCCAACGCGTGAACCAGGTGCATGCTGGGTCTGGCTAACGTCCTAAAATGCCTATGGTGGAGCCTTCAGCAATTACGCCTGCTTCACGGAACTTTTACCTTCAGTGAAGTGTGTCAGGACTTTCTACGGTTTTTGACAATAACCCTTGATGTCACTGAAGAAGCTCATGCAGCTCTACATGTTTGAAAACTTTAAAGAGCGCGGTGGGACAGAGAAGCTAGCTAGACTGCATAGCCGGTTGTGGGCTGGTTGTAGTCTTCTTTAACTGTCTATGGTTTTAGCGGGACACAGAGGCTGAGTGGACTGGCCGTATTCTCCTTTGAAAATGGACGCGTAGAGAAGTTGAAATTGAAGCACATTGAGGAGGTGCACAAGACTCACAGACACAGAGTGACGTTTAGGTGAGTACAACAACACTCTTTTCAACTCTCCAGATGACAATGTCAATAACCACTGCGTTGCCTAGCAACATTGTGCGCGCGCTACTTGGTGTGCAGCCTCTTTTTTTTGCCATAGTCTAATATGTGTGTTTGTGGCTGCAGCCGCTATTAAATTTAAATTACGACAACTTGATGTTGTCTGCCTTGGCGATAATTTTGTTCTGCTGTTCATAATATACAAATTGTCAAGTAATTTAATATATGTAGCTTTGTTAAAGAGGGGATTTCATGTTTGAGTTTGGTTTGAGCCAAGAAACATTCACTTAACAAGCTTTTTTCCACTCAAAATGGTAGTGCAAAGGATAAAGAGTACAACAAATCACGCATGGGCTGGTGAATCTAAAAGAAAACTAATACAAACTAGAACTGCAAGCAGTAATGACGGGGTCCATAAGCGTCATGGCGCCATGTCTCCCCCGATGACCCGGGGTTTGCGTGAAAGCGGAACCCAGAGACATTGGAGAGGCAAATGTCGTGAATATTGAGAGGTGTGAGCCGCAAGGTCTGCGCTACTCTGCCGTTGCAAAAATCCGTTAAAGGAGAATTCCTTTAATTCAATTTCAATACGTAACTCTGTTGGTTGTAAATTTGGAGTGCTGTCTGTAGAGAGAAAAATCAAAACAATCGATGCTGTCTACATATTACATATTATCCTCCTGCTAGAGCTAGCACCCATCAGGCTTAGGGCAAGTTTAAATGTGTTTTTTGAGCCTCTAGACATGCTCAAAATGTCATTACAAGTGCCTACCAATGTGAAGCGATTTCTTCCAAGCGAACACTGCAAATTTATATATATATATAGTCTTGTTTTTTTAACAAAGTAACAGTGTGCAATATTGGAAACGACATAAAGCCCCTAATAGCGCTTAATATTGAACAGTTCAAAAGTGAGAATAGTGCAGAGAGTAGATAATCTGTCGGTGTCTGGCTAGATTATTTTTTTTAAATGTCCCGTTTGTTCTGGACACACACTCCGCACTCCGCAGTGATCCAACCAACCAGTAGTCTGCAGGTTTCCACCTCACCTTTTGGTATCGCCTCAGCTCGATTGGAACCTCGACTGAGGTAGTACCAAAAAAAAAGTACCTGGTTGCAGGTCCCAGGGACTTTTTTTCGTAATGGAAAACCAAAAAAGGCGAGTAGAGTCGAGGTGAGTCGAGTAGATACCACGCAGTGGAAAACCACCAAAACAGAGTGTCTTGTACAGTGGACATTGGAATACAATTTGGTGTGTGTATGTGTATTGTACAGTTGTTCTGTGTTGTTTGTCTTTTAAACATTTTGAAAATAGGTGTGTTCTTAGAAACAGCCTTGCCTAGAGATAGACTAAACTAGATTTAGGTAATCCTCTCTGTTATGGCGCAATCAACATATTTGCATACAGTAACCTAAACTTTACAGCTTGAGTGTCTCCTGAACCTTCTTCTTGTATCTGGACATCAAACTGCTCTGCTTTTGAGAAAATGAAAGCTCAGATGGGCCGATCTGGAATCTTGTCCCTTATGAGTTCATAAGTGGCAGTTGGTCAAGGCCACACCCCCAGCCTCCACCAAAAGGACACAAGAGGAAACACAGACACGGTTTAAACACAGCTTATCAACACTTCATCCAGCCATTTTGTTGAAAAGCAGACATTTAACACCCCAATAAGTACTGTAGTTGTGTAATATTAGTTCATCATCAGTGGCAGTAAAAAGTATATGTTGTTTTCCACCAACAGATGTCACCAAAGAGCAAACATTCACCATGATTCTCTGTTGCCGTGTCAGTCTGGTTCTGGGTGAGATGTATTCGTTGTGCTCTCATCATGACAGATGGCACTTAAAGACAGCCATCTTTGATATAAAAGATAAAAGAATATAAACTAATCCATAAAAATCAAGATCAGATTGTTAAAATGTATGCTACATAGTGTAATATACTTAAAATATATACATATATATCATATAGGGGTAACCAGGGAAGCCTTTATAATTTCTGCAGTTTCTGTTGTGCTCCTTTTAGTATGTGTCTGGTTACCTCCAAATTCCCATCTAGTTCAGCGCACACAGCAGACTTTCAATGGTGGTTTCAAAGGTTGTGGTAGTTCGACTACCAACTTTATCTATGAATGTGTCCTCTGTGAGCACAAAAACTGTCTCTGCATTCAATCAAATTATAAAAAAGTCTACAACCAGGGGCTCTGTGAAACTACTTGTGCACAGCGGTAAAACCAGCCTGGTAACATGCTCATAATGACAATCATAACAAGCTGATGTTCAGCAGGTATTATGTTTCCAAGGAGATCTGTGACTCTAAAAGCACCCTTTTGTCAACCTTTTTTTTAAATTAAAAAATACACACTGAGACATGGAACATGTCAGAGGAAAGCTGGGACGGAGGGAGACCAAAGAACACATGCAGAAACATACACACACAGACAAAGACAAGACAAGACAAGGGACCAATCAAATGCGCAGTTTGAGGAAAAAGCTGTAGCACAAGTCAGCGAGGTTGCCAAGTGCCCAGGGTCTTTTTTGGCACTCCATGGATGGGCACTGTTGATAGTTCCATGTACACAACATCCAAAAAGGAAAGGGTCCATGTATGGTTGCAATAATTCTCTTAGCAGCTGCAAGTACAGCAAATACAGCACTTTTTTAAGCTTTAGAGAGCAGGTCATTCAGAATCAAAACATTTACAGTAACGGGTACAGTAACATTAATCAAGGTGGACATTTTGGATGCAAAATTGTTCTAGAACTGACCAACAGGAGAGCATTCCCAGAACATGTGAAGATATGTACCTTGAGCTTTAATTGGGCAGAAAGTGCATAAAGGGCTGTTCATTATTTTCATGAGGTGCATTTTCACGGGGGTGAGAAATGTCCTATGAATGAAATTGTAGTGAATTTGCTGATAATCTGGATTACAAGATACTTGTGGAATGTTAGACTGTACATCATGCCAGTCAACATTAACATTCCTTCCTGGGCTATCACATGCCCAGATGTTTTTTTTTTTTACTTTTATGTGTTTGTCCTGTTTCACCAGCATCCATTTTCTGTTATCTCTTTCCTAATATTTCTAGTTTTGTGCAATGCAATCCAATTAAACAGCCCTACAATAAATAATTCCTTGTGAAGTTGATACCAAATATTGTTCCATCCCTCCTCGGAGAAGGCCGTCTCAAAGCGAGCACCGAGCAGGGATCACAGAGGAGCTATAAGCGAGGAAACAGCAGAGCAGTCTTCCCAGAAGCCGTGCAGTTGAAAGGGTTGCTAACTCCACCCATACAGCTGATAAATTCATCTGACTCATCAGAGATAAAGGATGTCTCATCCCTCTAAAACACATTTGCTCGTTTCCTCTCTCCTCCCAGGATTTCCTCGAGTCTCTCCCATTCCTCCTCGCTGGAACACGAGGTGGGGAGGCAAGTGGAGGATTCGGGATGCAATTTAAGCGCCATGAGATGCAGCCATGATGTCTATTATGTTCACCATCTTAGTTTATTGTGTTAGCATGCTAACATTTGCTAAATGACTGTAAAAATAATAGTAGAGGTTAGGGTGGTGTGAATGTCATTTGCTTTGTGGGAATTCAGCGTATTCCCAAAGTTACTTTTCCTCTGGGGACCTTTTAATGTGTGTTTCAAACTTAAGGGCGTATCCATCGAGTAGTTAAGGCGTTTAAATTATTCTCGTGGGGGTGCTAGTGGAAGGGTCCACCAAACGTCATTAGGGTTCATCCTGTGGGAACCGTGAATGTACCTTTTTTTTTTTTTTTATTGTGTGTACAAAATGCCAAGGCAATACATCTGCTAGCTGATGAGATGTGTGTTTGTAATCCAGCCTTTAACGCAACAACCACACAAATCAATGTTTTAATATAGCATTCTAAGCATTCTATCACTATTTATTTTAAATAAACAGTAGCTAGTAACAGAGAATGTATGGGCTTTTTTTAAATGGTATCTTTTGAATCCCCATAGGAATAGAAGCGGATCTCCTTAGCAGGTGAATTTTGCTAGTATCGTTACACTTCTAAACGATTCAGCACTTTTGGAAACGCAAAGCTAAACAGCTTCCACACACAGGCCCCTGCTCATCCCCCAAACAAACCTCATACTACAGATCTTCAAAAGCCCGGCCTAGCCTACAGAGACCACAAAGTCTCCCATCCTCCCCAATGTGGAAGTGCCTGACCCATATGCGTAAATCAGAAGTTGATTTTAGGGTTGGCGTTGAATCAACAATGTAGATTCCAGTTCAAGAGCTATTTGATTTCTTTTAATGAGAGCTTCTTAAGCTAGAACCAAAACTGATTAAAAAATGTGGTTGATTTAATGTAAACACTTTTAACTTAGGAGAAGCTGAAGTTAGGACGAAGCATTGGTGTAGTGTAGTGATATGAAGGTATACGCAGTATACCCACTAAGAAAGCTCCAGGATTTCCTTATACAAAAAAAAAAGAGAAGAAATTTAAAAAAGCGCAATGACACGTAACATACTTTCCATTATAATTTTGAAATATTTTGAGTTGTCATCTGTGTTTTTTTATCTTCAGATATGCTGGGTTAAGGTATTTACACACATTACACATTATTTGCATAGAAGTGTTTTAGAATGCAGGAAATGAAGTCTTTGACACTCAAACATTTCCATGGGGGAGGACACCCAGACCCCCCCACTATGGTATACCACAACCCCTCCAAAAAGGCCAATTCTGGCCCATATATATAGGCCCATACATGTAGATATACCCACTACAGTACATTAGACTACACCACTTGGAGGAGGAAAGGGATTATTTAAGATAGACATCTCACATGCTGATCATTTTGTTTTTCGGCTTTTCGATCACACATCCTAGACTGCATTCAATTGTTTCTCAGTTATCTGATTTTCTCTTCTCATTGAACTTCTTTCGATGTGATCTGTATTCACATAATTGACAAGAGCAGACCAGAAAGAGCATAAATAATTCCCTAATGAGTGAGCCTTTGTCAGTTATTAACTCTCAACCGCAGGCAAAATAACCGAGGAGAGGACGCAGAGCTGCTTTTCCTCACCAAGAACACATTCAGTTCAATTCCTAAATAGTCTTAGTAGAAATGAAGTTGTTTTTCAGCTGTCATATTCCATTTTGTTTGATTTCAATACCAAGTTTAACTGACTTCAAATCAGCAGAGGAGCCTCAAGGATTCACCAGGGGACACATGCAGAAATGATTCATTAGGAATTTAAAGGAACACAACAGCTTTTCACATGTCTTAAGTAGTGTCTCTGCATGTTATTTCAAGTAAATTGCAGTATAAAGGCAGAATCTCTCCAGCCTTTTGTGGCAACTAAACATCACTTTGCCCTGTGCAAAAAAAGTTGACCAATGTCTCCACCTGCTGTAAGAAATCAGTTTGGACAAAATATAACCCACATACAGATCTCAAGATCTAAAATCATTATGAAAATGTGAATTTTGCTAAACTTTTATCTTCCATTTTTACATTTTTAACTCCTATAAGCTTATGAATGTACACATTTTACTACATTTCATGATTTTCCCACTTGGTGGAAATGAGCATGTTCATAGCAGTAGGTTAAGGTGCATTTTTTTTTTTTTTTATGTACTTCTGTTAAAGTGAGATTTATCCAGCTATTACGTGTCCCTTTTATTTCTGCCTGGTGTATCCTGCCAAAAAGAACAGAGAGAATGTGCAAATCCCCCTTAATGTATTTTTAATGTATAACTGAATTCATCCTCTCTAAACAAACCAGACTTACTTAGGGCACACACACTGGATCATCTTATGATAGGGATATCGAAAAACTATGTTACACATTATTGGTAAAATATTTACTTTAGCCGCCGTTAATGGCTTCTGTTTTGGCCGGTTAAAGAAAGCTTCACAGAAACAACAAAACAGAATCCTAGTCGCAATCCTTTTAGGGATACCATACATAGAGACCTCAATCAGGAAAGATGCCACAAGTGATTAAAGACGTTGTCGTTGCCCTTGTCAATTAAATAAATTTACAGGGATGCAGCCCTATAAATAGCAGCCAGTCAGAGATTATCCCAAGGGAGCCACAGGCACACTGGTGGTGACTGTGCTCGAGAGATGAAGCAAAATAGAACAAAACTGTTTTATTAATCCTTAATATAGCAGTTCTAAGCTGTTTATGAGAACAACATTTAGGTAGCCAAGGTGTGTGTGTGTGTCTGTGTCTGTGTGTGTGTCTGTGTCTGGTTGTGTGTCTTTCTTTCTAATAAGCCCTGCGGTCATAATTGGTTAGATGCTTTGGTATCACCTCAGAAGGTAAGAGGTCAAATCTCATGAGCTGAAAAGTCTTTTAAACCCCCCCCCCCCCCCCCCCCATAACAAACTTTATTAATGCTACACAAAAAGCCTATCATAGCACATTAATCAAGTGCAATCCAAGAGCTCCCCATTGTAGCATGTCATGCACAGTATCTGACCATTAAGGCAATTAGAAGCTCATTTAAGTTATCATAGTTCCTGTATGAATATTATAGGTTAAGTAATGGTTTTAATATACTCTTTTTGTATTTTGTATTTTTATTTTTTGGGCAATTTGCTCATTGCAATGCAACCCAACAACACTCAATGGAAACACACTAACAACCAGCATCTACTCACCAGATTTCGCGTCATCAGCATCTTTATTGCTCCTGGAAGCCAGGGTGGTACATCATAAAGGGACCGTTTCTCTGGCCAAGGGTGGTTGTAGTAGTCATAACACAGTGTCAAAACACAACATAGACTGTAGTCATACGGAGTTGGGTGTTCTGATGTATTTGTTCTTTCTTTAAATAATGAACTAAATGGAAGTAATATGATGTTTTTTTCTCAAGTTTTATTTGATAGATTGTATCACATTGACATAAAGAGGCGCATGTCTGTAAGGGGCGTACGCAGTCCGGCTGTTGTATTTGTTGCAACTGATGGGACTTCAGTCTAGCCATTTTAAGTTGGACAAATTATAGTTAACCATTGGGAGTTTTCTTGTAAATAAAAACAAATTAACTTAAATTATGTTTACATTCAGTGTTTCTGACCTAAATGCTAATTGTACCCTTGAGATCTAACAAATCTAGGGGATCTCTTTGAGAGTTCTTTTTAATAGACAAGTCCACTCTGTTGTTAAAGGTAGCTTTTATCAGCTTAGAACAGTAGCCAAGCTGAAATACATTTTTATTTAAAAACAATCTTGAAAAAATCATTTATGCTTTTATTAGCTCACATTTAGACTACTATGACCAACTATACACAGGCCTAACCCAATATAATTAAAACAGACACCAATTAGTCAGGAATGCTGCAGCCAAGGCTGCTCACTGGCACCAAAAAGTATGTCCACATTTTAGCTGAGCTGCATTGGTTGCCAGTGAAATTCAGAATTCATTTTAAAGTTCTACTTTTTGTTTTTAAAGCACCTCCGTATATTTCCAATCTCCTGTCCACTTGCTCTGGCACCAGGTCACTCAGGTCCACAACCCAACAACTCCTTGTCATCCCCCAGACATGCCTAAAAACCAGATTGGACAGAACCTTTTCTGTAGTAGCCTCCAAACTCTGGAATTCCCTCCCACCACATACCAAAACAAATTGCCAGGTTTAAGTCAAACCTGAATATCCACTTTTACTCTCTTTCTTTTAATTCACTTTGATTCCTACTGTTGTTTATGTATTGTTTATGTATTGTTTCTATTGTTGTTTTATTCCATCTTGTATTATTTGATTTGACCTTTGCCTAATTATATTCATGGAGTCTTGCACACTTGACTATGGATCTTCAAGGCATAACGTTTCTGCGTTTCCTGCTCTAACGGTAAAGCACTTTGTTGTCTGTTTAAATTTGTTACACAAATTAAATAATCAATTAAATTAAATAACCATTTCCGTCCTCATTTGAAATGTCACTTTGTTCAATGCCTTAAATCGTGCAGCATTTACATCCATGTATGCTAGCTTGTGGTTCGCCTCTACCCTGGCTTTGCGAGTGACTTGCAACACTTTTCTGTGCAACACCGCCACCAACTGTCAGTCAGCAGAACAGCATACAGTAACCATAGGCAGGCCTGTTCAATGCATTGGATCTGTTGCTCTGTAATGTCTTCCTCCAGTCGAGTCTCACTGTGTGTCGTGTATGTATTGCAGAGTACACTGAACGTGACACTGATTCATGCTGACAAGCATATTTGGCACAATATCTTTAATGTATTTGGGACGTTGAAGGACAAAATGTCTCTCTAGTCATTCTCATCAGTCAGATACCATCCAGTGAATTTGTTTTTCTTCACACACCTCTATTGCACGTGCACACACACACACACACACACACACACACACACACACACACACAGTTGTCCTAAAATCTTTATCACGGCTGAACACAAACACGTTAAACTTTAAATTCAAACTGAGCATCCCCGTATTTTCTACAATGTTCTCACACCTTCTTTATGGAGGAATACCAAAGTGGGATCATTGGTTTTCATGGGAGCGCTGCCTTCCGACCATCTCGGTGTTGTTTTGAGCTGTAGACCACGAAGACAGAGCTACGTGTGATGCAAAGGAGGCTTTAGAGAAGCTGCTTTGCATTTGATCGACCTCTTACTCTTTCATCAGCAGCGATGAGAACTTCTTCTCAGCCACGATTAGAGGGGCATGTAGAGAGATGTAAATTTAGACAAGATCATAGAAAAAGCTGCAAGGCTTAGCCAGCCAGAAGTTAGACAGATAAATCAGGTCAAACAGAACAGGGGACAGAAGCTGCAGGAAGCATGTGTGCAGAGTTTCAATTCAAAATAAAAAGAACTACTCTCTGGAAAGAAGTGGTACAAAACCCTTATTAACCTTGATTTGCATATTCTGGGTGAGCTTCACTGATCATGTACAATGTTTTGGAGTTGTATCCAGAAAACAGAAATGCATGAAAAGCAAAATCAAAATTGGCCAACAATGTTGAGTAATTAGTTATGTTCCCCACTTGTGTCCTGTGCTGATTTTCAAGATGAATCCATTTTGTAAGAGTTGCAAATTTATGAGAAGAATTGTATACTAATATGACAAATGACATATCCACAGATCTACACAGATTACATTGGTAAAAAGTAGTTCCAACAAAAACTGTAAGGTACTGTATGTGGATTATCAGTAAAAACCGTAAAGACATGAAGTTGTTGCTGTTGCTTTTTAAGGTAAATTATATTATATATAAATACTTTTTAAAAATCTGCATTTTGCTGACAATTTCCAAAGTTTCCTGAAAGGATTCAGGCAATTTGGCAGTATTTATAGGCAGAAAAGAAACGACGTTGAGATGGATCATGGCAAACTTAACACATAAATGTGAAGTTTGTCTACAGGCAATCTTACAAAAAGCTAATTATGAATGGTTAAATATTTACTTGGGTTGAAACGGAGCACTTTTTTTCAGGCAAATTTCTCTGGAAATGAGCAAGTGCTTATAAACCCAACGCAAGTAACTACTAAACTACTACATTTGTCTAAACACAAATATTTGTCTCAGACCTGTCTTTATTTTCACATAATTAGTACCAATGTGAATATTTCTTTGAAAGATTCTTAAGAAATCGTTTGGAAATAACGGTCCTGTTAAATCAAGTACCATCATTTTTTTTATTGCTTTGAGCAGCACGAACAAAAAGGACATTTATCTCTCTTCTATTTTAGTGATGAGGCACCCGATTCAGAAGACCTCTCTGAATAACTCTGCATGGCTCGATCCAACAAGGGGTAGAGACTTGTGATTAAGGTTGACTGACCCTTTTAACTAAAGTGCCTTTAAATGAACAGATCCTCAGTTGCAGAGAGTATTGTTCGCAGCACCATGATGGACAGCAGTTGGGATTTGCACAAGTTCCATTTAGTTAACAGTTTCTGTTCTATTGCAAACTTTACCAAACGTTCACACCTGGGAGTAGAACCCCTGCCTGCTACTGCTGACTGCTGAGCGGCTCCTCTGGAGCATGTGTGTGCTAACTGCCTTCCTCATTCATTTTTTAGAGCACACTTTCCATGAGCCGCCATGGGGAGCAGAATAGGATTTTTCAGTTTCAAGCTTTAAGCTGCCACAGTACTATCAACTCTATCACCATCACTAGCAAATATTTCTGAAATTGGTGAGATTTGGAGCTAAATCGAATCAAGATCGCAATTTCCTTTCCGATGGATATAGAGATAAGATAAAGAGACTTAACACAATTTGTGCCTGGATCTTTAACACGTTCATGTGTGAGGTACAGTAAAGTGGTCGCCCACTCTCCCCGGGAAATTGACAGATTTGGGTTTCAACTCCAGAGCATGTTGTGAATGTAGCAAGTTTTTTTTTTTTTAATCTGACTTTACAAAACAACGACCAAACAAACAGGATTATCTGCAGCCAGTTAATCCCATTTTATACCCGATGCTTCTGTATGCGATCTGTGTGTGTTATATGTGCATTTGCATACATGTCAGCTTTTTTACATGTCGATGTGAATGCTGCTTGGGTGTGTTCATACATCGTGTTGTGAGGTTTAAAGGCGTTGTGTTGATGGAGCTATCTTCTTTTTTTAGATGGAATAAATTATTCCATTGGCAAACGTGTGTGTGTGTGTGTGTGTGTGTGTGTGTGTGTGTGTGACTGCACTGTAAATCAGCTCCCCAAGGTATTGCCACCTCTCAGCTCTCTTCACATTGTGTAGCCTCATTTTTTAGCTGGCATGCACGGATGTTTGCATGTAAGTGAGTAGACCCATCATAAGTGGGTGAGTGCATGCATGTTAGTACCACATGTAGGTGTGTGCACACACAGGCAGCACACAGAAAGAGGAGAAAAAAGAACAACAGACAGTGGGTTGAATGTGTTTGATGAGGGGAAATGTGTAAGTGACTGACTGTATCGTTGCCTGTTATATTTGCTAATTGACTTAATGTTTCTGAGCCATTAGACTGTGTATTACTGTAGTATTATTATGTGGCCATGGGGCAATTAGCTTATCAGGCAAAAGCACACACTTAAAAAACCACACACACGCACACACACACACACACACACACACACACACTCAAAGAGACACTTGACAGTTTGATCAATGGATGTCTTACTGACCATAATGACTCGGTACGGCCCCCTTTCAATGCAGCACAGCTTGTGTCCGAATACAATAACCCTTTATCACAATCTCTCTCTCTCACACACACACACAAATAAAAGGCACATCAATCATAATCATAGGCACCTTTTAAAGACAATGCAGCTGTGAAGAGAAGGGAAATGGCATATACCTAATTACTGTCTTTCTGTTGTTTACGCCCAATTATCACACACACATATGCTTTCTAAGTGCATGCTCACACATGCAGACACACACACACAGTGGGACTAAGGGAAGATGATGAAGTCTCTTTAAAAAGAAGAGCTCTTAGTGCCACAATTTCTTTTCACTTTTTTCTCCAACATCCATACACACAACTGAACAGATTCATGGTTTGCTCATGCTTCTATCTTTCCTCTCTATGAGTATCTATCGATCCGGTAGATGTCTCTGAGTAAACCCCAACGGAATCGGAAGAGCCAACTGGCCCAGGAGACTGGAGCAACTAGACCGGCTCCCATTGATTAAAATGCAATTTAAGATTGCATTTATTTGTCTGTGTAGCGTGTCAGTGTTGGCGGTGCGTATGTTAGCTATACGTGTGAGGGCCAAATTAAAATAACCCACTGTTCTTGGGAAGACATTTTGGCTTTGAAAATAAACATTTTAGGATTGGTTTGACATCTGGGAATAAAAGCTTATTTGCTTTCACCCCCCCCAGAGATAGATGAGATGATCAGTGCCACTCTGTTTGTTGGTTAAGTTTATATGTGTACAATGTCTTTGGCTTAGATGGTCCACTTTCTTCACCATCTAGTTGCTAACTTTGTCTATTGATTTTTTTAGTCCTGGCAGGTAGTGCACTGAGCAGGCTTCTGGTGACAGTGGAATGAGCAGTATAGCCTCACAGGAAGAAGGTCCTGGTTTTGAACCCAACTTGGGACGTTTTGTGTGTAGTTTTGCATGTTCTCTTTATGAGTTTCCTCCAGATGCTGCGGGTGCTTCCTTCCACATCAAAAGACATGCATGTAAGCTATTACAAGTATCAGTGCTACGGCTTTTGACCAAGGAAATGGTATTAAAACTGAAGGTCGCCCTCAGACACAGTGCTGAATTTACAGCTCCAACAGTAAATAGTTAAAATGGGTCAAATACAGATAATTTTTATGTAAACAAGAAAACAAAACCGTTTTTAATATAACAGAATAACCTGTTCCTGTTGGTTCATGTTCTGAGTGTGATTGTATACCTTCTTTCACGATGCATGAGTGAATGAACAGAAACACACGTATTAACTTCCCATTCCAACAGATCCTCATACCTAACGACACAATAGGCCGATTGCCAATGACTCCCAAAACAACATATATGACCGTTCTATTTACTGCATACGATGCAAACAGTCGTTAAAGTTGTAAAACAGAACTAGTTAAGTTTAGGCAACAAAAATACTTAGGGTTAATAAAACATCAGTGTCTTAAAATGAGTTACATAAAAGTACTTAAATGAGGACGTGGTGTCATTGCGTTATGTTTTCGGCCCCGGTCTCCTGACTGAAAGTCCAATATTTGTTTGTTTGATTTCATCACCCCAACCTTCCTCCTCCTTGCGCGTAATTTGGCAACTTATTATACTATACTATTATACTATGCTTGCAAAATGGACCTATACGGTCATTTTCTGGGTTAGGATAGTCTGTCACATTCCCACAACACACAGCCAAGAAGCTCCTGTTCAAATTTTGTAACTTTGCGTTTGTTGGATCTCTGAGGAAGGAGGCTCTGGTCCAATTGAGAATTAAGAAAAGGTTTAATGAAACAGAATGATGAAGTTGATAAGATAAAGACAATAAGACACAAAACAACATGAAAAAACTGCAGCTGACAGCGGACTGGATCCATGCCTCCCCTGCTGGAGTCACATGAGACCAGTCTTGAATATTCCTAAATCACACACATCTATCCCCCGCAACTGGGGGCGGTTCCTTTTCACCTGGTGCGTTCAAATCCATTCGCACTGGTCCGTCTTTGGCATGGCAAAATGCTGAGCGCGTCTTCGCTGTCCAATGAGGAAGGACCTGGCTCTAAACTCTGCCCCTTTGGGGTCGGTTTTGGTTACAGATCAAAATGTTCTATCATATGAATGTCAAATTCTAACATGAATACAGTTTAATCAACATTGCATTGTCCTAGCCTAGTCTAAGACCCCAGGGGGCAGGAGACAGGAGGCCACCTCCTAGTGTGTAGCAGGAAGGCTCCTTTCCATATATTAAATGCCAGACTTGACCAGATCAATTCTTTATAGTCAAAGGAAGAGAGGTGGAAGGTGACGAACAAATGGGCCATCTTGACCTCTTCAAAGACAAAATGCATATTAATCCCATCTTGGCTGCATCATACATAAAACAGAAACACATAGTTTTTAAAACATTGTTTTTAACTCAACACTACTTAATATCCTGTAGAATTAGGTTAAAGTTAAATTCAGGTTGTGTTAGGGTAAATCATGAGACCATATAGGTTTAATGGTTTGGTAGGCCTCCACCAAATGAGTGGTGAGTCAATAGTGTCCTTATAGGTGTAGCAAAACCAACATATGTGATAAGTGTGAAAACGCTCATGCAGAGTGGATCTTTTGTCTTGGGCCTGTGGGGATTCTGTCTACAGTTGGCATCGATTTCCTGAGAGGAAGTGAAAGGTTTCTATTGGATTTATTTAGCTTTCCATTCCTTCTTCCTTCACATCTTTTTGTTATTTTACCTCATGTTTCTTCTCACTTCCATTTAAAGCATCTTTCCCTTCTCCCCTGTTGCCCTTGACTCTCTTTCCCTCCCTCCCTTTTATCTGCTCACTCATTTTCTTTCTTTCTGTGTCTCATCTCCGTTATCCCTCGCTCCTCTCTCTCTCTCTCTCTCTCTCACTCTCGACTTCCTGTGTCTTGTGTTTTGTCCTCTGCAGCCAGCGCCATTAGACAAAAAGGACATTAAATGTGCATTGCATCACAGAGTTTGCATATACATACGATACTGCTGAAACAGTGGCGACCTGTTCCCTTTTGCACAGACATTTCCTTCACCTCCCCTTCCACACTTCTTCGCTCCCCTCTTCATCTCGAGAGCTGCCGTCGACAGGCTGCAGTGGGATCATTGAGAGTTCTACAGATCGCACAGGAAACATTGATTCCCTCCTATGCTCCATTCTCTTCTTACTTTCAACTACTCCTCCCCCTTCATGTTTTTGCTTCTATCTCTTTCTCTCTCCCTCTCTCTCTCTCCCTCCCGCCACCTGTCACTCTCGTTCTGTCTCCCTGCCTCTCGTTCCTTTTGTGATCACAAGTTGTAACTGCTGTGATTCGCTGCATAGATAATTCGACCACCTCCTGGTCTGGTAGCCTAATCTGTCTGTTTATCTCTCTATCTGGATGTCTCTCTGTCTGTTTCTCCCTTTGTATCTCTGTCTGTCTGTCTCTCTGTCTGTCTATAGCTCTCTGTCTGTCTGTCTGTATGTTTGTGTATCTCTCTTTCTTTCTGTGTGTATCTTTCTGTGTCTTTGTCTGTCTGTCGGTCTCTGTTTGTCTCTCTGTCTGTGTATCTCTCTTTCTGTCTGTGTGAATCTTTCTGTATCTTTGTCTGTCTGTCTGTCTGTCTGTCTGTCTGTCTGTCTGTCTGTCTGTCTGTCTGTCTGTCTTTCTGTCTGTCTATCTGTGTATCTGTCTGTTTATCTCTCTATCTGTCTGACTGTATCTCTCTGTCTGTTTATCTCTCTATCTGTCTGACTGTATCTCTCTGTCTGTCCTTTTGTCTGTCTGTCTGCTGTATCACACACCATTCTCTCCTGGCCAGAAGAAGAGATGGATGGTGAAAACAGCCTCTGAAGCTGAAAATAGAAATGAAGAAACAGAGGAGAAAGAAGCAAAGGAGAAAGCAAAGGTGCAATTTCACAAATAATGAGTTATACTCCCTTTGGACATAACAATTGTCTTTAGGATTTAAAATCTTCTTTAAACTGCCCCCTTACCTTATTTTCATCAGCTTGTCAAATGTGAAATTGGCGAGGGATTGTTGCTTTTTCCTGGATTCATCTGGCTAATTTAAAGAGCATTGCGCCCCATTCAAGTAATAATCTAATCCCCATCCAGCTCTCCATCCAGTCACGATAACCTTTTGGTGCACATAAATGTCAGTTTTTCTCCCTTTGTGCAATTAGAACAGCACAATAGTGAAAGCCTTTTATATGTGTGGTTCTCAACACTCTGCTGCAGCAGCAGTCTGATTGGAGTAAATAGAGGAACTGGGTAGGTTGCATGAGCAACCAAAGCTAAAAAGACAACCAAGAGAGCTAAACGTACAGCAACATAAACTTGAAGACATAAACAACATAGACTTTTCTCCTTGTTTCAATTTGGACTGCTCTCCACAGAATAAAGTGCATAAACAACAGAACAAAGACACACTACAGAGATACAATTTATTCTCACAGTTTACCACTTAAACATTTGAAGTGCCAGACTTGTTAAAAACTAAACATTTCAAAGAGAGGAACACATATTTTTCAGCCCCTGACTTAAGATAAGATAGCAGAATTAAAAAATAAAACACTTCTGCCCTCTTCTAGCCAGAGCAGACAATAGTATTTCGTCCGCTGTAGCAAAGCTGAGTTGTTTGCACATTGATCTGCCTTTCACAACTCTGCTTCTCTCCCGATATGGATTCTTTGGCTCGGCCTTGACTAGCTCGCTTACACTCAGTCACCTTGATCTGCTGCCGACGCCGAGCCGAGCTGCAAACATAAACACTTAGCTTGTTTCTCCCTCTATCTCGCTTCTGAACGTTGCACTTGCTCATTGTTTCACCTTCAAGCAATTACACTGTTGAATTGTAAAACAGCCATCAATATAGGTCTGTTATATGAATGTCCAATTCCGTTACAGTATGTGATATCGCGTTGTTATATATTTCTTATGTGAATAGCACAATTTCGGTGACTTTCACTGTAGGTTTTATATACTGTATTTTCCTGTGTCTTTGGCTCATAAGACCTTCTCAGAAACCCACTGGATGATGTCAAAAATGCATTGTCACCCAGCCAAAAGTAAAATAGTTTTTTCGAAGTCTGTGAAAAGTTGACACTGTGGAGATAAAGGGTTTTCACCCAGACCTGGACAGGGGCCCTAGAACATGTCAAGGATTATAGATATTGTGTCAGAGCTGCTGTTGAGTTGTTGTCACAGGGCCCACAGTTTTGAGCCGGCTGCCTGCCTATAACAGTGCCCACATGTCTCTCATTTGTACATCCAGTCTGTATAATTTGGAGCCCACAAAGTGTTCAGACATACAGATCAGACATACATTTTTAAAACTTCTCCCATTCCTATGAGATGTTATCTTAAAAGTTTTTATTTCAAAATCCCCTTCTTCAAAAGTCGAACTACCGTAATGTAACTTTTAACCGTGTAGTTGTCACCAATTTCATGAAAACCCCTCTGAATGTTCAGCCAATCACAATGGCCCCAGCCTCTTCTTGACTCAGCAACTGCCAGCCAGAACTGTGCTGACAGCTAGCTAACTCCTTTTGTCAAGGAGCGAGCTATACAATGTCTTGTTACTCTTTTATAAGAGTTAAGTGTATTTCTCTAAGGTACATCTTTAGAATCACAACACTGCTGACGTAGCTTTGAATTAACCAGCTAGCCAGCTAGTTGCTGCTGTGAACACTCGCTCTTCAGTTTGATACTAAGTAGTTCAAAGTCACAACCCGGCCCAGCTACTTAGCCAGGTAGGAAGCATATTAATAATGTTGATGTTTTTGGCCACTGGGGCAGTGGAAACAAGTTGTGAGCATTGGCAAATGATCACCTTTTCAATTGATATTGCAATTCATTTGCAGGAGTTTTTCTGACCACCTGGTGAATGTAATTCCGATATTGGCTCTCTTTTAGCTCTGCTTTTGGTCTCCGCCAACTCCTGGGGTAAATAGCTGGCTCTTTAGTAGTTAAATGCCACGCTTTGCTCACCAACTTGTTGTCCTGTTTTCTGTTGTGGCCTAATGTGACCAACAGGACAAATGACTACATATGAACTACTAACAACAAATGGGTTGACTTTTAATAAATTCTCATATTATTTCTAAATGTACTGGCTAATGTTTTTACATAAATCTTTTTATTATGTTTTTTTTTTTTTTAAGAGAGAGCACATTGAGAGCCACTGAGCCAGCCACTGACCCACTGCTGTTGTGTCTAATGTTAGCGGTCCCCTGACCCAGTGCTGCTGGGTGTAACATTAGCGGTCCCCTGACCCACTGCCGCTGGGTCTAATGTTAGCGGTCCGCTGACCAACTGCAGCTGGGTTTAATGATAGTGGTCCGCTGACCCACTGTCGCTGGGTCTAACGTTAGCAGTCCACTGACCCACTACCGCTGGGTTTAATGTTAGCGGTCCGCTGACCCACTACCGCTGGGTCTAACGTTAGCGATCCGCTGACCCAGTGCTGCTGGGTCTAATGTTTGCGGTCTGCTGACCAACTGCCGCTGAGACTAATGTTAGCGGTCTGCTGACCAACTGCCGCTGGGTCTAATGTTAGCGGCCCGCTGACCCACTGCCGCTGGGTTGAATGTTAGCGCTCCGCTGACCCACTACCACTGGGTTAACGTTAGCGGTCCGCTGTCTGTGGGGAAAAAAACAAGCGGACAAGCCTTAATGTCGGGTCCTGCTTTTGTGCAGGTCTTAAATTCACATTAGAGGCCTTCAGCCGATGAATGTGAAACAGCTCTCTATTGTTAAACTTTGTACATACGTCATACTGCACGGTGAAAGCCAAACCTTTGGTTCAAGTAAGAAGCAATACACTTATTTGAGTGGAGGGGGACTTAAACACTCAGGAGTCCCACTGTAACAGCATTGCCAATTTGGTCACAAAGCCTTACCTTTCCTTGTATGCTTTTTGCAGTAGAGGGTATCCCATTTTTAAAGGAGCCTGGCATTACTATAATATATTCCTGACTTCTTTGTCTTTTCACGACAGCAGTAGGCAAATTGCTTAGTGTATTTAAAACACTTTTAATTTATTTTCTTTCAAGATGTTGTTCATCTTTTTTTTCACACTGTTAAAAGCCATTCTTACTTATCTTAGCTTTGTAGTGGCACATTCTGACATGTTGCGGGGCACCACCGCGGTCTAACCGTCTTTTTCAACTTGAAGCGAGCTGCAGCTGACGGCGGGCAAGGTTTGCCTTTTTTCCATCTACAGTTGGAATAAAGAACAAAGTTTCTCTTTGAAATCGGTCAGAATTGTAACTCTCTCTATCATCTTGGTATGTGCTGACAAAGGTAATTTACAGTTTTGAACAATGGCAATTAACAAAGGCAGTAGGGAAGTGGAGCAGGCTGAGGAGGGAATGTCTAAGGAGAGATGAGAGACCCTTTACTCCCACAGTAAATCCTTGCTGATGGGCACGGAGGGTTCTCTCTCCCAAGTGCTTTTTTTCTGTTTTAATGAGCACACACGCACGCACATGCGCACACACATACACACATGCATTCACACACATATCTTGATCCCGTTCCCTGTGTTTGTGCCTTTAAACGCTACTGCCACACACACAACCTAAAGAGCAGAGATTGCCTCATTCTATCATCATTGGCCTTATTTTGAGTGAAGTGTGTATGAGCGCACACTGCAGAAAAGCCAAAGTCAGGAGGAGAGCAGCGCCTGGTTTCTATTAACAAAGCATTACATTACATTTAAAACCACCGCCTCTGTTTAGTGTTAATCTAATGGCCCATTACCCAACCTGTCATCACGAGGAAATTCGGAGGGAAATAATTCTACCTGCCGCCCGTCGCCCCCCGTCTGAATGGGGGTGCATGGGTGTTTGTATGTGTATGCATGCATATGTGGAGGAGTGTGCATGCATGTGTGTGTGCCTGTATTGGTGTGTTGCTGTTTGTGCGTACAGAAGGGGATTGTTGAGTCCCTGGCAAGCAGAACTATCTAAACAATGGCACTTTAAAAATCCCCCTGATACACACACACACACACACACACACACACACACACGCACGCACCCTGTTTGTGATCTGGCATGTGATCTGTGAGAACAAACCCCAGAGTGGACACTGTGACAGGGGTGATAGCTCTTGTTTATCTGCTGCTAGAGCGGCATATTTACCACAGTAATGTGTGTGTGTGTGTGTGTGTGTGTGTGTGTGTGTGTGTGTGTGTGTGTGTGTGTGTGTGTGTGTGTGTGTGTGTGTGTGTGTGTGTGTGTGTGTGTGTGTGTGTGTGTGTGTGTGTGTGTGTGTGTGTACATCTGGATGCACGCACATGGTATTTTGTGGATTAACTCAAGGCTTTTGGTTGCCTAGGCAACCAGATAGAGAAACTTGTACCTACAGTAAAAGGTATTCACTTTCTTGTTGGCAACACCAAAAATAACCAAACCTGAGCAAACACCCACCTCCATGCAACACACACACACACACTTAGCACTGCTATGAAACCAGGACTAACTGCATTGTGACCTTAGTTTTGATCTATAAAATGTGCGTGTTAACATCCTCAGCGAGATCCAAAATAACCAAAGCTTTGCAAATACACACACAGACAGACACACACAGACACACACACTACACAAATGTAAACAAATGTAAACAAATGTATCTTGGTTAAGTGTGCAAAGTGTAAGATATGTTGTCTTTAATGGAGTTAAATGTGGGGTCGTACACAGGAGCAAGTGTTTCCTTATTGTGCATCCTTGTAAGTGAGTCACAGTGTTTTCAGTGTCTTACACCCTCTGGTATGCTGCTTAGCTGCTTTGAGACCCATTCAAAAAAACTAAAAAACATCAACAAAATATGAAGGCTCGTTTCTGCAGCCCTCCTTGCAATCTCCTCTCGTTCCATTTGTCGCTTCGCCCGTCACCTCTTGATCCCCCGATTTCCTTCGAGAAAATAAATGTAATCAATTATCATTATAGACAAGAAGAGATACAAGGACAAAGAGAATGAAATGCCTCGCATCGCTTCTTTTGACACATTCATCACAGTTGTGATGAGCAGGATAGGTAGGCTGTGCGCCTCACTTCAACGGCTGAAACAAGACCGGGTAAGACTTCGAGAACAGAGAGGCTTGAAGTGACTCCCACGCTAATGTTCTAATCTTATTCCCGGGCCTATATTTGGATCCCGCCCATGTAAATTTAGCTTCACGGATGCCTCGACACACCCAAGGCGCTCTGGTTTCTATATCACATTTGAATAAGTCTGTTTTTCATGAGTAAAAATCTATTCCGCGATTACACAGCGAATAATTACCTACAGCTGAATATGGAGGATGAAATCATTATTCACCGTCAGATTATTAATCACTACTCCAGACCTGATCTGGCTCCTCAGCTGTGAAATTATAGTTCTACTTTAGCAAACAACAATAATGGACTGAACTGAGATGAACAGGGTTGAAAAGATGGAGCAAAAAAGGGAGGGACTGAAAGAGAAGCTGAGACAAACTGAAGAGGGGAGGAGGAGGAGGCAGAGAGAAATACCAACCTAAGAGGAGGAGAAACTCAGGTGAAAAATTACACAGAGCGAGATGATGGAGAGATAGAGAGAGAGGAAGAACACAGGAAAAATGACTTTGCTGAGCAGTGTGCTGGAATCCCAAGTAATAATTACAGCACTAGGTCCTTCCATTGTGCGTCTTGGGAAGCCGAATCCAGCCACAGCCTATTTTAATTCATCTTTATTGAAGCTATTGTCAGCATCCTGGTTGGCAGAAAGCAAAGGGAGAGAGACGGAGATGGGAAATGGGACAGAGGGAAGTGCTCTGGGAGAGGAGACAGAAAAGGACATAAAGACATGATGCATCAAAGGATGAGAAAGGACCAGTGCTTCTTGTGGTTTCTTGCCACCAAATGAGTATTTGCCAAACCGACTGCGCCTCACTGTCACTAAGATATAATTGGACAATAAGTGCCTTTTCATCTACCAGTTTTAACCTAATTTTATATTTGCGCATAGGATAACCTGAGTAGGAATGCCGGAAACTCATAAAAAGGTCAAAAAAATGCGAAAGAGTGAGGTGGAAAGATTGATAAAAGCAAAACGTGAACCAATGAAACCGACTTAAAAGTTTATAAATCATTACAAGCATAAAGCATGTGATTTTAAACGTTGGTTGGTGACAAAAGAGCAGATGGAAAGAAAAACAGCTCTGTGTAAAGCGTTGATAAGACCGTGACATTCCTCCAATCACAGCCCTGTCTCTTAAAATTCATGCTCCCATACAACTTAACCGAATTCTTAATTAAGTTTTAAAGGAAACGTATTCCTTCCAAATTTGTTTTTGGTCTATCACCAATACATTTCTGTTGTGGGTTAGGGTTTTTGTTTGGGGTTATTTTCCCGTTTAGCCTTCCCTGTGTTTTTGTCCCAGTTTTCTCC
>NC_048426.1:8949693-9001721 GCF_013103735.1 Etheostoma cragini
TTGGACTATATGTGATGCAGCACCCTGCCGTACTGTGTAAAAGTGATGGCTTCAGGTGGTGGCTTCAGGTAGGTGTTAAATCACTTCATTCAACATGATCTTGCCCTAGTGTCACGGTGAGGTTATACAAAGGTGGTTTAATTGCTCTAGGATAGTACTGAAGGCCCAGGTGTAAAATACACGACCTGCCACTGCTACATGATAAATACAATAAGGCCAAAAGTATGGTGACATCAAAAGATGGTGACAAGAGTATTTGGACATTTGGATATTACTCCTTAATGTGACTTTGAACATTTAATAACAAAAAAATGAGTATTTACATGCTTCAATAACAACCTCCACTCTTTTGGGAAGGCTTAAGACCACATTTTGGAATCTGGCTGCAGGGTTATGCTGCCACTCAACCGCAAGAGCATCAGGACTGGCTCTTTTTACTGACCTCTGTTTGTGCACCGGGAGCTGAACTGACTGAGGAAATAAAATTGCATCATTCACTTATTACTGTAGCTTTAAAGCCCAAAACAAGACATACTTTTAACTACCTTACTTATATAACCAAATCACACACAGGTCTCAGGTCTTTTGCAGTCAATACTATGTTGATACAGTATATCTTCCATCTCTCGTACGAAGAAGAAGAGAAAGAAGAATTACACACTGCAGCTGAGATAAAAATGGGACTTCTAAAAACATTTTACTCTGTTAGTTTTGACTCCTGACTCCCTGCTTCCTACGCTCTCCAAAATACATCTTCCTTCCAATCACATCACTTAAAATTGACATATAGACAAAAGTATATTTTTGGGAGCCTGAGACATTGAAAATAGTAGAGATCAGAAAGAAGTGGAAGCCTTGACAAATCGTGCTAAATTAAAACATAAAACTCTCCTAGATTTGTAATTTTAAATTTTGCGAGTTAAGGCTGAAATAAATATATAATATATAACAATGTATAATTTTCCACAGTCTTTCTGTATCATAACGTGGTGTGCAGCAGAGAGGCAGAATAGGTTTGAGGAGAGGTAGCATAAGGATAGAGGTAGACAGAGGATAACGTGCAGCAAAGGTCAGGAAATAGATTCAAACCCACACAATTATAGGGGAACTGGGTGTGCCCCTGTTGAGCCCTTTTGATCCACCAAATTGACCTTCCATCAGTTCTGGACTATAGGGAGCTATTTGTAAGTTGGCAGTCATCAAGGTTGAAAAATGTCTTGCCGTTCTCAGACAATCAGCCCAGCAGAGCTCTGACCAGCAGCAGGGCAGCGTGATGGGCTCGTCTGGCTGCGCTGCCGCCACCAGGGCTGTCAGGCTGTTTGGTAATCAGTGAACTGTTGCAAACATTAGGATGCTTTGTCGACTGGGTGTGAGCACGGGAATGAAGACGCTTTATAACACGAGAAAAGCGCTGTCACTAATCCTGCAAAAGCAGGAAACACAATGACGGCTGTCAGCAGAACACTAAAAGTACAGAATGAGATCCTAATCGTTCTGAAAAGACAAATAAATCAAGACGTTTTCCCTCAACCACCGATTCATTAAAACACAAAACCAACTTTCAGTCTAGTAAAAGAGACTTATTAGAACCTTCTTTTTCACTGCGGGTCTTTAATCTTGAGGAAAATGAACTGGGACATTTAAATAGCTTTCATGAACATGTCTGAAATGTAGTCTAAGTACCTGTAGTTATGGATTGTGAATCATGTACAATTGCTTCAGCCCCTTCGAAGTAATTTAAAATAAAAAAATAAAAATTCATCACCATTTGATCAGAAAGGTTCTAAAAAAACAGAGAATTGAAACAATGTGTGACTCTTACCAAGCAGCCTAATTCTCCAGCCTCATTCCTTTTATGTGTTGTCAAAACTGTAATCAAATTTTTATTGTAAACCTGACAGCAAATTCAAATTATTTTATTCTCAAGCTGACAAAATGCTCAATTATGCTGTCTTCATGTTGACAAATTTAGTTGACGAGTGAATACTTAAAAAAAAAAGAAACAACTATTTTACAATAGAAAAAAAAACTATTACTTTTGTGGTACAGAAAGTGAAATTGCAATGATGCATTCTTTATCAGCCTTTTTTATTTTGTTACTCTCAGACATTCATAGGTAGCTCTGAAAACATCAAGCTCAGTCTGTGTTTTGTCATGTGAAAGTCAGAGACCTGTTTTTTTCCTAAGACAGAAGCATGATGTCTAGAAGAGAGGATATTAAAGGAACACGCCAACTTATGGAGACTTTAGCTTATTCACCATATCCCCCAGAGTTAGATAAGTCCATACATACCCGTCTATTCTCTGTTTTAGCTTTAACTCTGTCTGATGCTAGCCTAGCTCACCACAGATGCTGGAGGTAACCAGCTCTAATTAGCCTATTGTTCCCAATAAAGGACAAAATAACACCAACATGTTCCTATCTACATGTTGTGATTTGTATAATCCCAGTGTGTACAAATAACAAGGTCACATGAGACGCAGCCATCTTCTAACCGTATACATACTGGAAACTTTTCTCCACAGAAGGCGAAGCACAGCTACTTCTTTGCTTTTCAGGTGTTGCGCCAGTCACTCCGCCCAAATAGCAGTGCTTCGCCTTCTGTAGAGCATAGATCCCAGTATGTACATGGTTAAATAATTGCTCGGAGATGAGAAAGAGTTGTATTGATTTAGCTAACTTTGTGGGATATGGTGAATAAGCTAAAGTCTCAATAAGTCGGCGTGTTCCTTTAAAAATGGAAATTAATATCTATTATCCTCTAACCAGTCAGGCAAAGGAGCTGAAATCTTTATTGACTGTACTAAAATGTGATGTCTTCATGTTTTGTTACTTTAAGTTATCCGCAATGATCCCCATCATTAGTTTCAGGGGCTGCATATTCTCCATTTATTAGCTGTTTGCAAAGAAAGCAATCGGCTTAAAGTCAACTCTATTTCTAATGATGTCCACATTACTTTGATAGAAAGGAAAATGAATTTTAAACAGGCACGACAGGAAGCATCCTCAGCTATATATCCAGCAACATGACACAACATTTACATATTATACAGAAAAAGATACACACAGACAGAAACACAGGAGGACAGACATGTTATGCTGCAGTATACAGCAAGACTCAAAGTAATTCAATGTGATGGGGGCCAGGGACCAAAACCCACTACATGATAGAAACAAGGGAAGATTCCACAGCCACGCAAATAGCTCTGAGAGGCTGCACTTATGGTACGTGTCCACTGGAATGCTCATTTCCAAGCTTCCCATTCATTGTCTATGTAAGTAGCCGGGCAATGCATTCTGGTTGTTACAACTTCTGAGAAGCAGGACGTCAAGTTGCCCACTCCTCATTTGCATAAAGTTGAGGTCCATGCCATTTTATGCAAATTAGCGGCATCCAGCTCTCTTCGCCACCTCTCCAAAACTCACAAAAATCTTTTAAACTTACCGTTGATCTAAAACGAAGACAGATCCAGCTATTAAAAAGCCTATTCCTCTCATAAAAGGCTTTCCTTATGTTTAGAGGTTTACTCCTCGATGTAACGGGGGTGGGTTCAACTCCGACCTGCGACCCTTTGCTGCACGTCATTCCCTCTTCTCTTCCCCCTCATTATCTGTCCTGTGGAATTAAAGGCCTAAAAATGCCCCAAATAAAATAAAAATAGTATTTACAGTCCATGATGTGGACACGTTCCATTAGGCAGGTGTAACGTTTACTGTGTACACTGTCTTAGTTTAGTGGACTAAATCTGTACAATACAAGTATTCTGACCTGATGGTGGGAAGAGGTAACATTTGGGGATCACATGGGGACCATAAACATCTGTACAAAATGGTGATCATGGTTCATTGAGATCCATCCAATAGTCGTTGAGATATTTTTGTACAAATTGATGGACTGACTGACTGACAGAGCAACATTGCTATCCCTAGAGTCACCCCAGTAGCTTAGATAAAAACGTGTTCCTATTGTGGAAAGTGCCTCCATTACATTCAACCCCAGTTTTACTAAATTAAAATTAAGTGCAGCTAACACAGCTAATCAATACGCTGCCTAGATGAAGAGGCTCAATACTACAAGCTGATACAATACATCCAGAGCTGATTGAAAGTCACACAGTCGGTTCACTCGGCCCAGCAGAGGAAACTGACTGCTGATACTGGGAAGGTTTTGCAACATTTATGGTTGTTCACTCCACATGAAATCTCAGTCTTTGTCAAGTGAATTATCAGCATGCTTGGGCCTCTCTGTTTGCTTCAATTGATCTAAAACACCGGCCTAAAGAGTGCTCACTTATATGTTTAAAGTCATTATCAATGACTAGTGATTAACTAGTAGATATCAATTTATATCACAATGTGGTATTCACAAACCACGCTAGCAGTGTGGCTCTGATAATAGCAATGTTGGTTGGTCCACCAATTTGATCCACACATAAATGTCTTGTACATCAGATGGATTACCATATAATTGTGCACAGACATTCATGATCCCCAGAGGTAGAACCTCACAAACTTTGGTGATTCTCTGACTTTGCCTCTTGCGCCAACATGAGTTTGAAATATGCAGTTTTCATTGAAATGTCTCAAGAACTATTAGATGAATTGCCATGCGACTTGGTTTAGGCAGTCATGTTTTCCACTGAATGAATTGTAATAACTTTTTATCGATCACTTTAATCAAGTCAAATTTTTAATATGTCAAAAAGTTTATTACCGGATAAAGGCCAATGTGCTAATATATAGCAAATGTTAGCATGCTGACATGCTAAGACTAAGCCTCATAGAACATGCTTGGTGTAAATCTGTCTTAACCATTACTGACAGAGATTTCCTAGATAAGTAAACGTTAAATGAAATGGAGTCCACAATGGAATATGTGCTTGATTTTCTTTCTTTTTTGTAGTTGTATGCAATTGAATGTCCTCCTCAAAATGTCAATTAAACTTCCATAAAAAATGAGGGATTTACATCAGATCAAAATTCAATAACTAATTTTGTTTTTAATTACAGCTTGCTCAGAATTATTTGTAGAACGATAACCTGATGCCATCATATCATCACAATTCAATAATAATCATTAAGCATCAGGTGAAATGGCAGACAACAAATCATGAAAAACTGAAGAGCTATTTACCATATTTATTGCTATTAATATTCGGTAATGTAAAAATTGAAAACCGTGTCAAATTTGCCCTCAGGGTCTGAAAAGAAAAATAATTCAAAGAAAAAAATGTCATTTACACTGTTTCTCTTTGCCGTGAGTTATCAAACTCGTTGTAAACACAGTGGATAATGCTCCCTGTCTAAAAATAAGTGGAGAGGCATGTCTCTGTTATCTAGCCCCTGTTATCTTCTAGCAGGAGAAATCACTGCCCAGCTTCGGGCTCCACTTTTAGCAGCCCTGAACAAGTAGTAAAGCAACTACCAACTTCTCTTCACTGTTTTGCTCCAGCGACAGCCCACCAAGACGCCTTCTGGCACTCCAGCCGGCTGCACAGCTATTGTGCAGGAGTAATGGCAACAAGGTTTCTGTTAGCCGTGCAATATACTCAATGTCTCTTCACCGATCTGTGGACTCCCCACGCGACCACTGAGCCGTTTTAAATCATGGCCTTTGATACCGGGGAGGTATCACTGAATATTGTAACAGATTGACGCTGAGGCAGGCAGACAGGGAGAGGCAGATGGACACACAGAAACATACATACAGACAGGCACACAAACACACACACACTTACACACAGTGCTATGAGTGAAAGCGTGACTGTGACAGTTGAGCTGTGGGGTTATCTGTGGCCAACAGAGCATGCCTAGACACACATATACACACACACACACACACAGACACACACACCCACACTCCTAAGGGCTCTCTAGTCACTGTTCTATACAGTCAGTCTGATGGGAGCAGACTTTGCCTTTTCCTTGCCTGCCATCATCCTTCCTCAGCCTCTTTTATTCACTGTCTTGTACCTCTTTTCCCCCTCCTTTCTCCCCTCATCCACACATCTACGTCTTATCTCACACCTTCCACCCCACCCCCCCTCCTTCCCCTCTACCTCCTCTACCTCTCCTTCCCCCTCTGATCCATATTATCCTCTTAAGTAAAACACACCAATCATTCTTCCCCCATCATCGGCGAGTAAATTGCTGAGGTCACACAGAAAGACTGACGAGCCCCGTGAGCACATGCATGAGCCCAGGTGCCCCCGCGGATTTAGGCGAGGCAAATATGGGTGTCATCATCTGAGAGATCACACCACATGAGCGGGAGTGTCTGTTTGGCTGCCTCCCTTAGATTTCTCTCTCTCTCTCTCTCTCTGCAATAACAGTTTCACACTTGCTTCCCCTCTCCACTGGGAGACAAACATTAAAGAGCTTTCTCATAATGAGGGAAAACTACAGAGAAAAGACCTAAACCACACACACACAGATACATACACACACACAAACACACAAACATGCACACATGCACGTAGAATCGCGTAAACATGTCCCATAGTTATGTAAAGGTTACGTAAAAGGCATGAATATTAAAATAAATGCAAGAGCTTGGCTGTCATTAAAACTGTGTGTGTGTGTGTGTGTGTGTGTGTGTGTGTGTGTGTGTGTGTGTGTGTGTGTGTGTGTGTGTGTGTGTGTGTGTGTGTGTGTACACGTGCGCATACAGTTATGTGTCCGACCATCATTAAAAAACCTAATATTTTATGAAGGAGCTGGAGAGAGGAGATCCTAATGCTGTTAAATTAGAGCTGGTAAAGCAGGGTTGGGAACTCCTGTGAGGATGTTAACTTACAGACAAGCTCATTCTGAACCATCCTGCAGTCAGTGATGCACTTAAACTATGTATGCAAGAGTAATGATAACTATACATTTTATTTAGATTGCATTGAAATGCCATGAAGGCACAGGGACAAGATGTATTATGAATTATTTAATCCTTAATGTGGGGAAATGCAATCTGTTTGTCACTGGATCACAGGCCCCATTTACACCTACTGTATATCTCTTGGATACTCTACTAGATACTTTTTCCAAGTAATTGCTTTTACACCGGATATTAATAAACATTTATATTATCTCAGTCATTCCTCGCATTGTGATTGGATCTTAATATGCAAATGACTTGGCCGGACGTGCACATCCTCATACCTAAACGACTTGGCACGATTTCCAAAGACTACCAAAAAACCACCCAGACAACCGGCCTATTTACTGCTGCACGGTGGCGGTTTAATCATGTGACTGTAATCATGTGACGGGTCTATTGAACGTAAGAGGCGCAGTTTTAAACCCTAAGGACATACCGGTAAGTAAAACTAATAAAATAACAATATAATGTGATGTTGTTGTGTTGACTAAGGTCCGTAAAACGTAATTTTCAAAAAGTGAGAGTTGAATTTTGATTTCACACGGGACACAAGGTGTATAACATGATTGACTAAACGAAGAAGCCAAAAAACAACTGAATATAATATTGTGAGTGAAATTATTTGATTTGAACAACATTGAAGGAGAAAAAAAACACTTTGGGGGAAAACTTGATGTTGAAGGGATAAAACATCCTCTTAATAGGGAAGAGAAAAAAACATTTTTATGATATGAATTCATGCTACACCATCATAAAAAAAGTTGTTATAATGAGGAAGTTCTATAAAATGAAATATATATTCTCTAAATGTCCTTTATTTGGTTTACAATTTGAATTATAACTCTACACTGTAATGAGGATGAGCCGAATGTAGGCTGCAACTCACGCCTTCAATAAAACATGAACTCATGGTATTCTGAAAGGTGTGATAACATAATATTTACAGTTATTACAATGGTGCTTGTTCTCTTTAGCAATGCCGAGTGTAGTCAAGGGACAGACTTCTCTTTGCCTTTTGGGAGCCACGCCGACTTGTAAGATGTAATACAAACAGACACTTTGGCGGTAATGTAAACCGACGCCTTTTTTAGTTGTTGCCAGTAGATGTTGTTCCCACAGCTCATAATGTTTGCTCTTACCAGACTCCTCTAAATGCTGACACTGACCGAGGGATTATATAAAAAACAGAGGGTTAATGAGGTCCAGGTGCCGCTTCTCATCTCTTTCCACCTCCAAGCCACAGCTCCAACCCGCCCCCGCCCTGCGACACCCGAGAGCATGGAGTTTATGCAGCAAAACCACAAAAAAAAACAGACAATATCACCTGCCACGAACAAAAGTATCACTGCTACAGAAGAAGCTAATGTCACATTTAACGAAATGTGGCCTCTAAAATTTCTGTGTTTAGGCTTTGTCCTTTTTTTTTTAGCCTTTGTCCATGTTTTTCTCTAAATTATTTCAGTGCACAGTTTAGCATGAGATGATTTCATGCCAAAGACACAGCCACTCTAGTGTAGGGTTGCACAATATGATGAAAATATCGAATTGCAACTATTTCGACTGTTGTTGAGATATAATTCACGATATTGGATAATTTTTATATCATTATTTTCATTGAAAAATATCAAAATTAAACTGATTATAGTGTGATTTTTGCGAGGCTCTGTATCAAAGAAAGATATGATCTGATGGATAGGATATGTAGGCCGGGACGTCTCCGCAGCACCACAGTACTTAATTTAGAATGGTTTGACACATATTTGTCTTAAAGGTCAAGTGTGTAACGTATTTAGTTGTTCATTATCATAATCGGTGTTGCCCGTTCACAAACTTGTCATTTTTCATGATTGTTTACCACCATCATCAATTCCAAGTATTCCTAATGGCTTGAAATTTTACATTTCCTTGTGAATATACTGGGGTAGACGCTCCATATTCATTCACAATGTGACGAATGACCCGAGCGGCCAATAGGAATAAGGTAGGCGGCCAGGCACGGCTGAAAAGAGTTCATTTTTGTAGTTTCAGGATTCCCCGAATTATATGATACTGCGTATATTGTGATATGGGGAGGAAAGGCCTTGGAAAAAGGTACCGCTAGCGTTAGCTGGTAACTTGGAGGTCCGCGCTTACCCGCCATGCAGTCTCGCAATGCCAGACCTTCCTCCACCGCGGCGTTGCGAAGGAGGGTCTGGCGAGCCCACAAAGCACTCTGGGATGGAAGAAAATCATGTTCTTTTGTTCATTGGTATTTCTTTAAACCAATCACAATCGTCATGTGCAACAGAACAATCAGATTGAACAGATAGTCTAGCTAGCTGTCTGGATTTACCCTGCCGAGATCTGAGGAGCAGTTAACCATAGTCCTCAGAAATCCACCGGAGTTTAAAATGCTAACACAAAGGAGCAACCTTAAAAGTGGAACATTGAGGAAATAGATACGCCAGTAAATCTTCACTGGATGACTCGCAACTTTCCCTCTTTAGTGTTTAGCTTACCACAACACCATTAGAGCCAACAACACTGGCTTGGCTGCGTAGTCCTCCCCAACTCCTTCCGCTCGTCACGTTTGGTTTCAAAAAACCAAGACGAGCCTGAATAAGGAGCGGCTTGGAGGAAAATTCAGAAGATTGTCATCGAAAGAACACATCAGAATGCAGAGAAACTCAAAATAAAATAACTACAACTTTTTTCCAATACTACAATTTCTTACCAAATGTTTCCTGTTTTAGTTCAAGTTTTGTTTTCACTACAACGCCAAAAACTACTGCCCCTTATCTAGAGTTTGGCCAAATATAGGGTACAATGTAAGATGAAATCGTCGCTGAAAGTGAAATGTCACATCATTTTTATCCCTATTCAGAGCTTCCAAAGTGCACATTGGCTGCACTTCTGTGCATTAGATATACAGACAGTGAAGAGAGAGATATTTAATGCCAAAATGCTTTCTGGAAACGTAGCCAAGGACACTGAAACCAGAAGTAGCGCTGCTAAGTGGATTATCACGGTCAGATAAAGAAAATGAAAGTCCAGTCCGGTGCAGGTGGGCAGGGGCTCGCTCTACAAAATGAAGTGTAAACAGGTGCTCTGTGTCCAATTCGGCTTTTTTCTGATACACTGTTTGATCTTGAGCGAAAGAGAACGACTTCAAGTGCGTGCCTTTAATAGAGAGTCAGGCAGATGGAAGCATGGAGAAAGAGAGTGCACGGTTCAGTGTTTCCATGAGGCTGGAATGAGAGGAGAAAGAGAGCTGGAAGGCAGTCAGGTGTAATGCAGCAATAATCGAGTGAAGAGAAATAGGGGTTGAACTGAAAATTGGGAGATTTTGGAAGCAAGATCAAAAGAAGCTCCTGAAAGTAGCAACTCTCACATGACAGCTGTGTGTGTATGCGTGTGTTGTTTTATAACCAGCTCATTATTTGAATAAATGAAGTCACAGACTCGGCAGATCTGTGAATGTGCGAATGATGCATTTACATTGCAACATTTAAAAAGCCCTTCTGGGTTGGAATGAGTTGAACAGGGCAGCACATTGTACTCTGCTGAGTCGGCTCAGCTGTGCCGTTTTTGGGTAGTTTGCTGCGTATTTATTAGATTCAACATGTGGGTGTTTGCAGCTGTCTAACCTCTTGCGAAGTCGCAAGGTAATCTTACTTATAATTGCAAATTCACTGTCATAAGAAGAAGTTTTGTTGAGCTTGAAAAAATGCAAAATAAAGACTTGTGCAGCATTTGGTTTAGATGTGGGTGGCTTAATATATTTTGAAATGATTTACCGCAGCATCTTCAAGTGCTGCAGTCAACATCGACAATGCCCCGGTCTCCCATTGTCTCTCATCATCGCGGCAATGAATGAAATTCATTTTGTCATCAACTGTCCACATGTGGCTGAAGTATACGAGAGCAGTTTCTATAGAGGCAGAAACAGTGGGGGAGAGGCAGAAGAAGAATGTCCTGTGGAGTGATGGAATGAAAGAGGAAAATCAAAATGAGGGCAAACACAGCAGACTCCAAAAAGCATTCTCAAACAGAGCTTTTACACCTTCCATAAAACAACACCTATGGTGTCAATCTAATTCCTCTTTTCTCATCAAAACACTGTAATCACGTTTTATATCATTTTACGTACAGTATATGATTACACTTTAAATGCTTGGTAGTGCTGAAATAAGTTGATTAAATAATTAGTTAATCAACTGAACTGAATCAATTAAGTGTTTATGTCATTTAATATGCAAAAAGAGGCCAAATGTTAGTTGGTTCCAGGCTCTCAGATGTGAGTATTTTCTTATTTTCCCAGTTACGTACGTATGTGATCAACTAAAATATCTTTTGTTTTGAATATGTTTTGTCATGTCAATAAACAAACCCGAGTGCTTTTAGTATTCAGAGTAGTGTCATTCAGACAAGAAAACAAGAGTACATGGAGAGATTTAAGCGTGAGGAGAAGAAAAACCGGCGAGGCTCTTTAAGTAGAGACGTCGGACGATTGTAATCAGTGAAGTCGGAAGTCAAGAAAATAGCACAAAGAAACCGATGTGGCTCAAAGGGTCACTGTCAACGTAACAGGAGAGACCTTCGAGACAACAGAAATGTTTAGCTTGCAAAGAGGGGCATGACAGACAGGCCCACTGGACAAAATAATGACTATTAATTAAAGGAATAATTAACAGATTAATCAGTATGGAACATTTAGTCAGAAAATAATTTGTGGCAGCGCTAGGCTTTCAGTATCAATATTCCCATTCAGGATCCAATCAAGTGATCAAATCAATCAATCACTATTGTATTTGCAAGTGAACTGGCAGGAAAGAGTTGCCTGAGGAAGAAATCTGCCCAAACAGCAGCAGCGCAGTGACAGCAGCAGTGGGTCTAGCAACACTCAGCTCATGAACTGCGAACCCTTCCAGCCTCTGGGTTGTGTTTGTTATTGTGGCCCCCGATCCCATTGTCCCACCATTGTTAATGATAATGTCAGCGGTGACGGGTGTGTGAGGTGTGTAAGTCCGCTTTACAGTGTGCTTGCAGAATGTAAAAGCCTTTGTGTACACTGCGTTAGTGTGTATCAGAGCTGTGTGTGTGTTTTTTTTGTGTGTCTGTCTGACCAGAGGTGACCCAGTGGTGTCCCTGCTGGTCCAGAGCAGGGATAACACCCTCTGGAGGCAACGCTCATTAATCATCCCATTCAAACACAGAGAACGCAATCCTTCCTCCCATCCTCTCCTCCTCCTGCTCCTCCTTCCCTCTTCTCCTCTTCCTCCACCGCACCAACGCTCCATAATGGGGTCACTGCTCCCATTTAACAGAGACAGACAGAGGAGAGAGAAAGGAAAAGGGGAAGGGATGAGGGGGAGATAGTGAAAACAAAGTGAGATTAAATAAGAAATAACGAAGGGGGAAGGATGGCAAGGGAGGCAGAAATAATAAAAAGAGTGGGAGGGAGATGGGGGAGAAAGGAAGGAAATAATTACAGAGGGAGGTGTTTGAAAGTAGGAGCGATTAAGAGTAGAGTGAGGGGTAATAGAGTTACGGAGAATAAGTAAAGAGGGAGGAAGAGGGTTAAAAAAAATGTGCTGAAAAACGGTATAAGTCTTTCCCCATGATTAATGTTGCGACAGAGAGAAGCATAACATTGTGTTCTTTGGAAATGTGAAGAAAATCTTTGGAATATGGCGCTGTGGGGACCCAGCACTAATTATGTGACTGTGTGTGTGTGTGTGTGTGTGTGTGTGTGTGTGTAATTCATTCTTGTGCTGGAGGACAAGCATGTGTACATAACCAGCATACACAGAGATGCACAGAAGCTGGGACAGGCACCATAGACAGACAGACAGACACACACACTCTAGCTAGCTAGCTAGCGAGCAGTGTCAGGGGACCTCGGTAGAAATAGGTTCCTCCTCCTGCTGCATTATTCTCTTTGGAATGTTGTTTTTATTTCCTGGTTCGAAACTGCGGTGCATCGCCCCAAGTTATCTGGCAACACACACACACACACACACACACAAACACACACACACACACTGCAACGCTTCACTCAGTCTTGTCCTAGAACCACTTTCGAGAGAACACCCTCCGACAGATGCCCCAAACAAAAAAGAAACTGGAGGCCAAAAAACATCTAAGTCTGACAAAACGAAACAAACAAAAAAACGTTGTTTTCCCCCCTTACTGTGCCTCCCCTTAAAATAACAAGTTCATTTTGTTTCCTGGTGGGCTGTGAGATGTCATCGTCCCTCTGCTGTTGAAGCAAAAAGGGAAATTTGCTTTGTGGCAGAGAGTATGATGAGAAGATTGATACCCCTCTTTGAAGATATGACCAGAAGGCACTAAGCTTAGCTTAGCTTAGTGCAAAGGCTGGAAACAATGGCAAACAACTAGTCAGGCTCTGTTCTACAGCTGAATAATTAACTTGTAATATTTGGAGCTCTCCTGGAGTTCCCCTTGTTCTACACGATTTACATCGCTGGTCCAACACAGCTGAGTTCATAACGAGTTTATCATTCGAATCAGGTGGATACATGCGATACATCCAAGGGCGTTTTCACACCGACAGCCTTTAGTTTGGTTGAATTGAACTAGAGTTTGTTTGTGTTGCTGATGCTGTTCGTTTTGGCAGGTGAGGTACATAACCCAGACATATTTGAACAATAAGAGAGAAAGAAGAACTTCAATAATTCTGAAATAGAAATTCTACTGCAATAGTTACATGCCAACAACAATGTGTTTCCAGTGGTTTTAAAGCCACCAACAAAACGGAGGCATGGAAGGAGATCAAGGATTCCGTGAACTCTGTTTCTGGACAACATCACTCAATTGAAGACTTAAAAAAAGAAATGGTTTGACCAGGGGCCAAACATAAGAAACATATGCTGACCACTGGAGGGGGGGGGCATGCTGACCCTGAGTTATCTGAGATTGACTAGCGCATTGGGGCCATTATCGGTGTCCCGTCAGCGGAGCAACTGGACACTGACCAGGGCTCTCTATCAACAGCTTCATATCCTCCAAGGCCATCTCCCAACAGTGAATCAGAGTTTAAGTCTTTCTGAATTTTTACGATTGTATGCCATAATTTAACTGAAAGCATTACAGTAAATTACTATCAATGTAAACAACGGTAGCATTAAATAAAATGCAGTAACCAATTATTTGGAGTAAATTGTCATCACTTAAATGTGCGTAAGAGTGCTCTTGAGTGTGCGTAGATTTTGTTCCTAGAACAAATCCAAGATAAGAAAACATTAGTTAATGTCAGAATCATTTTAAAAAGTGCGTAAGTAGGGTTTAAGAACAAACTTCTTTGTAAAAATGGTTGGTGAATGAGGCCCACCCTTTTCATCCGACCCTCCATCAGAAAGAGAGTAAGCTAATTTCCCAAAACGTCGAACCATTCCTTCAAAGTGCTGCGGCCGAAGACAAGATCATGGCTGTTCCTTGTAGTCACAGTGATTTTACTCAACTCAGAGCGGGCATTTGGTGTCGACTCAGAAAGCTCTGTCTGGCAGAGACGAGGAGGCTAATTTATATAAGAATGGGATGGAGATTAAGACCTCTGAGGGTATTATGGATTTGGGGAATTAAGCATAATGGATTTCATGTAGGGCTTTCTTTTACGAGTCCCCAGTTGGAGAGAGGTATGCAGTTGTGAGAGCAGATCTGATTCATTCCATGGCTGGGAAACTGGCACATGCACGTACAGTACCAACTGGCTCTCATTCAGTAAACACACACACACACACACACACACACACATGCACGTCTTTTCTTATACCCACATTCATATAAACAGCAGCTCCCCGGGATGAGCCATGGCTCCTAAACCGTCTGAACTAAAATGCCTTTTGTCATTCCCAAGTGTATATTTATGAAGATTTTACACTTCTATTTCACACCGCTCTGGGTTTTTGAAACATGGATTGTCGGAAATCATCAAAATGACAAACATTTAAAACACACAATATGTCAAAAGACTGGACAACAAAAAAGTTGTCAGGGCCGTTACTATTTCATCTTTTGTCACGCTGATCACCAGGCTAACCGTAAATACTTTATAGTATTTGTGTGACAAAGTGAGCAAACAGGAAAACAAATGTAAATCAGAATGCCGTGGAATAAAATCAGTAAAGAATAGTTTCCCCTAGACAGATTTTGAAGACTAATCGTTAAAGGTCCCATGGTAGGGCTGCACAAGTAATCAAATTTTAATCACGATCACGATTTTGACTTCCCGCGATCAAATTTGCGTGATCGAGCAATATTTTAAGTGCGTTATTTAATAGAATGCTCCGTTTGCTCTAGGGGGCTAGACATTTTTTCCTCTAGGTCGCACCGGTGCACCTAATGTCCTTGCTTCCGCTGCAATATTGTTTATATCAATATGGTTTCATTTTACTCATTACCCATTTTGTCTGTAAAGCCGTGCCTGTGTTGGATCTCTCCTCTTACTCTCCGCGCAGCCTTGCCACACAGTGGCCGCCGGTCCACACTTCTGACATTTGTCTACAGTTTTAAATTTTTATTAACACAGCTGTATATTGTTTAGTATGAGGGGCAAACCAATATTTGTACCAGTGTGACCAGTTGTATTGAATGCAACTAACTTCAGTTGGTAGAGTAACAGCGTGTGAGACGGAGCTGCTGGACCTAGGCCAGAGATGTGACCCATGGCCAGAATATCATAGTTCATAAAAATGCAGTGCAGTGAGAATACAGACATTTCATACACACAACGTGTGTAACTCTGCTGACCCGCCATCGGACCCGTGCTGGACCCATTCATAATGAGTCAGCCGTCCCTCTGTGAGTAGCGTCCATCGCACTCCCCCTCTCATCCTAGCTCTTTTAATCAGTTATTGTTAAAAACAAGCAAAGGAGCTTTATCAGAGATACATAAAAAAATAGATATCCTACACTATTTATTTCAGATAGCAAATTTTCTTTTACATGTGTTGCAGCTGTATGTCTATACAACATACAACTTCAACATAAGAAGAATTTAGCATAACATGGATGTGAAAGCAGTTATAAATAGCCTGTGTCACAATAAAAAATGTTTTGGTTAAAATTAACATATAATTGTGATAATTAATAATGATCACAATATTGATCAAAAATAATTGTGATTATCATTTTGGCCATAATCATGCAGCTCTATCCCATGGCATGAACATTTTACTTTATGAGGTTTTTTATCATTAATATGCGTTCCCCCAGCCTGCCTATGGTCACCCAGTGTCTAGAAATGGTGATAGGTGTAAACCGAGCCCTGGGTATCCTGCTCTGCCTTTGAGAAAATTAAATCTGGAATCTTGCCCCTTATGAGGTCATAAGGTTACCTCCTCTTTCTCTGCTTTGCCCGCCCAGAGAATTTGGCCCACCCATGAGAGAGAGACATCATGACTTTCAAACGAGCAAAGTGGCAGTTGGTCCCCCCCCCCCCCCCCCCCCCCCCCCCCCCCCCCCCCCCCCCCCCCCTCTCCTCCTCAAGAGCTACAGACTCAGAAATGGCACAGGAAAGCTCATTGTGGGACTGGCTCTAGTGGCTGTAATTCTGCACCAAGGCTGAATTTTGGGGAAGGCACATCAGATACGGTATTAGGGGACCACTAAGGTCTATATAAAAGCATCCAAAGCACCATGTCATGGGACTTTTAAAAGTGCAAGGGGTGTACACAAAGACATGAATACCTGCAGGCTACAATTTAGTGCAATCCTATGCACCAACATCCCAACCCATGGCTTCAAAACTCAACCGAAAATAATGAACTGCAGGTTTAGGTCAAGTAAGGGCATAACATATAAATACTGATATTAAATGTTAAATGTCACTATTAAATATTCAAATTGTAATAAAGTGTATGCATACTGATTATTTTGTTTAATTTTGCTTACACACACACACCCTACACTACTAAACTAGAGTAATATAGACATGCCTGTAACCTTATATTAGGTGGAATATCTACTTTTCCATTACATTAAGTAGTTTGATCAATTGCTAGTTTGAACATATTGCTTGTGCAGCTGTAAAGATTTTGTTTGTTGGTGTGATGGTTTGCTAACTAGTGTCTCTTGAGCGCAGCTATACATACATACATTACTCCAGTCGATATCAATACGCTCAGTCGAGTCCCTTGTTTCTATGATGATGGATAGGTTGACAAAACTGCAGCGGAAGAGGCAATGTTTTTATTGCACTGAATGCACAAGTGTGTCACGAGTCTATCCAACATGTGTGTGAGAAAGAGCGTGAGACAGTTAAGTATAAAAATACTGACTCTGGGGCATCACAGTGGCTTGGATGGTGGCATGAATCTGTCTGCACTCTGACCCTTGCTGCATATCTGCCTGTCTCTCTCTCTGCATTTGCTTTCTGCCTCTCTAATGTGTGCCTTAAAAATAAGAAATAAACTTTGAAAAATGGACTTGAGGGCATAGGGCAAAATGTTACATTATAAGCCTCACATAGTGTATATTACCCGTCATTGCAGGGTTATACTGATATTATTGTCTTCCTGCCGTTCCTGTATGGTCTTGACAGATCAGTGCCATTAGTGAACTCTGTGTTACGGCTGGGTGGATTTAGATGTTTGATTCCATCGCTCTGGTGATGAAAAAGTAAAAAGAGGTCCCAGAGTTCCCCACTATGCACAGGGCCCATAAATCACTGTAACAGTACGCCCCTGCACCCAGACACATAAACACAATCACACTGCCAGTTTCAGAGCGGCAGATATTCTGGGTTATCTCTGTGAACGGGTGCCCTCCCCTGGCTCCCACTCCAGTTGCCTTTCCGCACCAGATAAAACATGTTCCAAACACTGGTTCAACACACGGCAACAGGCAGAGATTAAAACCGACTTAAGTCTATCATAAATGAAGTGCAAAGTCGACAGTTGTGTGGCCCACTGGCTCTCAATACTAAAACCACCAGCTGGGGTATTTAGGAGGTGATGGGGGCTGTGCTATAACAGCCACCAGGCACTCCAGTGCTGAGGTAGGCTCTAATCCTCTGCTCTTGGCTTGCTCCTGACAGGAGAGGAAATGGGAAACATGTCAGAACAGAGGGGACACACATTCACAAATCAGAATGTATGGTGCCGTCAACACTCTTATAGTTGTTTCATAGAGACACTGATCCTTGTAGTTTTTGTTGTAGCTCTCAATCCAGCGAATAATTCTTTTTATGGTGAATATTTATCAAATAAAATCAGATTTTCAAAATACATTTGTAGCTAAAATGTATTCATAGTTTAACCTTTCTCATCATTACTGTCTGATATGCATGATCAGCTGGTCGTCTTCATTCCCCTTATTTTTCTTTTTTGTCTGAATGTTTCTTATTGCAGCAGGAAACTCAACACTTTTTTGGTGTGTGGGGACTTAATCTGCTTCTTTCAAGAGTATATTTCTGTGAAAAATCTGAAAAAAACAATAACTCCCTGGTTCTTCCATCCTCTCATCCATATTCTCCTTGTTCTGTTCATGATCTTTCAGACACAAACCTTGAAACTCTTATAAATTGTGCACCAATAATAAAACCACACACATGCACGCACCCATGCACACGTGTGCACACACAAAGACTGCAGCACAACGCCTGTAAAGCTCATGTGATGTTTTCAACGTCAACCGGGCCCGGTCCCTGCCATCTTAGTGTCTCCACACCAGCTTACTGCAACTGCAGAATGACACACTAACAGACACATATCAGCTTACTATAATAACACCTAGCCAACACGTCGAATAATCCGCCATTTTGCTTCACAACACTGTAAATAAGTATTGTCATGTTACACTGAAAGGCCTGGAAATCTTCCTCTTCTGACCGTAACTGTTTGGCAGACGCGTAATTGAGCTCAGAGTCTTTACAGAGATCATGTGGGTGGCGTCACGTGCCGGAGAGCAGACACAAAGCAAAGGCGGTTAGAAAATGTGTGGATTCACAAAGGCAAACACAGTATCTGTGTCTGCTTTACACATATACTGTATGTACTTTCTTCTTCTCTGCGTCTCACTACCTACTGTAACCCTCCTCGCAGACACAAATTAACAAGTCCTCCAGCAGCCTTAAGTCTGGAAACACCCGCTTGCTGATCTTTCTCCCCTTCTTTTCATCTCCTCGCATCCTTCCTCAAATCTCCCACTGTCCTTTTTTGTCCCTCTTTCCCTCCCTACCTTCTCATCATCCTCTCCCTTCCAGCATCCTCCTTACACTCCCCTCTCTGTGTGTCTCTCTCTCTCTGTGTCTCTCTCTCTTTTTGTAGGTATTTCCCTTGCTGATGTTGTCCATTGAGAGCATGTGATTGTCTGTGGGTGAGAGCAGAGGAGAAGAGTGGAGCCGATTACTGCAATGCAGAGCAACCAAACAACATCACGGCGCTGCAGCAGACACAGATGTGTGTCGGCGTGTGTGCTTGTATGTGCAGTATGTGTACATATTCAAATGGACTTTATTCACTTGTGCATCTGTATTTGTATGGAGAAAGTGTGTGCACAGTTTGCAGCACTGATACAAGTGTGTGTGTGTGTGTGTGTGTGTGTGTGTGTGTGTGTGTGTGTGTGTGTGTGTGTGTGCGTGTGCGCATGTGTTTGATGACCAGCTCTACCACAACTATTTGTCATGCCCAAACACCAAAGCCTCTACAGCTATGCACTATGACTTTTAAATAGATCTCTTTTCACTGACATCAAACTATGCCCAACTGTGCATTTTTAATACCCCACATTTTTATGCAGAGAAGAATATGGTTTCATGCCTTCACACTCACACAAGCACACACATACAGACGCTCACAAACACGCACACACAAGCTCACTCAGAAAGGATCCGCCTATCGCAGCTCAGGCTAAATCTATTATGCAAAATGACAGTGTTTTAATCAGGCTAATTGTCCAGCTCCTTGCCGTGTCTCTGCCATCTCTACTTAACCGATGTCACAGCACTGTTTATACATTTTTTTTAAAGGAATAAATGACACAGCGGTGGAGGAAGAGCGAGAGGCAATCTAAGCCACAGAGGCCCACAGGCTTTTGAAGTCTAAAGACTCTTTCATCCTCGACTCTTGGAAATGAATGATTTTTTTTCACACAGTGACAGGACAGCTCTGACAGGACCCAAACACATGAACCATAGCAAAGCTGTCAGATAGTCAAACACACATACAGGGAAACACAAGTGCAAGTAAAAAATACACACACACACACACAGCTGGAACAAGTCCAGAACAGAAAGTGTTGCAGAAATTAGGCATTCTCGGGCAGAGGATGTGAGAATGAAGTGTTAAAAAGTGAGGAAAAAGGGAGAATAGGACGGAGAGAATGATGCTATAATTAGTCGTTTGTTGCTTTAACTGGCATTTAGTTTTAACTGGGCTTCTTTGTCTCTAGACACAATGGGGCTGATGTGGCATGAGTGAACTACACAGTTTAGAGGATTAAGGCTGGACTGAGGCTGTGGCGCCGCACTCCCTCTCTCCGTCACGCACACACAGACTCTCAACTAGCTCCACAAACACCCTGCTTCACACACTTTCTTAAACACACAGTACACACCTACAAACAAAGACACACCCTACAACCACACACACACACACACACACACACACACACACACACACACACACACAGACGTACACACCAACGCGCCCACAGGGGGATTATCTGTGCAACAGAGTTCTGAACACTGAGAGTGAGGAGGCGTCTGAAGAACTGCACTCATCACCGAAGGATGGAAAGAGCCCAGCAAAAAGAAACAAAAAAACACACTCTCTTTCTTTCTCAAACACGCACACACACACACACACACTTCAGTGCGAGCTACCTGTGTGTTGAGCAGCATATAGAACAGCATCTCTCTGTGTGTGTCCTGTGAGGCTGCGCTGAAAGCCAGAGCACAAAGAGAAAAAGAGAGGGCAGGGAGAAGTAGAGGAGAGAGGAAAGAACAAAATGGAAAGGTGAGAAGAAGAAGAAAAAAGGAAGTAAAAAAAGAGAGCAAATCAAACTGAGAGATGAAAGTAGAAGAAAGGAAGGAACATGGAGACAATCATTAAGAAAGAAACGGGGCTGGCGAGAGATTGAGCAATTCCCAACCTTGGCCCCGGGTCCACCAACCTTAAATGGCCTTATTTCCCAAATGGATTGTATTGATTTTATACCATTAATGTGGTAGATTTCACACTATTAACTTCTATTTCCATCCTTTAGTGTGTTAGTAACCCTGCAGGCTCGACTCATCATCTGATCTCTAACACGCTGCGTGGACAAGCTCACAGGCTTAGCATACCTAGAGCTGTTTCTTTCATGCACTTTGCATTTATGGGGGTCATTGTGTGTGTGTGTGTTTGTGCGTGTGTGTGTTTATGCGTGTGTGTCACACAGTAGCTGCCATTGCAAAGTTGTTACGAAGCACCCTTTATTGTATTTCGTGGGTCGGCGGTAAGAAGGCTGAACCAGATGCAGAATCATCCTATACATTAATATAACATGATCCTTTACAGGAGAGCTTCAACACGCAAAAACTAAGAATAAATATATTCACAACTGCCTCTACTATTGGTAGGAGATGAAAGCATAAAAAGGTACCTCCGTAAAAGATAATAATCGATAGTTGATAGAAGTGTCTGTTCCATTTTTTGACAGAAAAAAAAATGCCGTCACATCCTGTGTTTTTTTTTGTTCATTGTCTATTTTTGCCTTTCAATTTTCCTCTGAGAAATACTTAAAAATCAATACAGTAACCTCTGTGTCTTTATCCCATGAAAGAAAACGGGGAGCAGAGGTCCTCGTTGCCTCATTAAGTCTGGCTTATTAAGAAATCCAAAATGCATCCATTGCCACAAAGTCCTTCCATATGTCGGCTTTCCTTTGTTTTGTCTTGCATTAAAAAAAAAAGAAATTCTGTATCCTTTCATCCATTAAACCAGAATGTTTTCATCATTTCACACAGCAACCAACTATTCCTGGATATGTCCCTCATCTAGCCCTGTAAAAAAATCAACTGGATAAGCAAACTAAGTCAACTGGTTGAGATGAAAATGAACTGAACTGCATACAAAGACTCCAATATTGACTGGGTATATTATTATTTTTGGCTCATCCAGGGAATGCAATTATTCGGCGGCTTTGATTGGTTTCAGTCTCAGTCGTCCATCAGCGTCCCATCCGTTGGTAGTCAAACCTTTGTTTAGATAAATAGATCTGTATTCATAGAAAAATAAGCATTGACCACACTGCTGGCTGTTCATTGCTAAGGCACTTGGCTGTTTTCAGTCATTTCTCTCCCTCTCGCTTTGTCTCTGTCATTTCTCTATCTTACACGTCCACCCAGTTTGCTCCGCACCTACAGGCTGTCACAGTTTATGACTTGGTGTTTGATGTCGCAAAGAGCCAGTGGTCTTTTGAGATTGGTAATATAAACAATGACGCCCACCACCACCCCCACGCTGTCTCCTGCTCATTGTGGCGCTGAGTAGAAAAACCGAGCCTCAGTACTTTTCGATCGTGAGGTGTAATAGAGGAACACATTTCTCTAGTAGCTGCAGCTGAAGTTTTGCCTCAAGGCAGAGATCTGGGATCAGTTCATCCTTGCCAAATACCAACCTATACACCAGTTGTGGGGTAAAATACCAAAACTGACCTCAGCTAGTTATCCAGGAATAAACATGTGTGTAGTGTAGTCCCACTCCCCTGCAGGCTCCTCTCAAAGCTACAGCAGCCTCTGTACAAGAGTCATTACTGGATGATTCAACACCAGAGAGGGTGATGATGAGGAGACAAGAGAAGATGGGTAGCAGGAAGAGGAGGAAGAGGAGGAGAAAGAGTGGGAGTGTTAAAACTGGTAAGACCGGTCCAGCACCTCCATGTAGTCTGGTGTGGTCCTCAGTCTGGTTCTCTGCTCTCCCGCTCCCTGCTCACTCTGGCTGCTGTTACCACTGCCGGATGTGGAGCTAGCGGTGGTGACCACGAGCGTTTGGTCGGGTCTGGCGTCCTGTTTGGAGTCTTGGGGGTGAGGGTAGCGGGGCGGCGGCCTCGCGTACCTGTCTGGCAGGTCTCTGAACTCGGGGGCAGGAAGTCTGAAGAGGCAGTCCACCAGTTCGACCTTAGGGGTGGGGCCCTGGCTGTCGATCACTGTGGGGCAGAGGATGCCATTCCCGTGGAGACCGGGGAGCGGTCCCATTGCTCCTGTGACTGTGTTGATGGGTGATGAGGACACTTCCAGAGTCCACTCCCTCTCCTTCTCTGCTGCGGAGCAGTATGCTGCCTCGCTCTCTTTGGAAGCTGCAAACGTCTGCTGCTGTGGGTGCGGCGGCCGCTGTTTCACCGATGCATCCTGCTCCTCTTTGTAGATGGGGTTGCTACACATGTGTGGGGCTGAAGCAGGGCTGGGACCTTTCGACGCAGCCTCCGGGGGCAAGATGGTGTCGTAGACGTGGTTGTGTTCAGCCGAAGGTAGGGGCGGCGTCTCGGGGAGGCCGTGGTGGTGGTGGTGGTGGTGGTGGTGCGTCTGCTCGGTGAAGATTCCACACTCCATCTGGATGCCCGCCAAGTCTACCTCTCCTTGGCGACGAAACGGCAGCTTGTCCCTCCTCCTAAGGGCGTAGGCGATTAGAGCCGCTGCCGCAAAGAAAGCAGACACAAACAACACCAGCAGGCTGAGCACTAACACCGACAGAGGGATTGAATCCTTCCCCGGAGGGGTCAGGGGGCCCAGCCCTGAGCTGGGGTAGCCAAGCGAAACGCCGCTGTCTACAGCTGTGGAGGTGGCTGTCTGCTGCTCCTGCTCCTGGTCCTCCTGGGGCTCCAGCTCAGGGCAGAGCAACTCCATGGAGAGGGAGCGGAGGTCTACTCCTTTGGTCTTTTCCGGGGAATGACAGACCACCTCTCCCACCACCACCACCGCGCTGAGCCCCTCCAGCCAACGCTTGAGTGGAGCTGCTTCACAGTTGCACTCCCAGGGGTTCTGCTGCAGGTCCACCTGGAGAAACACATAACACCACAGTGTGTTGTCATTGTGTAATAGTACACTAATTACTGGTCTGCCGTGCATTGCAAATTCATGAATCACTTTGTGGAATGTAAACGATTAAATGGATAATTCTGCTGAGATTCTTGTGATATATATTCGTAGCTTTATAACTGTCGCTTGTGTTGAAGAATAAGCCAGTAGCTGGCATTCTAATAAGATTACAACATGAAAAATGATGTTTTCTCTGCTACCTTTTGCTTTTCACCAGCTTAGGATAAATGGAAAATGAGTTTTCTGCATGTACATAATAGAATACAGCTCTCCAGGATAGCCAGTGTTTTTAAATGATTTTTTGAAATATGCAGGTGATGTAGAGTACTGATTAATGTAAATAATGTCATTAAAGGGTCATCAACACTGAAGTGCTTACATTTTCTAAATGGCTGTGCACAGGCACGTAATACTCTCAATCAACAGCTGAGCAGTGACCAATTCAACTTGTACCACCCACAAGTGCTCTCCTCACAACTTGTTGTACTGTACTACATTAGGTTATAGGAATATTTCAGTTTACAATAAAGACCACTCAGAGATTACACAAGTGCTTATTGACAAAACTCACTGGCAGGTTTTGTGTGAGTAGCATGTGAGAGTATCACAGCACTTTGTTTTTTAACAATAGACAGGATGTGATGCAACGCTCCCCTGTGCTATAATCCAATAGGTGTGTGTGTAAATCCATTTTCTCATTGCCAGCTATTGATTGCGTGTCCTAAAAACAAACTCAGATATTCACTTTGCCACATTTTGAAAAGGGTAAAGCAGATTATGCACAATGGGAATCATTCACATCGCGTTGTATTGTCTGCAGAACTGATCTGTTCCATATCTTTAGCAATGACATTGGCAATGAAAGCTGATATTCTCTCTGTCACACTTCCAAGCAGCTTGCACAAATGTTGTCATGCTAATTTGGTTAGGCCAACTCCCTGGCTTGCAGAAATAGATGGAGGCTTTTTGAGATGATTCAGCATTGCTGTTGTGGTTCGACTATACTTCCCCATGCCTCGCACTGAACAACAGGATGCTCCTTCACTTTATTGGAGTTAGCCCGCTGTGGGCTTTTGTGCGGCTTTGATAATGATATAATTGCGAATAGAGTGTGCGTAGAAAAAAACACTGCCTCAGTTTTACCTCAGTTTAAACACTTTTACTATATTAAAGGACCACTGGAAAGTGCAATTTGTTCATGTTTCACCATCATTGGGACACAGCTAGGTTGTAATTCAGCATGAATGCACATGAGAAAAAACAAGGTGGCATTTTAAATAAACACAGTGTGACCAAAATGTCAGCTTGTTAATGTAGTTTTATAACTTTCCTAACTACAATCCTCCATCTGGTTGAAATTCTTGAAGCATTTTATTTCAGGTATTGTTTGCTTTCACATAGATCCCAAGGGCTCTATCCCTTTCTCTTTTGCAAGCATCTGTCCAACACGTCTAACACCGTTTACAATTTATACGCCTGGTCACCTAGTGTGTGATTTGCTGTCAACTTGTCAATCAAAGCTCTGTTTTGGAGGGAAATTAGACCCTTGGTTAGCCCGACAGGTGCTAGTGGAAGAGAAAATGCAAGTGCATGAAACCCTTTTTTTGTGTGAACACGAAGCTTTTTAGTAAATTCATTTCACCCACAAAGTCACAAACCGTATGATAATGAAATTGTATCATTATCATACCGTGTACTCAGTATACACACTTAGCTGCCAGAGTCTTGTTTAAATGTTACAGTTCTGAGTGCAAAATTCCCTGTTTTGATGCGTAAACGTTATCATATTCACAAAGACATTCATGAAAAACACCAAAAACCTCTTTTGTCAGAAAATATATTCAGCATGATTTAAATAATGCAATCAATTTTTGGTGTTAACTGCCATGCTCTAGCCGCAGAGGTGTAAATTTTGCTCTTGTGGGTTTTTAACGTTATGATGTAGATCAAAGATCAAGCAATAATTGTTTTAATTTACTGGCCATATAAAAAATCACATCAGGGGAGGAATTCAGGATGCTCTCAGTGAGCCGTGTCAATTGATCACTTTGCCCAAACAGCGATATCCTGTCCGTCATCAGAATGGCTTCAGCTAGTCCACAGAAATCCAGTTAATATAAGCAGGTTTTGGAAGTTCTGGTGTAGGAATTTTTGCTCTAGTTTCTGGCGACAGGCACCCTGAGCTTTAACTTGCCAAGCCTTCTCCACACTGATGAGATAAATGTGTTTCATTGTCTTTTTAATAATACGCAGAGCAAAATGAAAGGAGTGCATTAGAAGAACAGTCTGCAGTATACGCAAACTTGTCTTCATGGCTACAGTACAGTTTTATGTGAGATGTTACACATTCAAAACCAGAGAAATGTATCAAAGCAATTCACTCGTGGACACTGTAACGCCGTTGGATCAGTCAGTGATGTTGAGTTCATTCCAGAAGGTATTTTTCTTTTTAAGTGCTGTAATTTTCTTTCATAGTGTACTTTCTTTGCCTGCCTCGTCAACTTGTACAACAGATAGTGATTTCCCATATTTCCCAGAGCGACTTCAACAACCCCTTGAGCAGGGGCATGCACTTGTTCTATCCAGCAGTTTGTGTTTCATGTAGGTTGAGAGAGAGCAGTAGTAATAGCAAAGAGCAAAGAGCAAGAGTTTTTGGTCCATTGAGGCTATTGTCAGTAGAGAAATTGGCATCTCTGCTTCTGTGTGATTGCAGAACATCAGTGCAACATGGTGAGTCTAGAAAGAGGCCCTTGATCTTTTATTCTGAAAACAAACTAACTTTTAATGCTGCTGTATTAAAGATCTGAGTTTTCTGTGTTTGAGATGTGCCGAAAAGTGTTATGGAAGTATGTAGACATGAAGTGAAGAGTATGTTTACCCTGTATACAATACTAAATGACTAAATGAGCCCAGGAATGCAGGTTTTTGTATTGTCTTTATTGTAATCCACACAAAAAAGATGTGTGAGTTTTTAAAAATAATAATGTTTCATATCTGCTAGATAGAGTATATGGGGCTGACCTATAAGCCAATATTATAGTTCATTACCTCGCCATAGAATAGAATGAAATACATATTTATTGTCGTTGTTTTCGACAACAAAGGACAGTTTAGCAGCTCTCAGTTGACGGTGAAAAATAAACAAACCATAAACTAAACATAAAAAAGCAACATTAAAATATAAATATAAAATCTAAATAAATACCACCGTGAAGTAACTCTATATACTGTACATATGGAGTTATTGCACTTTATGTAATATGTGAATGTACAATGATTATATTCTAATATTCTAAATTTTGTGGTCCTTAATTAATTTACCAAAAGTGGATATTAATAATGAATTACTAAGAAAGTCCTGCCTTTCATCTTAGTGCAGTGTAACAATTTGTTGTACAGTACTGGCTTTACTGGCATAGGATTTTGCAGGTTTTACCCTGAAGTATAAAACACATTGGTATGCTCGCCAGATCAATGGTCATATTCCACAACTGCTAAAAGCTTGGTATTTCCAGGGGCTTTTATTGAGCTAATGTACTGTATTTATGTCTAAAACACCTGTGGTGGCAGTGTTTTTGCTCTGCTGTGCAGTTTCAAGTAAAATATTGGCTGATATTACAAAAAATATTTATAACTTGTTTTCAGCGCATAAACATATCCACTGGTTTGTCTTACATTTAGGAGGATCTAAACCCCCCAACTGAACATAACGGCCATACTGAGATAAGCAAGAGTTTTACGGACAGATAACATTTTAAGAGATCTACTACATATGATCTGGTAAGGAAATGTCTGATTCTAATGAAGTCTCTGTCAGTGGAGTTTTAGACTTGAATCAACTATTAAGACTGTGTTCTATCCAACGTCTTTTTACTGTCCTAGCTAGTGGCTAGCTGCTAACCGGCCACTTGACCAGCATGGCTTACCCTAATTATTAGCTTAATTGGCAAAACTCCTCTGCTAGTCTGATAATAGAAAGTTGAACTAAAATATTCAGTAAGTAATAAGTATTAAAGGTGGAAATTATCAATCAGTTTTTCTAAGCGACCGCACTACTGTTGATAGTAAGTTCAGTTGTTTGCTAATCTAAAACTAGCCTATTAAAGCACTTTTAATACGGTTAATAGCTCAGCAGCCAACATATGCCGGTATTATTGTTTCTGTAGCTTTCAGTGTCTTTTAAAGGATTTTTACCAGAAAACTAACCTTCCTAGCAACTCCACTGCTAAAAGCTAATGACTCGTCAGTAATAATTCAGTATAGTCAATTCAGAGTAGCTCAAAAAACAGGGAGCAGATTACCCCCCTTTTACACTGCCATATGTTGTTTTTACATTCAATACAAATGTGATATAATGCAAAGACATATTGTGTTGCGTTTGGACGGAGCAAATAGCTGTTTTTAGTTTTTATGCTACAGTAATAAGCTAACCGGCTGCTGGATGCAGCCTCATATTGAACAGACAGATAGGAGCGGGGTTTCAATCTTCTCATCTAATCGGCAAGAAAACAAATAAGTGTGTATTTCCCAAAATGTCAAACTGTTCCCCTTGAAGATTAATTTGCACAAGTATCAACACAGACTCAATTAAAACTGTTAATCCAGTGAATATTAGTTGGGCATTAAATGGTTTCCTGTCAAACTTGTCCCTGGTGAATACTGAGTTGTTTTCATTAGTCGTTCAGGAGTGAGCATTGTTTTTCTATCTGACATCACACAAGGTGAGATGTGGCTGTGGGCAAGTTTCTTCAATGCAGCCTGCAATGATGAGAGTGAGCCGCTCTACTACACAATAATCTTTGCATTGACTTAGAGAGACATATGTTTTCCTGTACTGTACGTACTGTATGTCTGGCAGACTCTCAGATTCTGATTCACCTAACTTGTTCTTTTCACGGTTTGTCAAAAGGAAAACTCATTTGCTCTTATGTTGCCATTAATTCACTTTAAAGAAAGCCCTTGCTACCATAGCAATTACATTTTTCTCTGTAAGTCTCACAATTTGTTTTAATAACAGTGACATCAGGGAGGTATTTAAAAAAATATCAATGCATGTAAGTGGGTGTAACTGTTTAATCCTGTTCTTGATGGCGACAATGACTCTAAGCTATGCATGCTGCTGCTTTATGATTATCAAAATGGACTTTTTTTTTTTTTTTAATAGCAGCTGTGAGCTTCACCCTGCTTCCATCTGTGTTACCCTTTGATTTAACTGAGCAAACTCTAGCTCCATAAACGCACGTCAGCAGCCAGAAATCCCGCTTTCCGAGCTTTAAACAGGCCAGCAGTAAGTCAACAGGTGATATCACTGTCACACTATTTTCTGCAGTCCATGGCTGGCGCTGATGTGGCTTTGTTGGAATAATAACAACTGTGGTAAATGAATGAATTTAATTACCGTGCTACAGATTTTGAGCACCACAATGGTGACACTGCTGGGTTTCATGAATATGGCACACGGTGTACTTCCATTCGGTGAATACTTTAATGCTCCTGGACATCAGAAGTATATTACAGCACATATACATAATACACTTCTACATGGTTGCTCCAGCTCCATAAACCAACATTGTCCTTCCCCTGAGCAAACACTTAGAAACAGCCTCGGAACGGCCAGTCTCATCCACACTACCTTTTTTTTACCGAGCAAAGTGAAACGTAAATTCACAATGACATTCAAGCTAATCCACACCCACTTCACCTCATTCTACTCTGGCTGTCTAAGAAAAGCCTGGTACACTAAATTTGCTGAAGTGAGAGTAGAGAGGATAAAAAAAATGTAATACCTTGGGTTTGGTCCTTATCGGTGCATTGTGTACACCAACCAGTCACATAATGCTGCAGTTGATTGCGCAACGTATGGGTCTAACAAAATAGGGAATTTAACCCATTAAGTAGCCTGTACAATATATTTACAAAGGGGTGCGTTAATTACTGTACAACCATGCTCAAAAACTTGAGGGGTTCAGCTTTCTCCAATTTCGCTGCTGATTTATTAAGACCACTTATGCAAATCGAGTCAATTGCAATTTTCCAATTAGAATACCTGAGGCGCAACCATAGTCCCACACGCTACAGCAGAGCTCTCAAAACAACAGACGATGCGGATGACAAAAGAACTGCACCAGTGCCAGAGGCCAGGACATCAGGGGCTGCCACAAGTTTTAGAAGCGGTTATGGCTCATTCCAAGATTTGGGCTTGTTTATTTTGGTTCATCAAGCTGTGATGATATAATGTGTGTCTTGGCAATCTATTAGTTCTTTTAATCTCATCGTCTGACATTTGAAATAAACATACTCTGTGTAATTATGCACATTTTCGTTCAGTAAATCAACAGGGGTGATGCAATTCAATAATCTCCGTTTTTCAGCCTGCCACTGTCACTCATCAAAATGCATGTTATTTGGCCTAAATCTGCTAAAAGCTTTGTGCCAGCTTTCTGACTCATTTACAAACCAGCAGGTCAGCAGATCAGAATAATTTTTTCAAGCAGACACCTGCATGGAAACCCCCTCAATCATTCATTCAGCAAATACAGTCATAGGTTGGCACCAACCTGTACCAGTCCGGTGAGATGCTCCAGCACGCCCTCCATCGGAAGCTGCAATAGGTGGTTGTTTCGTAGATTGAGCCGAGCGAGATTAACTCCGGAAAAAACACCAAGAGGGAGGCTCCGCAACAGGTTAGCGTTGAGGAACAACAGCTGAAGGGACGGCATGGAGTTGAAGGTCCCGGGATCTACCTCGTGGATCTCGTTGTACTCAAAATAAAGGTACCTAAAGAGAAGAGAGGACAGCTTTACATTGTCTCTGTTAACAATACATATTATTTGCCTTAACTTTGTAGGAATAGTAGTTATTAATTAGCGCACAGAATGAATTTTCACATTTAAATTGATTTATTATGAAGTAAAATGTAGCGATTGTGCGCCCCATCAACTGAATTATTGGTCAGTGTCAAACTAATGTAATTTTACACTGATGATTTTTTAGACTAGCATTGGCATGCCTGACCATCATTTCAAATTTAAGAAATAGAATTTTTAAGGTTTCTTTTCAATAATAGAAATCAGTGTGAACTTAGGGACGGATTAAGTATGATTGGAGACTTTCCCTTGCATGCCAGTGATCCAATATACTTCCATTGCTGTAATAAGTAATAGATCTGGTTTAAATCACTTACTGCTCACTTGCCCTAGAGTCACTAACAAAGGCTAACGAGAGGTTAAGAGGAAGACTTTTTAAACGTCCACAGAGGATCTTTGTCATTGATTAGTAGTCAAATGAGTGGGTCTGTAGATTTTCTCAAATTTATCTTGAAATACAGCAACAGTAGAGCTGAAAGTCTAAACAACCTTCAGAATACCAGGTATTATGGCACAAACCTTCTCATTCTTGTAATAGCAGACAAGGAAGGTTGACCCGTTGTCTTATTCAAACACTGCAAAGTGTAGCTCACTGAATTTAAATACAATGACTGACTGTAGATATTCGCTGTATACATTATTCGCAGATACATTTTCTAAGCTGTAATCTGACAATGATACATATGCATCATTCTGACTTGTTTTTATAATAGGCCTTTTTCCAAAAAGCTAATTCTTGGAACCATTCAGACTGTCTTATTAACACCTCTCTATGTGAATACAAAAAAACCACATTAATTTTCATGTTGTCACTCATACCAGGCTCACACCTCAACTGAGGCATGCCATCAGGCAGCATGACTAACAAATGACACTCCTGGAAGAGAATGGGCACCTTTTCACTTCAATCAAATTCCGGCGCCAATGGTAGTCAAAATGTTCTGCTTTTTGCTATGCCAGTGTTACGGTGAAATCAATTCCTACATACTTAAAACAAACAAATGTCTAAATAATTGAGCTGACATCTGGTTTCAGTTAGGACTTTGTTTTAAGTGCAGCAAAGGCAACAGGCTTAAAACACTTCGATTGATCCAAAAAAAATCCTACCGCAGGTTCTGCAGCCCCAGGAACATGTGAGGATTGAGCAACTCCAGGTTGTTCCCATTCAGGTAGAGGCTCCTCAGGCTTGTGAGGCTGGAGAAAGCCCCGTCTTGGAGGTACGAGATTCGGTTGTTCCCCAGGTGAAGCAGGTCAAGGCTGGAGAAATTCCAGAAGTCTGTGCGGTAGATCCTCTGGATTAAGTTTCCACTCAGGTACAGCTTGCGGCCGTTGAGAGGCCGAGGTGTGAGCTGGGACACATTGAGGAAGCCGTTCTCCTTGCAGTTGACGGTCAAGCCGAGGTCTATGATGTGCAGGTTGCAAGTGCAGCCCAGGGGACAAATGATGGGGATGGGGGGTCGTGTTTGGTAGCCAGCCACGGGGGCGTTCTGGTTGGGCATCAGACTGCGAGGTGTGGGGGAAGTTCTGGACGGTCGAGGCCTTTTAGTCGGCCTTTGTTGCCTCTCCCTGTCTTTACGCTCCGCTGAGGAAGAGGACGACGAAGTGGAGGAGGGATGTGTGTTCTGGCGGGAGCCGTGAACCATGGAGGAGGGTTTAGTCGGCCTGGGGTGCCCAGGGTGGGGGTTGGGTTTAGAGTTTGGGGGTACATGTTGGGGCTGTGATCCTGCTGATGGACCACCCCCCTCTGATTGTAGCTCTTTGTCTGGGAGGTCAGCACACAGCTCCTTGCGGGGGATTTCCCTCAGGTCTTTGCCGTGAAGATGGAAAGGATATTCGCAAGTAACGTCCCCGACTACAGCCGTGTAGGGGATCTGACCCAGCCACTGCTGTAGCTGCACTGCCTCACAGCCACAGTTCCAGGGATTCTCCTCCAGCTGTAGCTCCATTAGGGAACGACCAACATACTCCAGGGTCCCAGCATATGCCAGGCTCTTCAGACGGTTTCCCCGCAGGTCCAGATGAGTCAGAGACACAGATCTAGAGCAGCAGGAGGAGGAGGGGGAAAGTTGAAAGGACAATGTGATAGCAAGTAAATAAACAAAGATTTACACATTCCATTGCTGAGAAATATGCTTTTGATCTGATAATTAATCCGTCTTTTGTGATATGAAATAGTGTGCCACAGAAACACGAATTCAACGACAGTACAGACTGGCTAATTGTGTCGGACACGGATATTTCTGCAGATCCATCCAGACATACATCATTTATAAGCTTTGCAGTAAAATAATCAGAATCCAACCTGAAAAGATGAGCAGGTAGGACCGGGATCAGGTTGTCATTAAGGATTAGAACCCGGAGCTTGTACAGGAACCTCAGAGCACCGCTGTCAATTCGTTTGATCACGTTGTAGTCGGCCTGCAGGTAAAAAGACAAAATGTGATAACCACATAATTGCTGAAATTGGAGAAATAGACTGAAGGCAGCAGGAAAGCTGAGGCACTCTCCTTTTGAAAAATGCACAGAGATCCTGAGAAGATTCTTTTAGTGATTCCACCAGCTAGCCACTGACTGTTTCAGTCACATCTATCTATTGTAATCTTGGGGAAATTTGTCAATACTTCTGTCAATCACGGATATTCAACATGGATTATCATGCCAAGCCTACCTGGAGGTATTCCAGAGCCTCTAAGCCAGCGAAGGTATCATTTCTGAAGACCTCCAGCTTGTTCTCGTGGAGGTACAAGCGTCTTAGTTTGGCCAACCCGTGAAAAGCTCCTACTTTGATGTCCTGGAGTGCATTGTTTCCAAGGTTTATCGACACTGCGTTGCCAAGGTGCTGAAACCCGTTGCTATAGAGACGCCTCAGAGAGTTCCTCTGGAGGTTGAGTTTGAAAGGGCGGACCCACGACTGTGACACCTGAATGATTAATTAGAGGTTTGATTAGTTATCCAATTAATAACATTAATTTAACAGTTTGAAACACCCATAAGTCACATTAGAGACCAGATATTAGACATGGAGATCTGGTTTGTTAATAAGATAAATGACAGTACAATAAAGTGAAGTCTAGTGCAGTGGCGTTTCATGTGCATGGACGGATAAATGAACTGGGATGATACCTGGCTGACATTAGTGAAGCTCCGTCCATCGCAGTGCACGTGCAGCACGCCTTCTTTGACCTCGCACATGCACGGCTCAAAGCACGGCTCGTCCACTTCCTCTTCAGAGTTATCCACTAGAGGGGTGTGTGTGGAGGTGGGGGTAGGGGTGGGGGTGTGTGACGCCCTGGACAGACACACACACCCCAGGGCCACTGTCAGAGTGACCCACTGCATCCTCCTGCTTCTCCCTCTCAGCTCAGCAGCCTGGGGCTGCAGCCCGGCATTGGCCCTTCACCGCACTGCACGGAGAGGCACGGCACATAGCATACACATATACATTTACACGCACACACAGACACACAGACACACACACACACACACACAAACACTTGATTAAAAGAGGGCAAACAGCCATGGAGGCAACAGCAAAAGTCAGTTCAGGATGAATCAGATGGATGATACATCACAAGCATACTCAAGCAGTCAAAAATAAAATTTAAATCACACAGACTGAGGCGCCATGGGGAAAGAATTACATTACATTGGAATAATGATGTATAGGCCAACTGGAGGCCATAGAAAGCAGTGATATGAGCAGAATCATGGTAAACATATGTAAGATGCATTTAGCACAGGAAAACAAGGCTTTGGATTTGCAGGGTTCATAAAAGGCAGGAAATATTGATTTAAAAACAACCTGCTGAACAATCTCTCAGCTGCTACACCATTGCTTTTGAATAAATATTTCAAACCCTGACATTGAACATGCAAAACAAAGGCAAACATGTGGGCTAGTTCACCTGTGAATCACATTTTTTCATTTTTTGTGGCTTTTTGGACAAGTGTGTGTGTGTGGGGGGGAAATGAGCTTGTGATGAATATATTCATCTGTGTTCTCAAATGCCCGGTGAAGCTGAAATGTCACCCATGTGTTGTTTTAATGTATGCAATATGAATATGGGCGAATGCAAATCAGATTCATAATGTGTCTGTCTAATGAACTGCTCCATTTAATAAGGTGAATGGCAATCAGAGAACAGAAGGCTGAGGACCGAAAAACCACATATTATCAATCAGCAGAATATGTCAGGTTATCAACAGCCATCGAGTCCTTTCATAATTATTATTGTGGTAATGAAAGTGGAGTGAAAGCATCGCTGCGACTCCAAACTCTTCAAAATCTTGAAAAAGGGCTGATGAAGGTGGCGCGATGATGGACAGGAACACAAACTGATGGTGATAGTGATGGTGGAGGTGATGATGATGCCACTGCTATAGCAACTGAAGGAGAACAGAGTTGCACTAGCCCTTGAAAGAAAAACAAAAAAACAGCTGAGATACAGTATGAGTGGTGATATATCCTCTCAAGTCTTAATGAGCTCTAAATTGGATAAAGCATCTTGATCTGTTCATACAGTGTTGAACACTGCCATGCGGAATGCAATAATGATCATCATGGTATGGTGGCTGTAATCATACAGCAATAATCTAGCATCAGTGAGTTAGACAAGGAGGCAGCAGTGAAAACATCACCGCCCGGGAGAGGAAGAGCAATCACAGAGATGATTATGATGGGAAAAGATGAAGGGAGAGGTGGAAATGAGAAGAGTAAGGGGAAGAAAATGGGAAAAAGGTGAAAGAATGGAGTGAAGCAGAGAAATACAGATAAAGGAAGAGTAATGGGCAGAGAATATGTGCAAAGAAAGAGAAAACAGGTGAGGTGGGAGAGAGGAGTGGGATTGCATAAGCTGTGAGAAGTCAGTCAAGGCTGCCACTCAGGATGAGAGCTCAGAGTGAAACAGCTGAAATCTGATATTGATTACATCAAAGTCCTCCTCTCGCCCTGCACACAATGTACGCCTGCTACACAGAGAAACAGCGCTGGAGCCAAGTTACGTGTGTGTGTGTGTGTGTTAAAACAATGTGAGAAAGGTCAAACCATACCCCAAAAAAGTGTGCTTTCATGGTCTGCTAAGTACAGAAACAGGTAGCAGGACACGTGTAGATGAATGTGTGCTTTCATAACAAACCACTGTAATGCTGCAATACTTGTTGGATGACCCTAAAATAAAAGCACTTGAAGTAAAAAACCACATATTCCATTGCAAGATGAGGACAATCCACACATTTCTCAAAGTGTTTGGAGCATGTAAGCTTCACACAAGAAACACAGAACGATCTAGGCCAGCGTGCTCGATTGTGTTTGACAAATTGAAATACGATACAGAATACAACCCATTCACAGTCCCAATAGGTCTTTGTATTCGCCGAAGAATTTCTTTATTGCTGGGCCTGAAGTCCCCTTAACTGAGGAAATCAATATTGAGTCCAGATAGACCACTGGGATTCTGCTTTGGTGGATGGCCGTCCCTGCTATAGAAGAAGAAACACAGTCAACACTCAAGCCTCTTTTTTCAATCAGCCGAGTGGACTAGTCAGCATAGCTCTGCATCATTATGGTAACAAGAAAAGAAAGGACTTATCTGTTAAGTGGTGCCAGCACAGCATCATTTAAAACTGTCTATCTATCTGTCTATCATGTCCATCTGAAAACAGGCCTGACACAGGTGTGGCTTGCTTCTCTGTCTTTCTTGATTCTCTCTGACTCTGAGTTTTTTTTCCTCTCTTTCTCCTCTAGACCTGCACACTGACGCAAGCGAACCAGAGATGACGGTCACTGCTTATTCCTCACCATATTATTCATGTCACATAATTCCAGTGTCTACCTCTCTGTCCTCTCTGTCCATCAGAATACACAGAGCCTCGCCAAGCATCACACACTGGCTTTTACATGGGCCCCTGCTCCCAGCACAGAGCTGCACTATCAGGCAAGCAGCAGCATCACAGATCAAATGTAAGGGGCTATCAGCCTGGATAGCCCACAGCCATCCAAGAAAATCAATTAGCCCCCAACATTACAGCCCAAAAATTCTAACAGTTAGTAGAATTAAAGCATGACCAATTAAACAGCCTAGTCATTTAACAGGACCTATTAAGACATTTACCAGGCTATGTATGAAAATCCTTGGCAGAGTAACGCAATCCAATTGCATTCCCCATCGTCTGTCTCTCCCCACCAGCCTCTCTGATCCACACAGCGACGCTTAGCAGAGCAGGGATGCGGGTAATACTCACTCAGTCCGCCGCCAAAGAATTAGGGAACGACCGAGAAAACACTTTAGAGGCTGACTGTCGACATGTCGTTCACATTCAGCCGCACTCTTCTCCCTCTCTCTCTCTCTCTCTCTTCTCTCCTGTAGCGGTTCAGGCGGATGGGGAAGGAGGGTGGCAGAGCAAGGTGGTGGGATGGGAGGGGGGGGGGACGTGATAAGACTGCAATGAGGTGGAGGATAAAAACCGGGAGAGAGAGTGAAAGAGAAAATAAAAACGATTGGCTTTAGGATGCAGGTCCGCTTCTCAACTGTGCAACCCGTGGGAGCTGCGGCACTGGTCCGCTGGACAGGCGTGCATTGCGCGGAGTTGTAGCCTGCGTAGTGATGGAGAATCCTCTCTTCATCTTAAACACAACTGGGTAATTCATAGAGGAGAAATGGGGGGGGGCACCGAGGTACCGGAATTAATCACGCAATAAGGCGGTGCGAAACTGCTAGTTTGTCTGAGGTAAAAAGCGCGCAGGGTGGGTTCCTCCTCACCAGAGGAGCAAGTTCAGTTCTTCATAATGAACAGATTACAGAAGACACAACAGAGTCACAGACAATGGGCTGTATAAACTTTCTCCTCACGTTGCCCGCGTGTGCAGTCTGGTAAAAAAAATACCCCGACTGTTCAGCTATAGCCTACCGACAATAATTTATAATCTCATTAGTTTATTCATCTCTCCTCTTGCCCTTAAGCACCAACGGATTTCGTGAAACCTGTGTGTGTTACCATGGCGACTCGTGCCAGCTGGCTTCGTTGCTCACATACACACGCGCGCGCGAGCACGCCCTCAGCATCACTCGGAAAAACTGTGGTGACTTTTATAAGGGGAACAGCGGAGATTACAGGGAGGCCCGTGCGTCTGCGCGGCCTACATCAAAACATCTGTCTGGCCAAATGGAGGCGGTGGGCGCAACAGATGCCGCAGAGATTGAGAGCAACGAAGCCCCCCCCCCCCCCCCCCCCCCCCCCCCCCCCCCCCCCCCCACCAACACTGAATTTAGCTTCCTACACCGGCTAACCACAGCCTGATAGGTGGCTGCTGCTCAATCAATAGGCTACTGGCGCTAAGTGGCAGGTGTAGGCCCTTTGTGAAGCCTGAGGACCCCAGTAGACCACTGGCAGAGTCTCCATTAAGGACACCATGGTGCTGAAAACAAGCATTCAAAAGCGTTCAAATATCAGTCAGCCGTTTTCATGGCTATAGGAAAAGATTTAATAACAACATGTCTTCCACATTACTGAGCTGAAAGTTCAAATTTCAGTTCAATTTCACATTGATTTCAGCGTGCATTAAGGTGAATCACCCTGAGGAAATGGAGAGGTGCACCTCCGCCTCACACAAACTCTCTCCTTCCCCTCTCTCTCCCCATACTTCTCCCTGCAGCAGTGGAGGGGAAAGCTCTCCCTGGAGATTCCTATCTGAAACAGTAACAGAGACGGTTCCAGTAATATCAGGAAGATGTAGATGATGGTTATAGATTTCGGGCCTCTCAGGTGCATTAGGCTGTATTACAGCTTCCCCACAAGGCTGCTTAATGCTCACTTGCAATGGAAACAAGCTGGAAGATGCCAGGCATGTATGCACAGTCACAATACACACATGCATTTGTGGAGATTGCTTACAGACAGTTGCACACATTTAAGTCCCAGTCAACATGCATGGTTGAAGCTGTTTTATAAGGGTTTTGTACTGAGATATTATTTCCAGCTCTGTGATTGATGATGCCAGATCTATGACAGGGGTAATATGATCCCAGACCTGAGGCTATATTTTCTCACTCAGAGTTTAACCATGCCCAAAACGGAGAATCTAGGAGAAAAAACACTCACTTTCCTCTCTGTAGTGTTGTCGTTGAACCGTGGAGGCTCTCTAAATTAAGAAAACAAACCGAGAGGAACTGAGAGAAGATGGTTATCAGGCACCATCAGATACCTGTGTGTCTGTTCTCTAGGGGCAGGAGCCGCTCTGAGCACATAAAGCACTTTTTTGGAGCGTTGACGGCGCCTCCAAAGTAGGGGATCTATTTATACTGGCCTAGTGCTGCTGCGGAGCTGTCCAGTGCTGAAATGGATAGGGATTCATGCTGTTTCACTTCAGCCACTTCTCCTTTCTTCCTCCTCCGCTTTCTACTTCTCCAAAGCCTTTTTGTTTCTTTTATTTGAATTATTTCTGTCATATCATACTTAGATTCCTTCTATTTCACTCCCCTTTCTTCATTTCCCCACTCCCTTCTCTCTTCCTCTCATCCCTCTTTACTTTCTCACTTTGATTCTCCTGTGGGCTCTTGCCATTCAGACTGGTTTACACACCATTCTCTCTTTGATTTCTTCCCTTTTGTTTTCCTACCCCTGCTCACTCCTTCTTCCCTTCCACTGTTTGCATATTGCAGGAAGTGGTCATGCCATTTTTGCAGCGCTCTGCAATTATACTTTTGTTTCCAAGACATCCATCAGGACTGACTTGCATGCACGAATACACACACACACTCAAGACTTGAGGACAAGCACTGACAAGAGTAAGAACGTAGTTTATTCCTCTACTCTGCCAATCCATGGGTCAAAAAATCTCCTTAAAGCCACACGTTGTTCCCATACTGTTGCGCTGCCCCTTAACATGTGTTTGGGTTTCTTAGGGGCTCACACTGCCCCCAGTCTATAGTCACTCAGTGGGATGAGGCAATACGAGAGGCAGGCAATGACATCCGGCAATCTGTGGGAAAAGAGTAGAAAGCTAGTGGAAGAGAGCCCAGAAGAGAGGGAGGGAAGGATGAAAAGAAAAATAAGAGGCCAGTTGTGGGAGAGAGTGAAAGGAAGACAATGAGCAGTGGGAATTTGGGGGTTTGTGAGGGCTGGCTAACATGTGTGGTGAAGGGAGAGGGAGAGAGGAAAGGGGAGAGAGGCCAACAGATAGAGGGGCTACATATGGGGGAGGAGGGGGGGGTGGCCAGGAGGGCAGGTGGTTCTGTCATTAGCTCCTGATGAAAGCAGAGGGCAACTCTAGAGGACTCACCTCTGATTCACACAGTAGTACTGCAGGCAAGGACAAGCCTCTCGGGAGACATCAAACACACACACACACACACACATACATAAACACACAAATACACACACACACACACACACACACACACACACACACACACACATACACACACACACACACACACACACATGCACAGACATGCACACACACACATACGAGCACATATGCTAGTAACACAGTAGTGATTCACAGGATTACCCACAGGCTCATGAGCACACACATAAACACACAGACTAGGCACATAACACCCCCTCCCAATTTAGCATAACTACACACAAGCTACACCGTGACTCACAAGAACATGCCAACTCCTACACACACATGCCACATACAGACAGCCATGCAACACACACACAAACACACACACACACACACACAAACACACACTTATCGTTGAACTAATTAATCAAATCTCCTGTTTTAATTAGGATTCAAATCCGTTGCTGTGGGAACCTTGCTCCCTTGGAATCTTAAGGTAAAGACTTGCTGCTGCGCCTCCTATGTCTCTCCCAGGAAGCTGACAGAGGGGGACAAATTCATAATACCTACAATGATTCAGCCGGCTGCATTCAACATTACGTTTTCACAAAGAAACATTTTTCTGGGGAGGCCCGAGGTGCCCAATCTGGACAACCATTTGGGTTCAGTCATAAAAAGAGCCACGAAAGTGGAAAAAATATGGAATTGTGACGGCTCATATCCCAGCCACGCTAATGCAATGCACCTTACCATGAAAAGGCCATATGTGTTGCCATTACAGGGGAGGTTCAAAGTTTGCAGGGGCCTGTCCAATCGATCAATTTACACTGGCCTGCCATTCTGCTCTGTACGTGTACACGTGGTGAGGCATGTAAAGGCACTTTCACACACTTCTAATAGTCTGCTTATCTTTTCTATTACCTCAGCCTTGCAATTTCATCCAAGCAATGGCTCTGTACTTACACCAGGGCTGCTGCAGTACGCCTGGTGCAAGAACTTTCTTTTGGAAACATCATTCATGTGCTGCATCTCAAGTTGCTTAAATTGCCTCCTTGAGTACTCCACAACCTCCATTCTTCATGTGTTTGTCCCTCCCACCAAGGAGGGACCGGCAAGACGCGAGGAAATCATGCAAGGAGAGAGGCAACGAGCAAATGTGTTTTAGAGGGATGAGACAATCTTTCCTCTGAAGTGTTACATTAATTTGTCGGCTGTATGTCGAAGCTGCATGACTTCCAGAAAGGCTGCTCTTGTGTATCCTCGCCTATAGCTCTTCGATGCTCGCTCTTCGACGCTCTCGCCTCAATTCTTGCTCCTCAGGGCAGAAATAGAAGCTTTGAGACATTTTTTTAGCGAGGAGGGACAAAACAACTTCCGGCTCAGCCGAGGACCGAGGAGTCAAGGAGCTACCAAATCAGGGCCAGGAGATGAAGCCATTGTGTTCTCACAAGGGCTCCATAAGGGATCAATGGGCTATCATTATAAGAATCAGCTCAGAATCAGCTTTAATTTTATGTCTGACTACTTTGGAGCAAGCCAGAGGAATTAATAAGCTTACATGTCTGTTCTGACTAATAAAGCAATGTAAAGCAATGTAGATGTTTGAGTGTTACATGTGTTTCCTCTCACATGTTGATAGAGCTACCATCAGCTTCTGTTGAAAGATGAGGATGAGAAAGCTCTCTACTAAGACTGTAGTGGAAGCATGCTGCCTTCATCTGTCCCGAGTGCCTTATCATTGGCTCAGGTGAAGACTGGACTTGATGAATTAAAGGAGGAGAGGATGCCAAGTAAAGCCATTAGGATACAGGAACTCAGGCGTGTGTCTGGCTTGCTGGTTGTCATGGTTGCGGTGTTTATCACCTCTTTCTGCCGACAGAAGCCCAGGGGCAAATCAGATTGGCCTCAGACAGAGAGACACAGAGAGAGAGAGAGCAAGTTGGTGAGTGAGGGGGAGGACATATTGGCACAGTGGAGGGGTGAAATGCCAACATGCTGCAGAGGGGAGGCTGAAGAAGGGCATTGGACAAATGTCAGCGTGGCTTATTCATGATGAGATTTTGTTTCCCCATTTCACTGTGATCATGTTTGAGGGACAGTAGCCTACTAATGGTCTAATGAGATGGTCTAATTCAGCAAAACCTTTCTATAAATCTGGTTTTCTTAACTCACTTGAGGTTTATCCACTGTTTGCTCTGTTTTTACTCAACTGTTTTCGGTTTCAAAAGAAACTACATCCTTTTTTGACATCTATCTTTTTTGATGTCTCAGTGGACCACTTAGAAATAACCTATATTGACATTCATTAAATGGAAAGGCCTTGAAATCCTGTTGAAAAAAACCCAGATAGGTAGCCCTTTAATAGAACCCTGGGAAAATCTCAGACCATTTAAAAAAGCAGGTGTTAATGTGCCCAACATCCCTTGTGGCCTATGCCTGCCACCTAGCGGCCCGTAAACCAATCATCACTGCTTGCAGCCTTGTACAGGTGCATTAGGAGATGTGGGGGGTACAACTTTAATGGAGTACTGTGGCCGTCATGTGGCCAGCTGACAAGACAATTCACATCCAATTCACTTCAGACCGGCTACCTTGGCTAAGGGGATGACAAAATGACATTTACAGGCTATGACAAGTGATCGGTTAAACATTCTCAAGCTAGCAGTCATAATCATAAACAGATGGCTAACAGCTGCTGGTTCCATCCAGGTGGCTACTGTCGCTGCCACTGTCCCTTTTTCTGCAGCTATTAACCACTCCTGACTGCAGGGTACGCACGTGTTAGCGCTTAAACCACGCCTATTTGGTATTAGACCAATCAGAGTGAGGCATAGTGAAGCACCGAATCTTCTCAGCAAATCAGAGCGCTTGTTGGAGGGACACTCGTACTCACGTATGCAGAGGCCCTTCTGCTGTCAACAGGGAGGAAGGTATGGATACACATTGTTGTCGCACCGGCTTCGCTTAAGTACTTGTTAAAGTTTCGGTTCGGTTTTACCTTGACATAAACTATAAGCTTTATAGCCGTTAAAGCTTATACTGACAAATATTTGTAATTTGTTCAAAAATAAGTTATTTGGTTAGCCTGTAGTAGGCTACACATGTATGTTTATCTTTCTGGATGTAAAGGATAGGCAACGTCTTGGCGGTTGCCATTGTAGGTGTTGTTTGTCTGTGTTTAGTCTTGCTGTGTAAGCCTAGGCCTAGCAACACAGGCTATATATGAGGTTCAGGTGAAGGTTGGCGTGGTCTGACTGGCTCGTATTTTAGCTGACACCTAGCTGAATGGGGCGAAACCACCAGACAGCCTGTGTGAATAGCTGTATTGTGTGTTGTGGTGTGTGTGTGTGTGTGTGTGTGTGTTCAGGTTCAAACCTATAGGCCTATTCCACAGAGCCGGGTAACGTGTGTTGTTTCGGTCCCATTGGCTTGTGAGCTTTCATTTTGCGATACTCATCCGCCAGGGAGAGTATTCATCATAGCTCTGTTCAGGCTGACACGGTGCGTTGCCGTGCTGAGGAGTAAATTGCCGGTGACAGCGACCTGTCCCGTTGTTTATGGTCGCGCCTTGCTGTCAGCCCGCAGTGCCAAAGTCTCATCATCTCTACCGAAGATGCCGCGGACAAACACATCCAGAAACGCCCCAGCGTCTGACTCTTCAAGCTTGGTCGAAGCTGGAGCCTCAGCAGAAGGTGGAGACCCAGTGTCCCGGGAGGAGTGCCACGCTGCAGGGGACGCAGGAGGAGGAGGGGGGGACAATGTTGGAGACAGCGAGATCATCAAGTCCCCCAGTGACCCCAAACAGTACAGGTACATGTGGCCATTCTCCTGAGTATTTCAGTAATGCATTGGACTGTGGCCCTGTTACATGACTTGTCTTTTCTATTTTGTAATTTGTTCTCAGTTCTTGTTATTAATTTGATTTTGTGTGCAATGATGCACATGTGAAGGTACTATTTTCTAGTATTCATAACGGTGAAGTTGATGAGAAAATGACCCAGATCCACTAACCCAGATCCAAAAATGATATTGCGCTTCTCTTCCAGCTGGATCAGTACAATATTATTGTAGTTTGATGGGACGATTTCATGCTATAAGCACACGCCAGTGCCCCAGGCCTCTGTGGGGCATACACAGTGAAATTTGCTGGGAAAAACCCTAAAAGAGTGTCTCAAAAGGATATGAGATGAAGTCTGCAAAGAGACAATTGATCTTGCAGCCTTTTCACGCAAAGAAAACAATGGATGATATAAAGTTTACTGAAACAGCACTTATTCCTCAAAACTCTCGATGCTCTTTCACCTTTGACCTTACTCCCCCCAGATATATTGTGCTGAACAACGGGCTGCGAGCTCTGCTCATCTCAGACTACAGCGGTCCAGCAGCTTCCGAAGACGAGGACTCAGATGAAGGCGAGGAGGAGGAGGAAGAGGAGGAGGATGATGATGAAGATGAAATGCAGGACGAGTCCGAGGAGGAGGATGACGATGAGATGGGCAGTGATGATGAAGACGATGACCAGGGGAAAAAGAAGAAAGGAAATGCAGAGAAACAGGTACAACTGCGACAGTGTTTTTTTCACATGTTAAATGTCTAGGAGGACAAAAAGAAATCACTCCGGTTGTGATGAAACCAAATAAATTAGTGTTGAAATCATTGCCATCACAGACTTTACACTATGTATAGTACTGTTGAACACTGTTATCACACCTGTGCCTAATGCTTCATGTGTACACAGCTTGAGCTACTGTACCTAAAGAACACATTTTCTCAATGTCAACTAAGACCACGAAAAGAACAAAACAATTTATTTGTCAGTTTTTCTTTGAACAGTTTCTCACCTCCCTGCCCTGTCTGCAGCCCTCAGCTCTATTCCCAATTGTCCCTTCAGAAGACGTAAATTGTTAACATGTATAGTTTCATTGTTGAATACAATAAGTTTAACAATTGAAAGCTTTTTTACTAAATGTATTTTATAGGTTTACTAACTATTTTTGACCTTGATCTTTTAATTATTGAGTTTTTTGATAAATTGCATTATTATATGCTCTGTAGCACTTTGAGATTGGTAAAATGTAAAGTGCAATACAAATAAATTCATTATTATTTCTATTGTCATTATTAATTCTCTAAAAACATTTAGAGTACTTTAGAGTAGCTTTTGACAAATGTATCTCAAACTGGAGTAAAAAGTGCATTATTTTTTAGATTACTTTTAATCTCCGATTTCGTGTGATAATTTACAACAGCAGGGAAGAGTATGTGGGAATTACTCAAAAATAAACTGTGTGTGTGTGTGTGTGTGTGTGTGTGTGTGTGTGTGTCAGTCTGCAGCAGCACTGTGTGTTGGAGTGGGCAGCTTCAGTGACCCCAGTGACCTCCCCGGTCTCGCCCACTTTCTGGAACACAGTGAGTAATCAACCAAAGAGGTTCAAGTCATTTCATTGAATACAAAATTCTCATCTTTGCTTGGTCAAGGGTTAACTCCTCCTTACAAACATTACTCTTACACTTTATTCTATCACCTGTTGTTGTTGTTATTAAAAGAGTCCAACACCATGGGCCAGATTGATGGCTTGGATCTTCCAAGACAACTTCTCCTCTATCCAACACTTTTTGCTGTATCGTATTGAAGTTTGATAAAGTCCCCAAAAGAAAAAAAAAAATAGCCAGGCAGAGTTGGATGTAAAAAGAGTTCAATGTGTTAAAAAAAGATTTTACCTACCTAGAGATAGGCATGGGGAATTTTCCATCTGTTTGGCCAGCTTTCCACATACAATAAATAAGAACAACACAAATTCAAGGCACATCACCAAGTAGCTGTGGTTCCTTCCATTTTTCTTTTTTGATTTACAACCCTTCAATTCTCTTCTGTTTTTTTCCCCGTTGTGCGCCCAGTGGTGTTCATGGGCAGCGAGAAGTACCCCTCAGAAAATGGCTTTGATGCTTTCCTCAAAAAGCATGGCGGGAGCGACAACGCCTCTACCGACTGCGAGAGGACCATCTTCCAGTTTGACGTCCAGAGAAAAAGCTTCAGAGAGGCTCTTGACAGGTGAGGGAGGATCAGAGGGTTTTTTGTTTTCGGAGAAGCCTTCAGAAGTGGACTTCTTCTTCTCAGACAAACAGTTATAAGAAAAAGAGAAGGTAAACTTAAAAAAAAAAAAAACTCTTGAGACTACGTTAAAACTGTTATTACACATAAACTAGAAGATGATAGCGCTTTTGAAGCTTTGTGGCAAGACTCTTCTTGGTATTGTTGCAAAAAACCCAACCCTCATATCACTGAAACAAGCATTATCTTGGCCAGTTGGTACAGTTGGCTACTATCTGCAGCAGTTACACCTGGCAGTTATGGGGTGTAAATAGACAAACATCTTGATGTAAGAATTAGTCTGAAACTCATGTCTCATTATCTGATGAGTCACAGACTATGGTGTAACATGAACTAACAGAGTGGGAAAAACATTACAGGCTCAATCAGACACCCACCAGCGTGCCGTTGTCTGTGGTGTGTATCAGTCTACATTCAATTGTCTCTCTCAGACCTTTGTTCTTCATCTCTGGCTGGAATGTTGCCCCATATTATAGCCTCTCTGTCCCGTCACCCTCTTAGGTGGGCTCAGTTTTTCATCTGCCCCCTGATGATCCGAGACGCCATTGATAGGGAGGTGGAGGCCGTTGACAGCGGTGAGTCTTGGTGCCTCTGCGCATTACTTCTCCTTGCTGAAAAGTTACATTTCAGCTGTCTTACTACTTAGAGTATAACTTTTCATCAGCCGTGTTGCTGAGTTCTCTTCATGCAGCTTGTTTGCACATCATTAATCATCTTTCTCTGTCTCAAGTTTTTCTCTCTCCTGCTGTCTGTCAGAGTACCAGCTGGCTAAGCCGTCGGACTCCCACAGGAAGGAGATGCTATTTGGCAGTTTGGCTAAACCTGGACACCCTATGGGCAAGTTCTGCTGGGGTGAGTTGGTAAACACAACCGCTGGGACACATAATACACACAGGGCCTCCTTGGGGTATGTTCTGCAATACAGTACTGAGACCGATGCCAGGTTTCCTTTCTTGCTGAATGCCTGCATTTGTAAACCGTTTTTTGACAGGGTTTTTAAGTTGATTGCTTACTTCTGACAACACCAGGGAATGCCCAGACGCTGAAGCACGAGCCAAAGAAGAAGAAGATCAATGTCTATAAGCGGCTGCGTGCCTTCTGGAAGAAACACTACTCTGCCCACTATATGACACTGGCTGTGCAGTCAAAAGGTTAGGAAAATCCATTCTTCTTACTATAAATCAAGAACACGCCTTGTTAGTAGATTGACAATAATAATGTTTTTAATAATATCATACATTTTAATTAATTGAAAAAGTACATAAGTGGACAATAAACATTCATTTGTTGCAGCTCGTGTAAGATTTGATTTGTGTCCAGTCAACTTGTTAATCATTCCTGAATCAACTCAAATTGCAGTGTTTCTCGAGTCAGATATATATTACATTTAACATCTATTTTCAGGGTTGCACAGAAAATATTTCACACGGCTAATTAACTACTGCATGCAAATAAAATAATGACTAGTGTTGACATTTGTGCTGAGAAAAATCATGCTGCTTAAGCAGCTAAACTGTTTGGCTTCTGTGTTCCTGTGGACTTGTCCAGTAATATTTAAAACACTTAGAAAACTACTGTGAAGTGTCATGATGATATCTCTTGAAAAGACATGAAAAAAAACAGAGCATTTAACCACTAATGAGGAAATATTGAAAACTGATAAAGGTGAAATTTGTCTCCTAACATGAGATTGAACTGCTAAAGTTTTAAAGGAAACGGCACTTTTAAAATGGCATTAATTAATTTTGGTTACCTTCAGCCAGTGCATAAGGCTGTAAACACAAACACATTTTATCTTTTCTGTCTGAAATTATCTCAATACCCCCTCTGTGTTTTTTTTTATAAACCTAATGTGCTGCAAGTCCAATACTCACTCTACTTTGAACTTTATTTTGGTCTACACCAGCTACTGAGGCAAATATCTGCCTCTTTTGCTGCTATGTGCTCCACTATATTCCCCAACTAGGTGCTAACTTTGTCTGTCTGCGGTTTGGTGCTGGGCAGGTAGTGTACAGTTGGTACAGCTTTTTCTCTGACACAGCCACGGCTGGAAACAATCCTGATAAGAACAGTGAGAGTTAACCAAAACCGTAGAGTTGCGGTCACCAGAAATAGGACCTATAGCAGCTTTTTTAGTTATTATTTTTAAGGGCTTCAGTCCTGGTTGTTCCATGCCAATGACACAAGTATCTATTTCTGTAGGAAAACAAAGTCCTCAAGCAGCTTCTGAAATGCTGAAGAAGAGCAACTTGTGTATCCATTTACAGCACAGCCAAACAAACAAAAGATTCATTTCGTTGCATTGTTTTTTTTAAAGAATGAAGCCAGTAATTGGCCTTTTTCCATCATGCTGTGAGCATTCCATATCAATCTGATCTCATGCTGGTGCAGGGCGGAAGTGTTTTTCCTCAAGCGAAGAATGCTTGCGCAGAGAGATGTTCAAAATGTGATGTTACATGATACAGATCTTAACTGTGTATACTGTAAGTATCCATACCCCTACTTTAGAAGAGTGCTCAGTAAACAGGGAGGCTTTCATCAATGAGAAAAGCATGCATGCGTCTTTTTGAATCCCTTGTGTGTGCAATTTTAATCCCAGATCGGATTAAAGGGATTCTCACAGTTACAGTGTAGCGTCTTTATAGAATTATAGAATAGAAATGTTGAATTGCATAATGTGATGTATTGTTTGGTTATTGCAGAAAGAATGCGTAGTATCCAAAATGTGTAAATTAAATCATCATTTGGTTAGAAACATAGAACATGGTCACTTTTCATGTAAATGTTGAACTCAAGCAGTGGGGGAAGTAGTATTCAGATCCTAACTTAAAGGTGCCCTGTCACCTGTATTTCATTATGCTGTGTGGTAATGTCTGAAGTTCTACCATATACCCTGTAACATTTTTGTGTAAAAAAAATGCCTTGGTTACCTTTTTTCAAGCCATTCTAGTGTAGTATAGAAAGCCTGCAGGAAGACTTGATTTGTGCAAGTTCTCATTAATATTTAATGAGCTAAACTGCTTAACTCTGATTGACTAACGGCTAGCCAATTAGAGCCTGGCTAGCAGTATCCTTTAGCCAGCGCATCTGGGCGAGCTCATGAATAGTAATGAGCTCAGGTAACATGATGTCAGACTGACCATTATTTCCTTTCAGTGGCAGTAGCAGTTTGTTTTGACATTGACTACATAACACACACACAAATATGGAACCTATTTAAAAAAAAAAAAAAAAATACAGGTAAAAATGTTTTTTTGTGGCGGGCACCTTTTAGTAATAGTACTAATACCACACAGTACAAATACTATGTTACCGTAAAAGTCCTACATTTAAAATGTTTCTTACAGTATGTATGTATCATCAGGAAAATATACTTAAAGTTTTAAAAATAAAACTACTCAATACAGAAAAATCTGCCCATTTTAGAAACTGGAAACCATAGAAAGTGGAATGAAAAGAATAGACTCAAGTACAATTCTTAGGTACTTGTACAGTACTTTAGTAAATGTACTTAGTTACATTCCACCACTGACCTCATGTATACATGTGATTATAGCTGTAACATATAATAAAAAAAATTATTCAAAAGCCTTTTTAGGATTGGGCTTTTATGACTAAAATGTAGTCAACACTCCTTGCATTGAATGCCCCCAAACCCAGAATTATGTGTTTTCAGCTAGAAGTAATGAAAGACACTAATTTATCCTCCTTCACTCGGTCTGCCCTTTAGAGAAGCTGGACACTCTGGAGAAGTGGGTGAGAGAGATCTTCAGCAAGGTGCCTAACAAGTGAGTATTGGAGAAGTGGCTCTCAGTCACTGTGATGAGGTGCTGGTGTGATATAGATTGAGTCTGAATATCCTTTGAGACTTTGCTCAAATGTAAATGTCAAGTCTTCCCCCTCTTCTTTCTCGACTTGTTTTTTACCTTACATCACATCTGTTTTTTCCGACATAATACACCTAAAGGGATCATTTCTCCCTAAAGTCGCACTGAATAAGTGTTTTCTTACAGATCTCCACTTCTGTTTGCTTTATGAGTCACTGCAACAGTTTCTTCACAGAATGGACATGCGTATCACTGTGATGTGAAACGGCATAACCTCCAGTTTTTAATGCTTTAATTTCAATTAAAGGGTTACAAGCTCCTGTATGAGTTGATTAATTTCTTTCATCTATGAGCTTATAAAGTGTTTTCAAGCCTTTACTCATTTAAAGGTGCCCTGCCACGTGTATTTCATTACTTTGTGGTAATGTCTGAAGTTCTACCATTGTCTGGATGTAACATGATTTTTTGGGGGGGGATGCCTTGATTAACTTGTTTTAGGCCATTCTAGTGTAGTATAGAAAGCCTGCAGGAAGACTTGGCTTGATTTGTGCAAGTTCTCATTACGTTGCAAGTTCTGCTTGAACCTGATTGGCTAACAGCTAGCCAATGAGACTCTGGCTATCAGCATCCTTTACCCTGCGCAACTGGCCAAGCTTATGAATAGTAATAAGTTCTGGCAACATGACACCAGACAGACCAGCTTTTGTAGTTAGCCTGATTTCTGCGCTTTTTTATTTTCAGTGGCTAGAGCTGACAGAGGAGGTAGCAGTTGATTTTTACATTAACCACATAACACAAACAAAAATGGACCTAACATATTTCAAAAAATGCAAGTAAACACTGTTTTATGTGGTGGGGTACCTTTAAGTAACCTAAATTCATATTTCATCATCCTGAACATTTTTGGAGTTTTGGCTGGCAGAAACAAGGTGCTACTTTTGTGACATGTAAGTGATAATTAAAGGGAGGTATTTTAAATGTCTACGTTAAACTAGAACACATGTTTTCTCTATTGGTTTCTTAAAAAAATATAAGAAATTAGGAGACACATTTAGTGACGTTAAATGAGTGTTGTTTAATTGACGGCAAATGATACAGAAGATTACTTTTTGCTTCCCAAAATGCTGTTTTTGTCTCCACAGTGCTCTGTCCAAACCCGATTTCTCTAACATGCTGGATCCCTTTGACACACCAGCTTTTAACAAGCTCTACAGAGGTACTCGACGATTTCTAAATACTGATCACATCTGGTGTACTCTGGTTCTGTAGAGCAGTGGTTTCCAACCTCTAAATATCTCTAATCTGAGGCTTCGGGAGATGGTTAAAGGATTGTAAAGCAGCAAAAATATTTGTAATCTGTTTCAGACTTTCTTAAAAAAAAAATCTTTTTCTCTGATACATTAATTTAGAAATTTAATATGAAGGTAAATATGGTGCAAAACGTGAGAGCTCTTAGATGTGATATGAGCGCTTGTAGAACATGATTTGAGAGCTTGGAGGAAAAAAAGCGGGACACGGAGAGCTCCAGACCCGGTAGCAGTGGCAAAACCCCCTGGAGCTCACCGCTTATAAATAAATACATTTTAGTTATCTTAACAATTTTAACACTCAAATTGAGTCACTGGCGGTCAGACCGCGGACAGACCGTCATCAGTGGGTATAACACTTGCCTTTTAAATTAAAATGTATTTATTTATGAGTGGGCTGGTTGGTTAGTTTGTTAATGCTAGCTTGCTATTCCACCAACACTGGCGGCGGGCTCCGGGGGGGGGTTGTGCTGCTGCTACCTGGTCTGGAGCTCTCATTGACCCGCTGGAGATCAGATCAGATCAGGTCGAGGTCGGCAGTGAAGCTTTCTAGCAATGTTTCCACGCTGGCCGAGCCCAAATGGCGGTCTGTCCGGGGCTGCAGGACCTGGAGCTCACCGCCAGTGTTTCAGATTGACTCTTAAAAGTGTTGAGATAATTAGATTAGATTAGATTAGATTATACTTTATTCATCCCACAACGGGGAAATTTTGTCGTTACAGTAGCAGCATTTTT
>NC_048426.1:9001821-9021997 GCF_013103735.1 Etheostoma cragini
TCCATGATGGATGTCAGCTTGGCTAACATCCTCCTCTCCCCTACTTTCTCTATGGGGTCCAGAGGACAGTCCAGGACAATTAAAAGGTATTTATAGTATTTAGAAGCGGGCTGGCTGCTAGTTAGCTAATGCTAGCTTTCATGGTACATAAAGAAGCCGGACAGAGTTATCCCTCATCTGGTGATAGAAACCTTGCTGTCCCCAGCCGTCCCTGTTGGCTCAGAGCTCCACAGACTAAGCCCACGGCTACAAATTAGATTTTCCCCAAATGTTTCCTAAGAAGTGTTGCAAAAGTCCAGGGCGCAGACTCGCCACTGTGTGATGCGAGAGAGCACACTGCAGCGACAGATTCTATAGGTTGTAATCACTGAGTTGTGGTTGTACTAGAAAAGTGACTGAAGTGAACAAAAAATAAATAAATACGAGTACAGATTATTTTCTACAAGCTCTCAAATCATATTCTACAAGGGCTCACATCAATTCTAGGTGATCTCACATTTTGCACCAGATGTATCTTCATATTTTAGCTCATCAGACCTCTGAAAGCTTTCAAATACTGCAATCAGAGATGGAAAGAAAAGTGTTTTGGCTCACATGAGGATTTGCAAGCTAATAAGATGTTGTATGGTCTCATAGCAGCTTTGTTTTAATGGATCACGAGCCAAAAAGGTTGAGGAAATACAAGTCAGCCTTAATAAGCAGATGTTCCTATCATAGAGTTTCTCTAATTGTGTCTCTGTGTGTTTGCAGTTGTCCCTGTTAGGAAAGTTCATGCTTTGAATATCACCTGGGCCCTCCCCCCTCAGGAGAAATACTATAGGTGAGCTACATACAGGATATATGCAGTACATGACACACAAATGCTGAATTGGACAACCCACAACTGACCATGTGTTTCCCTAAATTGAATAAATTGCATGAAGGGTGTTTGTTTCTGTTTTTTTCCATGTCCCTGTCTCCTGTCTCCAGAGTGGTGCTCATGCATAGAATCAGACCAGCCCAAATATACCATGCTTTCCCCTGATTGTAGAGGGATTGCATCAATGTTTTTTGTTTCTCCCTTTTATGTTCTTTCCTCCCCTTTTCAGAGTGAAGCCTCTCCACTACATCTCTTGGCTGATTGGCCATGAAGGCACAGGAAGCATTCTCTCAGTGCTTAGGAAGAAGTGAGTGTTATTGCCTCTCTCTGTTTTTTTTCCTCCCTGATTCAAGGGCACTCCAAAACCCAATTAAAAGGTCTTCAATTTGCTGACTATACATGAGCTTTTTTAAGCTCTGAGTGAGGCGTGAGTGTTGGAGCCCAATCTTAAAACTATGCACTTTACTAGCCCACTTGACGAGCTGATTCATACATTCTCATCCCTGGATGTGGTTGTACAAGAGCATTTCAGCCTCTTGTTGCTAAGTGGCAAAGTGATGTGACAAACCCTCTGTAGTCCTACAACACCAATAACCAATAGCCCATCCAATGGTCCCTTTACCATCAGCACCACTTGGAGCCTTTGATAGAATATTCTTATGTACTCTTTGGGCTGTGTTCAGTTTTGGTAAATGACAAAAGTGAAATTTGAGTGCACTCGGTCTCTATTCCCAGTTGAGCCAAACGGCTGAGGCAGTAGAGTGGTTGTTTTTATTAAGTTCAGACAATCATAACGTCGAGGACTGAGTGTCTGGTTTGAAATTGGTCCATTGTTGTCCCCTGCAGAGAAATTGGGGAATGATCTGTCTCTATGTGTCACCCATCATCACACACACTGTTTGGAACACCACTGATCAGATGCCTTAAACTTTAAGGAACTATACCAGAGTTTTTGCAGGTTGTAGAATAAAAGAAAAGCTCCTACCCTTCAACACTAAAAGCCATTTAAAATGCAGAACCATACACAATGTTTTACATGTATTTTTCCCCACTACTAGTTTTGCCTCATTTCAGTGGAGTATGACAAATTTCTGAGATATGAAACTCGCTTGGTGTGATCCATCACAGTCAAAACCATTTCTACCTGTTTGGTAATGCACTGCAGACGTTTCAAACCAACCTTTGCTGTTAAGTGGATCATCATACTACTAGCACACGTGTTCATGTAGATAAAAGCAGACGTACTTTCATAAATTACCCAGCTCTAAAAAGTTTCAAAACTCTGCAAGTTGTTTTTCTTTTTTTTAGTTAACCAAAAGCTGCAGGGCAAATACGTAAGAGAATGCTAATGTTATTTCTTCATGCTGGGACTTGTAAAGCGGTGGTGACTGCCTCAAAGGGATCACAAAAAAAGCGTTTATTAAATTGTCTGCAATCGAGAAGCATGAAGTGACATATTTTCTACTTACTGCCCTGCACATATTTCAATACTTATGTGCATTTGCTTTCCAGTTCTTGGCAGGAAGTGAATGTTTAGCAGCAGTCTTCTTTTAAAATCTGTGTTAAGTAGGGACAGAGCGATAATCGGTCTTGGCCGATTGTTCGGCTGTTTTCCGGCAGTTTGCAGATGATCTTTATCAGTGTTTTATTTGCCTAAAAGTTAATTAATTAAAGAGTGCCCTACTTTGGTTCGGTTACAGTCTGACTTAGTGTCCCAGCCCACAACCCTGTCTGACTATCAGTGTATTATGTTGAAGGTTTCTCATTCATTAAATCAATGCTTAAAGCATTTCAGCAAAGTTTTGTGTTGCAGTTTGTAACATTGCAAAATCTTAATTTTGACCAAGATTTTCATTTTCACTCAAATATCGGTAATAGGTTTCATTAACTACTACTAATATAATATAATAATAATAATCGGTATTGATCGATGCCTAGTGTTAATAAATTGTTGTGTGTCTGTAGGTGCTGGGCCCTGGCTCTGTTTGGAGGGAACAGTGAAACTGGTTTTGACCAAAACACCACCTACTCTATCTTCTCCATCTCTATCACTCTCACTGATGAAGGTTTCCACAACTTCTACGAGGTAAAGAAAATCTCACTCTTTTTCTCTTTAATATCCTTTCATCCTCTGATACGTGGAGAAACTGTGACGACTCAAATCTGAAAAGAAGAGGTTGGGCAAAAACAAGCAGTGGTTTACGCATTCATCTTCAGCTCATAATGTGTCATGCCAGAGCGTGGGGAACCATTCAAGAAGGCTGTTTTCTAATAACTCACGGGAAAAAACGTTTCAGTCAAAGAACTTGCATTGATAACTGCTGGATAAACGCTGCAACAGCCTTGAGGTTGCTGTGTACTGAGATCAAGAGCTCTTTATCGCCCACTCTTTCATTCAGAGAGGATAAACATTGAGTTGTCTGGGCCACAGTGCGCTAGTTTTCTGAATAATTTTTCTGAAGCACCTTGAAGGAGTAGTTTTGATTCTCTTTCTTCTAGTATAATAGTCGGATTAGAGGATTGAAACCACTCGCGTGTCTCTACAGTTACAGTTGTATTTAGTCTGTGACGTGCACCCATTGCATCCGTTACAATTATGAGATGCTTTTGTAACTGTATTCTCTCCTCAGACAGACTGACTATTTGCTGTTGTTCCAAGTTAATAATTAGTGCTCTGTTTTAATTAACATTGTTTTAAGGTGATAAAAGGTGAGGAAAAAAAAGTAGTTTTCAAATGAGGACACGCTATTTCAAATAGCTTGTTCTAAGGACTAGTGTAATAATCATTTCAAAAGTGGCAGTCCTGTTCTCAAAAACCAGAACAAGAAAGAGGAAAAGGAGGAAATGTACTGTTGTACCAACAAAATGAACGTGGTGATTATTTGTTAAAGCTGAAGGACTTCTGACATCCAATTTCTGTGTGCCTGTGGTCTTTTACAGGTGACTCACCTGGTGTTTCAGTACCTGAAGATGCTGCAGACACTCGGACCACAGCAAAGGCACTGTGACTCACACACACAGTCTCGCGCCGTCTCACGCAGTCTCACACACTCTGACAAAACAACACAACAGAGACATACTTGTACAGAACAGAACTTTGATATTTTGGCTTGTTAGTACCTTTTAGTGCAGTTAATATTGCATTACATTTATGTTAGCCCGGTTTATGTACTGTGTTTGATTGTTTTTTTGCTTGCTAATTCATACATTTATAGCTTTTTTGTTGTTATGTTCCTCACTTAGTCTGTGTTAGGGAAGATTTGTGTTGTGACATGTAAGCTTCTATCTGGCATGCATAAAAGTAATGTATCTGTTTGTCCATGCATTCAGAATATATGAAGAGATTCAGAAGATTGAAGCCAACGAGTTTCACTATCAGGAGCAGGTATGAAGCCAAATATTCATATTCACCTGTATTTGATGCTTTTTTGGACAAACAGCCATTTTAATATATTTTTTTTTTTGTACCATTGAGAATGATTTCCTCTTTGTCAGATTGACCCTATAGAGTACGCCGAGGACATTTGTGAAAACATGCAGCTGTTCCCTAAAGAAGACTTCCTGACAGGAGATCAGTTGATGTTTGAGTTTAACCCAGAAGTAAGTAGTTCAGTGGTTCGGGGAGAAAACCAATTCAGGGTTTTATTCTAAAGTCCTATATTTCCTTTTGTTTAGAGGTAGATGTTAATGAAGCAGGTCACTCAAGCCAGATTTTTATGTCTGTTATGTTGAGGATTTTATAGTTAATACATTAATATGCCAGAAGGATATAGGTGTTGGTGTTGTTTTTGTTTGGCGGGTATTATTTTGCATGATACGTTAGTCTAATTGTGGCTTTGCATATTTTTCTGTAATAACAGTATAATTCAGTTCTGTGCCTCATCTTGTGATTGACAGCTAAACTTGTTTTCATATAAACAAGTCATTTAAAACAAATGGAAAAATCAACTTTCCTCTTTTTGCTAAAAAGTTGACTTTATTTTTGCGTGTTTGTGTGTGTGTGTGTGTGTGTGTGTAGGTGATCAATAGAGCTTTGTCCCTCCTCACCCCTGAGAAAGCCAACCTGATGTTGTTGTCACCAGAACATGAGGGTCACTGTCCCCTCAGGGAGAAGTGGTTTGGCACACAATACAGCGTGGAGGGTGTGTTTCTGTGTTTGTTTCTGTAACAGCTCCCTCCCAAAATGTAGGCATTCAGTGAATACATTGTTTTTTCCCCCCTTGTGTGGTAATATTCAGGCTGATAAAATGCAGCCAGCCGGCTTCAGAAATGCCAGCATTTATCTCTGTCTTTTAGATGGGGAACAATAAAATAGTGTATTAAAAGCATTTAAATATTTGCTTTCTTTTGCAAAAACAAATTCATTTTTGTTGGAATAACATCTTTAGGTCACTCAATTCCAAACATGAATCTAAACTGCCAATGGCTTGCTTGTGTGCTAATAGATGTTTTCCCGTCACACAGACACCCAGCGGGAATGGATGGAGCGGTGGACAGGAAACCTGGAGCTCAACAGTGAGCTCACCCTTCCTGCTGAAAACAAGTTCATTGGTGGGTAATCTCTATAAACTGATATCTGAATATGAATGCTGAATCTTTAAGAAAGGGGACAGGATTTTGGTGTCGGTACCATTCTTGTTTTCAGTTATAGTGCGAGTTGTATTGACCAATCACATTTGAGCGGGCTTTGGTTGAACGAAGGTAAACAGTCTGTGTCGAGAGCAAAAGAGGCGGAACGTATTGGCCAAAATGCAGTCTTGAAACCCATTGGCTCTTGTCTGACAGTGATTTAGATTTGTGTTAGCTAGATAGAGTGTGTTCTTCTGGCTAAGGCAGCTCCAAGTATCTGGAAAACTTCCAATAAGATGATCATGAACAAGACTTGTTCTTTCAGTTGGTACTTTTGCTGTCCAGTAATCTATCCAACAAATACAGTAATCAGATATTAACCAAACTTGGAGGAACTGTGCAATTTGGTCACTGTATTATGTTGCTGTGAAGTCGCTGATCCTCCTGTAATTTAAGTCCAGTCCAGAGAAACACTTTGCATTTTTATGATCAAGATTTTAACTTAAACAAGGCACTTATGGTCCGATTCTGACCAAAAACTTTTGAGGGCTTATGCCTTTTGGCATTGTGCTCTGTTTATACATTTGGGAAGGCCACAGCAACATACTGGTAATCCTGATAAATTGTGGAGAAATGATACGTCGTAACTTATTAGCCAAAGGGTAACTGAATCATTTATTGGGGGGGTCGGGGAATGAACTTGTTTCATAGTTTTGACAATCGCTGCATGTCTATCTCAAACTGGACGTATTGATTGTTGAGACTCACACATTATTTATAAGATTGCATCAAGTAGAATTATAATGTTTTATTGTTTATGTGCATTTGTTCAGCCACTGACTTCACCCTGAAGCCGTCTGACTGCCCAGACACTGAGTTTCCAGTCCGGATTGCCGAAAGCGACAGGGGCTGCCTTTGGTACAAGAAGGACAACAAATTCAAAATCCCTAAAGGTAAAATGTGTATGTGTGAGCGTGTGTGTGTCTGTACAGTGTGACTCAATTAGCATGCAAGATGTTTCCACAAAGACTCTTGCTATCATTAAAAAGGTGTTGACACTCGGTTGTCCTTTTTCCTGCTGCAGCCTACATCAGATTCCACCTAATCTCTCCTGTAATCCAGCAATCTGCTAAGAAGTAAGTAATATTTTTTTTTTTGCTTTGACACTAATTAACATCTCTATCTTTTCTGCCATCCCCTGTTCCCTCTCTCTCTCTCTCTATCTCTCTTTCTCTTTGCTCATACAATTACATTCCCTTGTCCTTTTCATCACTTCAATCCTCCTTTTTATTTTTTTTACTTCTGTCCCCCCTCGGTCCTTCCCTACTTCTTTTTCTTCTATTTTTCTTTCTCTTGATCCCCCTCTTTCCCCTGCATCTCGTCCTTCTCACCTACTTCCCTCTACCTTTCCCTCCTGTGCTTTATTTCACTTCCATCCTTTCTTGTCTTTCACCCTTCTCCTTCCTCCTTATTCTCTCTCTCTCTCTCTCTCTCTCTCTCTCTCTCTCTCTCTCTCTCTCTCTCTCCATCCTTACCCTTGTCCTCCCTCCCCACCAGTGTGGTCTTGTTTGACCTGCTGGTCAACATCTTATGCCACAACCTTGCCGAGCCGGCCTACGAGGCTGAGGTGGCCCAGCTGGAGTATAAACTGGTGGCTGGTGAACATGGCCTGGTCATTAAGGTTAAAGGATTCAACCACAAGCTGCCTGTAAGTCAATGCATCTGGAGAAAGCGTGCACAAGAAACATTATATAGATGCAATTACATGCATAAAACCCGGGAGTAGTGTAAAGCCCAGTTGTACATTATGCAATAAACATACTGTTTCACAGTGCTACATATCTTTATTGTGTACTAGATTACGCCATAGACCTTAAGATTAATTATTATTTTTCCATATGCTCCATTGCCAATTAAGTCTAGACTTTTCTTATTTTAGACTATAATGAATATTTGTTACTTATACTCAATACTTTCTAATAAAGCATAATTTACTGTAGTCTATAAGTGGTAAATTACATCTTTATCAACGGTAATTAATTACTAATTTAAGCTTTAAAGGTCAGCACAAGCTTGTGTTTTTTCTATGCATGTTAATCATGATGACGATTCTCCATCTTTGCCTGTCTGTCTGTCTCTGTCCACATCTCTCTTCAGCTGCTTTTCCACCTGATCATTGACTACCTGGCTGATTTCTCTGCCCCCCCTGATGTATTCAGCATGTTTGCAGAGCAGCTCAAGAAAACCTACTTCAACATCCTCATTAAACCTGAGAAACTCGGCAAGTGAGTTTTTTTGCCTTCTGTCTCCTTCTTATCTTCAAGTCTATGATGCCTTCTAGTGGTGGAAATGTGTGACGGCCGTGAATGGAAAAACAACTCCTGCTCTTGTTGTCCTGTTTTCCTCTCGCTCTCTCTCTCTCGTCTTTGTCAGGGATGTGCGTTTGCTGATCTTGGAGCACTCTCGCTGGTCCATGGTAGAGAAGTATCAGGCTCTGACAGCCGGTCTGACCAGCAATGAGCTGATAGACTTCAGCCGCAATTTAAAGGCCGAGCTGTACGCAGAGGGACTGGTGCAGGGCAACTTCAACAGCACTGTGAGTGGATACAGACAGAACACAGACAAGTACATTGATTAACTATAAAATTAGCTGATTAGCTAATGAATCAGGTAATGTTCATGCCTGCACTTACATCAAATACTTCTGAGTGTACTTGACATTTATCTCATGTTTTGCTGATTTCCTCTCCTCACTCTCTTATCTCTACCCGTTCATTATCCTCTATTGTATGTTCTCCGCAGGACTCCAAACAGTTCCTGCAGTATGTCACAGAGTAAGTCAGCTATTTCACTGAATGCACTCTCTAATGACAACACCACTACTATACAATCAAATAGATTTGTTTTCCGCCATACACAGTAATTTGCATTAGCGTCAGTTGTTCACTCTAAGATTCCCCTTTCACCTTCTCTTCTCACTTGTTTTTTCCATTCTTCCGTTTTTACTTTGTTCCTATTCTTCTCACCTCTTTATCTGTTTTGTCCTCTCTGTCACCTTTCCTTCATCCTCCCTTCCTCCTGTCTTGTCTGGCAGAAAGTTGCAGTTTTCCAAGCTGCCAACAGAGGTGCCGGTGATTTTCCGAGTGGTGGAGCTCCCTCAAAAGCACCACATCTGCAAGGTCAAGTCACTCAGTAAGGGAGACGCCAACTCTGAGGTCACAGTTTACTACCAGGTACAAGCAAATCTGCATTGTCCAATCGTTCATGACGTTCACATTTTAAATTAAACGTATTCCAAGATAGCGTAGCTAATTTTATGCACTTTTTTTCTCTCTTTATTTAGTCTGGCCTCAAGCTCTTGAGGGAACACACACTGATGGAACTGTTGGTGGTGCGTTTATTTTTTTTACACTCATTCATTGTGTCATTCCTCCATGCTTGACCGATGGTAGTTGTTGTTGTCTTTCAGATGCACATGGAGGAACCCTGCTTTGATTTCCTCCGGACCAAAGAGACTCTTGGGTAAGTTTAGTTGTGTTTTCAATAAAATGTTTGCTTTAAAAAGAAAATGGAAATGTATTAGATTTAGGCAAAATAACAAATGAATCCGTGTTTAAGCCTGTACTTAACTGCTTTAGTTACATTGGGACAATATTTAAAAAAAAAATCTGTTAATTACTACATTTAAATTCCAGTTTCCTGCTTTCCAGACTTGTTGTTATTATTGTTATTATTATTATTATTATTATTATTATTAGACTGTGATAAATAAAAGAATTCAGGCCAAGTGGGACATGTAACACACTTTCTCATCAAGTTATTTTGATCCGTCTCTGTTTATGAGCTTGTCAACATCTCTCATCCTGGCTGTGTTTTTTCATGTACCCTTCTGCAGGTACCATGTCTACCCCACCTGCAGAAACACTTCAGGCGTTCTGGGTTTCTCTGTCACCGTAGAAACACAGGCTACAAAGTTCGAGTGAGTCTGAGATACAATTTACCTAAACCGCTTTCCCCAAAACCAAAGGTATAATTTATCTTACTGTTCACCCAAACCCAAGCTACAATTTATCTATTCGGCCCTGGAAAAAGAAGCGGGTGGAAGTGATAAATGACTAAAGGTATCAAATGCACCCTATAGCCTGAAATATATGTCTTACCTCTCATGACCTTTTTTTCTCACAGTACTGAGCTGGTGGAGTTAAAGATTGAAGAGTTTTTGGCGTCATTTGGGGAGACACTCAATTCGCTCACTAAAGAAGCCTTTAATACTCAGGTCTGTGTATGTATTATTTTGTGTATCTGTGAGTTTTCTGCATTGTTATACAGAGGCAGAAAGGTTACAGAAAATAAAACCATGTTTTACAAATGTCCAAAAAATATTTTCAAGTTACTTTGGTGGAATACTAAAACTTTTCCTAACCATGTAAGACCCAGCTGGAGAGTCAGATCTGCTGTTGAACTTCCGTGTGTGTGTGTGTGTGTGTGTGTGTGTGTGTGTGTGTGTGTGTGTGTGTGTGTGTGTGTGTGTGTGTGTGTGTGTGTGTGTGTGTGTGTGTGTGTGTGTGTGTGTGTGTGTGTGTGTGTGTGTGTGTGTGTGTGTGTGTGTGTGTGTGTGTGTGTGTGTGTGTGTGTGTGTGTGTGTGTCTGTGTTACAGGTGACTGCTTTAGTGAAGTTGAAGGAGTGTGAGGACACACACCTCGGGGAGGAGGTGGATAGGAACTGGGCCGAGGTGCTCACACAGCAGTTTGTATTTGACAGGCTCAACAGAGAGGTGAGGACAACACACACACCTCTTCAGACAAATAAATGCAAATACTTCATCATGTGATCATGTATTAACTTAAATCATTTCCTCACTTACAATCCTAACCTTAGTCTTTACCGCTGACCCCTACTACGTTTCAGTGAACAAAAACTGCGTCTCTAGCAACTTAATCCATTATTACTGCTGATAATAATGGATAATAATGTGATATCTGCCTTGCTCTTTACAACTTACCCCAACCATTTAGTACGGATGTCTCTCCCCATTCTGCGATGTCTGCCATCTGGTCTGTAAGGCCACAGTAGCTGCATTCTGGGCTTTGCGCTGCCCAGGATGATTGTGATTGATTTAAAGAAATACAAACAAGCCAGGATGTTTTTTCCTCTTTCCCAGAATAGATGTGTGCGGTGTAGCCAGACCACATGCCAGTGCTGACACAGTGCTGTGGAGGTAAATTTGGCAATGCGAGACTATATCATATCAACACACAAAACCAACCTGAATCACAGTTCTAAGTGCTGTAAAAATTGGTGGTACATAACACCTTCCTGACAACATTTTATGCCAAATTGTACTCTTAATATTGAGAGATTGCTAACTCACCATTAATTCAATTTTTTTCCACTAGTAAACAAAAGAACGCATACACAATAATTTATACATTGTCATGTTTTCAATATGTACTGGCAATGTGGGGGTTAACAACTGCTAATTTACACACACATTCGGTAAGCCCAAAGCAACATTGCCATCCCACCTTATGAATGTAAATCCAATATTTACTCTCCCTCTAACTGTGGTTTGGTCTCCACCAACTCCAGAGGGAAATATGGGGCTCTTTATCTGCTAGATGCTCGATTTTCTCCACCGGCTACAAATTGTGTCCGTCTAACATTTACTGCTGCACAGTGGGTTTATCTGAGATTGTTTTTTGCTAAAAGATGCTGTCTGGTTTGATAAAAGTAGTGGGATTTAACGTTTACTAAATAAGCTATTCAACCGAAACAATAATCTAAAAGACGCAAAACTTTCACTAAAGGCCACGTGTCAGCCAGGCCTCCCAGTATTCTTACCATCGGTGCTTTTGTGTGTTTAGATCGAGGCTCTGAAGCAGATGACCAAGGCTGAGCTGGTCTCCTGGTTCAAAGAACATCGAGGACAGAACAGCCGCAAACTCAGCGTGCATGTAAGCAAGCCCTTTATGTTTGTACGAGTGCATGTTTGACAAAGAAAGAGAAGGTTTTTTTGTCTTTTACCTTCACTGTTGTGTGCATGAAGCAACACATTAAATGTATGCCTGACTCTTCAAGGTGGTGGGATTTGGTGCTGAAGAGAATGATGATGAGGAGGGCGGTGATAAGAAACAAGAAGAAGCGGAGGGCAAAGCCGGGGATGTAAGTGGCTCGACCTATGGCGAGGTGTCTAAGCTCACCTTCCTTCCCGCCTCACCCAAGATGGCGGGTGCCGTAGCCATAATGGACATCCCTGCTTTCATTGAAGGCCTGCCCCTGTTCCCTTACCACAAGATACTCGAATAAACTCAGACTGCGAGACAGACAGATGGCAGTGCATTTCCTCTGTCTCATTTGAGATGCAAGCACTCGATATGTGGAGGTGAAGGAAGGTTGAAACGGCTTTGGCACCTCGCTGGACCTGGATTCTGCCTTTTTGGGCCCAGCTGTAGTTTTTATCCCCACTGTATGCAAAAGAAAAACGCCTGGAAGTGATGATAGTTCTTTTAACTAAGTGCTAATCTAGTCTGCTTTCTCACACTCAATTATTTTATATCCTTAGACATTGGGAGTGTGGGAGCGCTCTATTTTTAAATCACAGACTGATTGAAGATCTGCTGAATCCAATTTGAATTTATTTGCTTCCCTGAGCTCTGCTGCTATTACAGTCCCAAACTAAGTTTAATAGCATTTGAAAAAAAGAAAAAAAAGAAATCAACTGTGAAAACTGCCAAAATGCTTAGTCAGTTGAACTCCAGATGTGTGTATTTGAGTGATTGTGTGCTGGATTTTAACCTCTGTGCACTACTCTTATTAGCTGACCTGGATCATGCCATGACTACAAAGAGAATAAATCAATGATTGACGAGTGTGCTGACTACAGAAAACCCACTTAAAATCTATTCAGGAGGAAAAAGTAGACTCAAACGTGTGAAATGTTCTCCATTTTTCTCATACTAAAGGTGTTAGAAATTTACATTTACGCTATTTTGACGTTTTGTACATTTGTCTTCTTGAATCTTCTGCTTACAAGACACCTACATTTTCATACAAATACAATTCACATTAATCACAACAAAAAGCACAGATCATGAGTCTATCTAGAACAGTGTCACAGACAGCAAGCGCATCATTTTAAAGTCAGAAGTGTTTGGGTGATGGTGACTCAGTATAGCGTCAGCTGTTTGATTTACACAGGATTAATCTACGTGTAAATCGTACACTAGTCACATACTCTTGACCTTATCCATGAGGGAAAGGTGGTTGCAAGCAATATTGTGTTGGGCTTGTGGATGGTGACACTGCTCTGTTAAATGTAATTAAAAACCAATCTAGAGCCCGGCACAGCAGGGCGTGTTAACAGAATTGATATATACCCACAGGGAGCCTCATACTGCAACAAAGTCTTCACCTCACATATAATGATAACTGTGCTACCTGCTACCGACGGGTCCATTCATCTATCAGGCCTGTACAAATGTCCTCACAAGTCTGTGCACAGTGCGATTAAATCATGGATGTATCTTAAAAATTAGGATTAAATGAGGAAAAAAGAGGGTAACATTTTAAAAAATTTCGTAAAGTTTTGTTAGAAGCATCAATATTTCCTTTAAACCAGTAAAACAAATTTGACCACTTTGGAGTAGTAGGAACAAGTTATAAACCACACACAGCAAAGAGGTTTTTAAGGTTTTAGTAACTCATTAGCTTTTTATTATGTTTAACTTGTTTGCAACCAGTTGCCTAATACGTCCCAGAAGACACTGCGCAACATAAGCAAAAACAGCATTGACAATCTACTTAGAAATGTAGGAAATATTGGATTGGATAGAACACAATGTAATTCTGCTGAATAAAACTCATCACATTCATTATTAATTTCACTTGTTTTCATTTTGAAAAGTGAGATAGATTGTGTTACACTCCATAAGGGATACAATGTTTAGTTCGTTCCAGTCACATTCAAGTTCTGGGTATATGGTACGAATGTGCAGTACTGTACAGTCCCACAGAGCTTTGGTGGTGATGACGAACCGATTGAATGAGCTTTCAGTTTATGTAATGTGAGCTCTGCCTTCCTGGTCCATCAGCTGCCTTAATCTCCTCTGTGGAGAATAGTTTATAGCAAAGATAGGACACTGGGCCTATCTTACACCAAACCAGAGTTAGGTAAAGGTACTGCAGCTTTGATAGACAAAAATAGATAAAAAGGATTCTGCTAATATGAAGGAAAAAATACCCATTTCAGCTTCAGGGAAAGCTTCAATCCTTGCATTGCCTGTACACTGTTATGTGTGTAAGAGAATCCTAAAAACATCCTTAAGGAGGAAATGTTCTTGCTGTTCTGCAGGTTCTTTGTAAGCTGAAGTTGTTGTTGTCACACTCTGCTCTCCAGGATTTACCATAAAGGTTTAGTGATGTTTCAATCTGGTGAGCTCAGCGGCCATAGAAGGCACTCAGCTGTTTTGGTTTTGAAGTAATTTTGAAGACTACTTGACCTTTTGAAAGAGTTGCGACTGTTAGATACTTATAAACCTGGCACCACTTGGCACTCACATCTTCAATTTAGCCATGGGATATTTCCATTAGTTTAGTCCTTCTTCTGGACAGGTGCTGTATACAAGAAAGGGTTTATTGAGAAATAAATCAGGTTGTGTTTTTACTAGTATAACAAGATTTACTGTAGCTATATTCTCTTTGTCACCGCACCTCCCTGGATTGCAGCAGACAATTTTGCCTGTCGCTGGCGATAAAAGATTTCATAGTTCATAGTAGCTTGCAGTGAGACATTATGACCACCTTCTTTAGAAAAATACTTCCCATTTGGCTTTTTACTAAGTAGATTTCCTTTATTAAACTGGAGCCACAAATGTATTATTTATAATGATGTATTAATCTGCATATTATATTTCATTGTAATTTCTGCGTTTACAAGTTGGCCATGCTAGCACCTCTGTGTGGCTGTACTCAGGTACAGCATGTCAATTAAACAAATGGCGCCAGTCAGTATGCTAACATTCTCACAATCACATTTAATAACATGCTGACGTTTATTATTGTTAGCTATCGGATCATCAACATCCGTAGGATTCATCCTCTTGGGATCATGAATATCTGTACAAAATTCCATTGCAATCCATTCAATACTCGATGAGATATTTCACTCTGCATCATCAAAACATCCCTTAATCGCTGTATATTATAGGAAATGAGAATAAAAGTTAAAAAAAAAGAAGAAATATAGTAAAAACAATGCACAGTAAAAAGAAAGCACAGACAGCTAATCTATACATCCTCTGCTGTTATCTGTCCTTTTGAGGAAAATGAGAATTTGCCTTCCCATATTATCTGCCTGTGCTCCCATAGAGCAGCTGTGTCCCAGCACTTCTTTGGATCGGGAAGTCATAATTCAGCCTTTTGGAGTATGTAACTGTGTCACAAGTAGGATTGCCTGTAAATGAGCTCAGCCTGTGCTGTCAACACTAACTGGTGGTCCTGCTAAGAAAGGCTTTGTGACTTTGTCCCAGAGAGTTGTGCTCATGCTCTGTTCTACTGTCAGAAGCCATTCTTTCTCATTCGCTCTCTGTCTCCACCTCTTAGACTGAGCACATACGCAAGAGAAATTGTATCACGAATGCATGCAGACATGCTCGCCCATGAATCAGAGAAGATTAGATTTGTTTGGCTCACACACACACACACACACACACAACTTCACCCTGTGTAAACTTTCCACTGCTACTCTCTGTCATTCCTGTTGTCAGTCTAAGTTCACCTGAGGTGTGTGTGTGTGGGGAGAGGAAAGGTAAATGGAGGTAAAGACGGATGTTAAAGAGAGGAGCTGGCCTGGTTAACTGTGTGTTTGTGTGTGTGTGTGTGTGTGTGTGTGTGTGTGTGTGTGTGTGTGTGTGTGTGTGTGTGTGTGTGTGTGTGTGTGTGTGTGTGTGTGTGTGTGTGTGTGTGTGTGTGTGTGACGTTATGCTGGTTTTAAATTAACCAGTGCAGCGGGGTGTATCATCTAAGCCGCTGTAATGTGTCGACTCCTTTATTCAATTTGAGCAGTAATCTTAGAACTCCCCACTGGCCTGTCTTCATCAGCCCCCTGCTACAAAGCTAGCTTAACTTAGCCAGAGACACACGGAGGCACAGAATTGCTAAACAGATGAGCCATTTACTTCCATTTCTTCTGGCTCAAGATTATACATAAACAAATGCAGCCAGGCTAAACCTCCTCATTATGTGGGTATTATTGTCAAGATGGATGTTGTTTGCAGTAGCAGTTTGACATGGTTGGCCCCAGCTGCTTTAGGGAATTAGAAAGAGGAAGGTTGATAAAGATAATCCTTTAGTTCCATGTATCTGAGGTCAAGTGATGACGCCCTTGTGTTTGTCATAGTGGTCTACAGCAGCATGGACAGCTGCTTGCACTCACTCAAACTCTTTTCCTTTGAGACTTTACTGTCAAGACCTTTCACCTAAATCGGTTGATTTTTTTTACCACTTTCTCTTAAGAACCCATAAAAAGTTGTCATAAAATGTAACTAATGGCTTAATAAAGTCTTAATAACTAAGTTGCTTATGCTTTATAGATCCATTATCCACCTTTTAATGAGATACATTTTTTAGTTGCCAGTTGTCTGTCATTAATAAACTATTAATAATAAACAGGTCCTAAATTTTATCAGCAAAAGTCACCGATGACTTTAAGTTAAAAAAATGAATTGATTCAAAGTGCTTTTACATTAATTCAAGTCTACAGTCGTAAATGTTAATGCAAATATCCCGCAGCTCTTTTCCCGGAAGATCAAATGTTGCATTGGAGCAGTCCTCCTGATTACGGTGGCGAAGTAAAACGAGGAAAAACATCTGCAAGAGAGCTTTTTTCAAAGGTTTCTTTGAAATATGGCTGAAAATGGTTCTATAATGCATCAACAAACAATTTATAAACCAGTAATAAAGCTATACATCAGCTTAAACCGCTGTAAAGGGTATTATATATTAATGCTTGTACTGAAGTATGTTGTACATGTGCATTTCTCCTCAACGTTAAACATAACTAAGTACACCTTACTGCAGCAGCAGAGGCGATTCTAGGAGCAGACCTTTAGGGGGGCTCAGCCCCTAATGACTATCAGACACAGAAACAATGCCATGCAAAAATAATTGTTAAATCAGTCATTTCATTAGCTGACAATCTCTGAGCTAGCTACTGAACGTCAGTAGTACTAACTAGTACTAACACTAGGATGGAACTAAACCTGACACATCACAAGTCACTGTAATAACGACCAGTTTGACACAATGTTCTAACATTCAGCAATTTTAGTTGCTTATGTTTTAATTTGGGTTCTTATCTACGCCATGAAATGACCAACTTTTTCTCTGGGGACAACCAACGTTAGCCTTCACAACCGTCTCCTGCTGTCCCTCGGACAGGTCAGATAGAGACTCAGCCACCTCCTTTCTGTTAACCCTTTCCCTGACGGGGTTACAGATGCAGTACTGGTGACTGCAACACAGGATATTAAACCAGTTTCAAGCCCTTTGAATCTGTAATTGTTTCCTCTGTCACTAACCGACAAGTTCACAAACTCTAACCTGATACTCTAAATTTTTATTTTATTATGATTTTTAGGGGTCTGAGATGGAATTAAGGGGGCTTGAGCTCCCTAAAAAGGGTCTGAAATCGCCAATGTTTTGTGAAGCCTATGCCTCTTGCTGTATTGCGTGGCTGGTTGAACTGGGCAGCTTCAGGTGTAAAGACTCTGTGTAAGTGAGTGAGAAGGGGGCATTACTGCTGAATAGAGCCTGCTTCTTATAGTTTTAACTTTTTAATTTTAATTTGCGTTTTTCATTTCTAAACTGAACTTTGAACTAGGCTAGTATGTAATATCACACAGCCTACACATTGGAGTTATTTATCTAAAAAATAACTTATTTGAAAAAAAACTTTTACTTTTACTGAGTTTTTTAAGTAAACTCTATTCCCCACTACTCAATAGTTGTTTTTTTTCCTTTCCTATGAGGTATTCTTTTGTCAAGATAAAACGCATGAAATTATTTGCATGCACTTTGGAGGGCAGCTTGAGAGATTGGCCACAGTTCTGTCCGCCTTAGGAAACTTGCTGACACAGGTGCCTTGTTGCAAGTTACACAGAAGGATTGCAGAACTATTTGACTTTGTAGAGAGATCAAGGCTTTGGATGTAAAATTGGAAATTGACATCCAACAAAAGCAACGTGAACCTCCACCAGTGACTGTGCGTTATTCCACCTGGTGTACGCTTTCATCTCAGGATGGTGACGACCCCCTTGTCCACCCCACGAGCACCCCCTCCCACATTCCAGGTAAAGTGATATTACACGGTGTAAAGCTGACACTGTTGCTCCCACCGCTGCTCCTCCTACCCCGCCCCACCGGGACCGGCGGCAGCGGGTGCCAAACCGCCCCCCGGGAGCCGCGCTGAGGACGCAGCCATGCCCAGCGCTGACACTCAGCAGCCGGACCGCCGCCTCGTCCCATCCCTCTCCAGCGCTGCAAAGAGGACGAGGATGCCATGAGATTTCCCACAGGCCCTCTATGGCACCTGGCTGTAAGTGAACCGATCGGAAGGAGGCGATAACGGACGGCGGATAATGACGTGATGGTTCCGGTTGTAGAACGAGCGCAAGGGGGCTCCGAGCGTCTTTATTAACCGGTACCGGAGAGGATTTCACCGGACTAAACACATTAAATGTGTGTGGAACCGTTTACGATACTGGACCATCCTGTAAAAAAAAAAAAAAAATTTAATTTAAAAAATAAATAAATAAGAAACGCTCTCTCAAACAGGTTGCTGAGATTTCCATCAATCTGAAAGGTAAGGCTTTACAATCATCCGCGCGCCACTTAACGGCTCTGCGTATCAATGTATCCGTTTAATTAAGTATAAATTAGGCTTCTCGGGGATGTAACAACTGATAAATTGACCTCTAGTCTCCTTTTTCAGTTAAAAGGCTATGTCTAGATCAGTAAAGTATTCATTCACGTCGTTATCTTGCTCAATGATCGGGAGCCTGGACAGGTGAGTAAATCGATTTAAAGTGCATTTATCTACCATATTTTTCCTGTTTATGACAACTCAATACACAGTAGGCTGTTTGCATGATGCTAAAAGGTATCATATGCAACATTCATTTCTAGAGTGTTCTGGGCATTAATGACCATAAAATATATACTTTATCCTGCATGATTATGGCTACTTTAATACAGATTTGATGTAACATTATATGTGTGTGTTTGTATAAATATTTGTGTGTGTGTGTGTGTGTTACAGTCAATACAACATATATGGTGTACTTAACTACAACATGTAATGACCTCTTAGCACTGACTGAAATTGAAATTGGAATGTGACACTGAGGCGGTGGATAAATGATACGAGAGAGATTTAATGAATTCATTTATTAGGTTGAATGAAGACGGAGCCTTCCGACCCCCTTACAACAAACACAAAGGCTCAGTTGCTGTAGCTGCAGTGCTGACCACATCTCTGCTTGGGCCCAAGGCGTCTCCTGGCATCACTTTATAACTGATGCCATGTCTTTTTTTTCTCGCTTTCCCAGGGGGCTTTGCAGCACAGTCAAGGATGCCAGATCCCCTAGATGGGGACTTCTACAGGTAAGGGTTGTATTTACCCTTTCACATTATTACATTCGTTGTTTGCCAGGCTGTTTGTGTGGCGTCTCTGATCTGTGCTCTGCAGCTCAGGGATCTTGATTACTGCGAACTGTGTAGCTCAAAGTGTTCACTTGTGTTTCAGCTCTTCATATCTTCAACTGGGATCTCTACAGCTCATTTACATTGCAGTGGTTTCTCTTTTAGCTTCATCTGTACTGAATTTAACACTCCACAAAACGAGTTTCTAATGTTTTTACCATAAATGGTCCAAATTAAAGCAGCCACACATTAAAACTAAAAACGGAGACCAGAGGGAGCATGTGTGTTGTCAGTCTTATGGATAGTAAACAAACAAAAACAATGACTGAATTCCGTTTAGACTATTTGAAAATTGAAATAATCCACTTTACCTCCACCCTTTTTTCTCCCACTCCTTGCTGCCTTTGTTCCCTCCTGCTCTAGCAGTGGGTGTCTCTGTCCTAGATGTGGATGTGTGCCTCTCCTCACACGCTGAGATGAGTGCTTTCAGAGGCAGACAAGGCAGAACAGTCCCGTTTTTACTACCTGGCTAAATTGCCCTGTGATGGAAAAATATTGTTAAAGGAATGATAGTTGAATAATTAAAGCCCCAGGGCTTTAAAATTGCAGGGACTCGCTGTGATTTCCAGCGCTAAGTTAGAGGCCACCTCAACGAAATATTCACATCATTATTTAAGAATGGATATGTCAGGGAACAGCGGAGGTACTCGCTCTCCCTCACTCTGTGTGGGCTCTCTATTTCCCATCTGTAAACTCATCTCCCGGCTTCTGTTTCTTCCTTTTGAAATGGATTAAAACACATTCACATAATGACTCTTTGTCTCTAGCTAATATCTTCTAGGAGCTTAAAATGAGTTTCAGTTTTCAAAATGACTTTTTAAATACGTCTAATATACTTCAGTTCTTACACTGTTATTTGTTTTCTATTTATCTGCACTTGAAACATTTAAAAAATGTGTCTTTTATGGTGCTAAGCCAGAAACCAGTTTTGTATCAGCATTAAGCCTGCCATCATGCGCGGCATCATGACACTGTCACCCCCCCCCCCC
>NC_048426.1:9022007-9057072 GCF_013103735.1 Etheostoma cragini
CCCCCCCACCTTTGCGTCTCATTCTGTTTAGAAGGCAACAAGTAGTTACAAGTAGTAGCCAATAAGAGGGAGGTGAAGGGGGGGTCTTTTCAGAATGTGGATGGAGGAAACATCAATCAAACTATCGTAAATATAACTGACTGTGCTCCTGCAAATGGCTCTGAAAGAGTTCCTTTGAGACATCCTTATTAGCCAGTGTGCCGTTGGTTAGGCTAACCTAAGGTTGCTGACCCCTGCTCCAGGAAGTCAATGCTCCTGGCTAAGAAATAGTTTAGAACCTGACCCCACATGAAACCACAATGTGTCCTTTTTACTTTTCTCTTTGCATTTTGTACAGATCAAAAGAATGCCAGATAACGTGAGCTTTAGAGGTGCAGTAGGTGGTGATCTACTGTTGGACAGAGCTAGGCTAGCTCTTTCCCCTTACTTCCAGTTTTTATGCTAAGCTAAGCTAAGCTAAGCTAACCAAGTGCTGATTCCAGCTTTATATTGAACGGATAGAGTGGTATCTATCTTCTCATCAACCTAGCAAGAAGAAAGCAAATAATGCCAAACTATTCCTCTAAATTGTAGATAAAGTTTTTTTGTAATTACATTTTCTTTTCAAAGCATCTGTATTTTTCCTGGTTCACTCAGCCATCACATGGGAGGAAAAAGCTCTTAATTTCAAAATACAAAATCATCACCACATCATCCCACGTGGATCTTCAGAGGGAAGCTTTTTTCCTCTCCAACTTTCGATTAGGGATATATTCGGTGATGGATGAGTGTGTGTTGAATGAGAATGGGAATGTATGAGCCGGTTGTTCACCCACGCATGCGTGTGTGTTTCTGTGCGTTTTGTATTTAGCTGACTGCTAGGATCGTTTCATTTCCCACAGAGAAAACAAATTAAAATATGACACCTCTCTCAGCTGCCTCTCATCTGCTGCTTTTCACTGTCAAGAGACGACAGAACTGCTAAGTATAGTTCTGCAAGTGGAGTGTGAAACCTCTCCACCTCTCTCAACATCAATTCCAACATTATGAAGGTTGAAACTAGATGATGTTGTGGTAGTTTGAACAAAGGTATAATCATCCCCAATCAACTGATTCTGAGCAATTTCTGTGTATGAAAGAGAGAGGGGGAGGACCAGAAAAATATCCTCTCCTTGATCTGTATGGTATGTTTGGGTTACAAAGTTAGAATTAAAATCCCAATATATATATATATTAGAATATTTTCTATTTGTGATCAAAAAATCACAAGAAGCGGTCGCAAATCAATGTTCAGTGCATTGAACTGTTTCAATGCTGTTATCACATGTGTAACAAAACCTTCTGTCACTCTTTTTGTTAAATGGGTTGTGAAACAGCTGGTTTTGAAGTCTTTTTTTGTCTCTTTGCAGTATATTCTCATTTCAAAGTTGTTTTCCCTAATGGTATCCTTAATGTTCCTCAAGATGGATACACAAGAGTCTCCTGCATAACACTGCAGGTTTACGTTATGTCCCCGGATTTAATTATTTCCAAGAAGACCAATTTTTTTCTGTCAATTTGGCATGGCAAATAGCTCTAAATACTCAGATTAAGGCTGCAACTATTGATGTATGGGTTTATTATTCAGACACGTTCAGATTGCTTCTCCTAAACACTACAAACCTCAATTTACGACTATCCTTCACAACAAAGAACAGCTTCAGAGACTCACATCTGAGAAGCTGGAACTAGAGAATATTCAGCATTTGGAACAATTACGCGATGATTAAAATGAAACGATGAATTGATTAACAAAATTTTTCTCCGGAATTTTCTGTTGATCATTCAATTAATTGACTAATTGTTTCAGCTCTACTGTGAGAGCAGTTAGCTTCAGCTAGCATTGCTATGGAGAAGACTCATGACATCTCACGTGTATATATTCCTGGGAAGTGCTCCAACTGCAGGTCACCTAACACTGGCAGGGATTTTACTTCTGGAACAGTGGATGCCAACTAGCCACCCACTGAGCCACACACACACTCACACACACACACACACACACACACACACACACACACACACACACACACACATACACAACATTTCTTTTGTGCTTCAGTAAAAATCCATGCAGATCTCAGGGATACAATTTAGCCTTTCTCTTATATGGTGAAGAACTGGATCCTTTACCCAATGCCATTTAAGCTCATTTGACAGACGCACACTGTCTAACAGGAGTCTACTGGTCACCAGGGAGTCGTACTGTACACACAGGGCAAATGCCTGTTGGGTCTTCTGAGATTGTCTCATCCTCCTTCATCCCTGTCACTTTTTCAATTCTGCAACTGACGGGGATTTATGGCTGATCCTCGAACTCCTTTCAGGCCACAGGGTTGTTTTGTGATCCGAGGGGTTGCGTTAATGTGTGGGTTTGCTCGGATTTGTGTTTGCATGCGTTTCCCAGTTGAATCTGACAGCTGTGAACCCTCTGAGAGTTGTATATGATCTGCGCTGGTACACTGTTCTCCCAACCTCTGTCACTTGGCGTCAATGTATCTCCAGTCTGTTGGAAACTCTCCAATCCGAGGCTTTGCCTCAGCGCTCCCTTTCTAGCATAATTTGGTTGCATGTAAGTCAAAATCACTTATTTTAAGTCCTAGAAAGATTAATTTCCTTTGTCCGTGTTGAAATACATCATTGTTTCTGCATAAATGTGCTATAGTAGCATTGCAGTCTCGTCATGCCATAAAAGCCGAGGGAATTGAAAGCGTAGGCCAGGAGGGGAATGGTGTACAGGGGGGTGAGAGATGAGGATATGGCTAAAAGAGTGAATAGAAGATTAGGAGAGTAAAGGAGAGACGAGATGAAAAAGGAGAACTGAAGAGACATAAGGTGGTGAGCAAGAGGGGAGGGATAGAGAGATGGAGAAATGGGGAGCAAGAGAGACTTCGCATCGCTTTTAACGACATTATCGTGGTCCGTGGTGTATATAATTTAGTACGATGACGCAATGGAACATACTGCACAGAGTGAGCTGTCTCTCATATGCTCATTTCAACACAGACACACACACACATACACACACACACACGCATGCACACGCACGCACGCACACGCACACACACACTACCCTCTGTGACTGTGTTATATTTGTCAGAGATTCATGTGCATTCAGTGTTAAATGTTAAGATTTATGAACCTAACCCTATCTAATTACAATTTTAAGAGGCACACCCCACTAACCTTGCATTTTCAGACAGTTGAAAAGCAAAAGCGGCACACAGAGAAGAAACCTCTGGCTGGGTTTGACTTTAATCAACATGGGGAACATGTGGCTTCACAGTCAGGCAGCAGACCAAACCACTCAATCTTAAACTAGCATTTGTTTGAACCTTCTGGCTGACATTTTCCAGTTACGTCAATACAGCAAGTGCCAGAATGTTTAAACGATTTGATTAGGCAATAAGACTAAAATTTACTGCAGATTACAGCCTTGGGAGCCTTGTGGCTTTTAGAAAATTACATTGATACACCAGTAATGACAAAGAAGCTCCTCGTTTTTTTTAATCAATTTAATTGGGATAATTAAATGTTGTTCTTTTGCTGAGAAATATGTGGATTATTTCATTAATCAACTTGAACAGTAGATAAACAAAGTCATCTGGTGTTGTAATTACTATAATGGCAGTTTTTAAAATGAACAATTCTGCCTGAAGTCAGCCATATAAATTAGTCTATATGAATGTCAAACATGTATTTTATTTGATTTAATAATCCTATTTTAGTGCATTTATATTTTGATTGTGTGCTTATTTGGTGGTATTCTCATCTAAATGCCATCAAAAACAAATCAAGGCATTTATATATATATATATATATATATATATATATATATATATATATATATATATATATATATATATATATATATATATATATATATATGTATATATGTGTGTGTATATTCAGTCACACAGCTGATGTATTGCTTTCTGTCAAATATACCTGTTCTTAATGTCTATTTGAGGCAAGACTGTACTTTGCTATTTGCTGTGTGCAGTGGAGATAATTATGTGTGCATTCTCCTGATTTCTCAGCTCCTGTGTGACTTTGGCAATCAGAGCTATTTGTTTAAGAGTATCTACCTGCAATACAGAAAACTGAACGCTGAAAGAATTTTGAAATTCCAACACTTTTCTGTAATTGGAAAGTGTCTTCTTTTGCATGCATCCATATCTTTTCTTGACTTTGAGTATCTAACATATGTCTGTCAGATATCTCATGCCTCATATGCTACTAGTTCTCATCAAAACATTACATTGCATGTATGTGTTGAGTGTTGTAGTAAATAGATGTTTGCTGTGTTGTTTATATATCAGAGACGCACATATGAGTCAGATTTAGTATGCCGTATGAGTCAGATTTAGTATGCTGAAACAGTGCCTGCACGTATGCATAAAACGTACTGGCCATATGGTGAGTGTGCACAGTAGATGCTGCTGCATTCAGCATGCTAATCGTCTAGTGTCTGTTTGCCATCCAAAGTAGTCTGTTGGAATTCAGCCACACTTTTGCAATTGTTGCTTTTAAGTTTTTTGTCTAACTATGTATAATTGATGTCTATGTTCATTCATCATCAAATATCACCTTATTGCGGGCCCAGATTCCATGCAGTATGAAACATTGGATGTGATAGATTCTCCAGTGCTTAAACAACTAGTAATTAATCTGACATGTGTAATAATTAGTTAAAGGCAGGGTTGGAAAGCTAGCAAGACTTGAAAGTAGCATCTCCTTGGGGCTCTGTCTAACCCCTCCGCCCCACCCTCAGTGCTTTTTCAGAGCATGTAAATTATTTATTGCTGTCGGGGATTAAAGACCATTTCAGACAATATATATATATATATATATATATATATATATATATATATATATATAAAAGTGTATATTGGGAATAGTTACCAACCCTGCCTTTAATCGGCTAATTCCATCTTCTTCATTGTGAGGATTAGCTGCTTTTCTCCATCTCATTGAATATTGAAAACTTTGGGATTTTTGGACGGTATTTCAAACTACATAAGCAGTTTGAAATACATCACATATGCGGTAACTTGTTACAGTAATCAGTCTTTTTTTTGGCATCTTATAGGTTAAACAATTAGCTTTTTTTCATACGGAACAATAAAAATAAAAGCAAGACCAGACAAAATAAAATACAGTATCTTTATTTGACAGAAGGCTCTTTCTCTTCCCACAGGAGTTCCAGTGAGAGGAGGTTTTGAGACTAACACTCCATAGGCCGGTCATGGTTTCCTACCCTTACACACTCCTCCACCTCTGCATCTCTCGCTGTCTTCTAATGTAAGTGTCCATCTCTTCTATTAAAGCTCCGATGTTACTGCTTTGTCAGTGGGTACAATTTCTTTTCCACTTAGCTAATAACAATGGATAACAACATTTTCTTATCCACAGGAGGGTGACAAACTGTTCAGTATTTTAGGAAATGTTGTTGATCAGCAAACATGGCCGATTAACAGCCCATTTAAACAGTTGTGTATAAATGATACATGAAAAGTTGTGGGCATTAGAGGTGTGGGTAGGCACATTTTTGAGCTAGGCCGGCTGTTTTCCTCACCTTTTAGTCTTTCTGCAAAGCTATTCCTATTGTCTCTTGGCTCAAGCTCTGTAATTATGCTGCATTCCTTCCTTCTTTGGGAGACTTTTGAGCAATGTGTGGGGATAACATCTCGGGATAACATGGTCAATGTTATCCTGCAGGTTTTTCTATGTCCATTATCCATTAAGGAATCTTATATTTTGATACTACCATCATAAAAACACCAAATTAAAGACGAGTGGTGTAGAGTTTTACAGACTTGAAGAATCTATGTCAATGAGTGCTAAAGCTGTTCTGCATGTTCATGGTGTGTGTGAGGGTTTTTCCCCTTTCATTTACTGTCCATCTGTATCTGTGAGGCCTGAAAAATCCCAAGCGATCTGATAACAGCTGCATGATAACCAACTACTTACAACATGTTTCATCAGTTACATCGGTTACATCATGGTGTCACATGAATATACTAATTCAGCCTACATTGCTTATCTTTGCAGGCATTGTAGAAACCTTTGTTGGACATAAGTGTTTTTAGTTAGTTTAATCTCTACCGGCGATAGCGGATTCCACATGTCTAATAAGCTCATTCACATTCTCTTTTTTCCCTCAATCTTCTTCTCTGTCTTCAAACTTCCATCTCTTTCTTTTGCTTTCATCTCCCTTTATCTCCCTCTGAAGGGTTTGATGGAGAGCTGGTCGAATGTCAGCAGGAACTATTGTTATATCCGGAGGAATTCTCGCCGGAGTGATACTGCTGTGCATTGTAGCAGTGCTCTGTTACTGTAGACTCCAGGTATCACTGTGTCACTGTGTGTGCGTGAATGGGAATGTGCTGTCATTTGAAAGACATGGGAGGGAAAAAAAGTTTTCAATATAAAATATTGTCTACAGTAGATCAATTGTTCTCAACCTGGGGGTCACGACTCAAAAAGGTTAAGAACCACTGATCTAAATTACTTGTAAAAAAAAAACTGAGCTCAGCGATATGTGAATATCCTGAGAAATGTGTTGTTGTTGTTGTTAGGAAGCAGAGTTTGGAATTTCTGGCACAACTTCACCTACTTCCTTGTTTACCTTCTGCAGTATTACTGCTGTAAGAAGAATGATTCTGAGGTGGACATGGGCTCCGTGGTGGGAGCGGACCCTCTCTCTCACTTTCCCTGCAATGCCTGCAACGCCCTCGCCATGGACGGCGCGGCTATCACACCCGTGTCTCTGGATCAGCTGGACACGGGTTCTCCCCACAACCACTGCCCCACCTGTTCACCGTACTCCCTCCGCTCTGGACTCACAGATGACATGCGCAACGGAGGGGAGCGGCTGGGCTTCCACACCTACTATGAGAACCCGTCTGTCTCTCTCCCGCTGTCTTCCCACCCGCAGGGCTCCTCCCCTCTGAGTTACTGCAATCCCACGGACATATTTCCTCCCCCACCACGCCCCTACAGCACCCAGGTCTGAACTCTGCAGCACCATAAAGACACACACTCACACATATAGAAAACCTTTCAGAAATACTAACACACACCTGACAACCAACACATGCCCTGTTGTTTGGGACTACATTCAGGTGATGGATATTGATACTGCACAATTACACACATGCCCACATTACTGTACAAGCTCACTTCTGCCACACATTCCAGAATCATTCATCATGGGGGTGAGCCATAAACTGAGCCCACTGACAGGGCCTCTGTGTGGGCAACACGTCCTCGGGCCAAACCATGGAGGGCTCCAGGCAGCAGCATAAACCCAGTGTTAGATCTGCAGGGAAGTGGTAAATATTATAACTCTAGTATAACCTCATTTTGTTTAACATGAGGCCGAGTCACATGCACATGCATGAAATGTGACTAACTTTAGGTGTGAACACACCTCGGTTGATGCATCATTAAAGCCACTTTTGCAGGTTGTCAAGTACACGTGACCATGCATGTAATATAGCGTAAACACAAAAGAATCTCCAGGCACACTTATTTTGTTGTGTAAGTGCAAAGGAGGCACATTATAAGCAATTCCAATAAAACACATTAATGACTTATGATTATCCATGAACCATTCAAATCTTATGAAATACACATTGCATATTCCCCTCCAAAAAGCTACATTTTAAAAGCCAAGTACTTTTTTTGCACCATGTGGTTGGAGCCATGAATTAAATAAATAACTTCCTAAATAATTACTTCTGACCTTTTCTGGATGTAATTATGTAATTGTGTACTAATCACAAGAAATATAGTAATTTCATTGAAGGAAAAACCAGTCCAGGTTATGATTAATTGACTATTCATTTATTATTGGTAACTTTATTTTCCATATGTTGTATGTTGAATTGTATGTTTTCTGTTTACATGTTTTGCATGTTCAGCTGATCTGCTACAAAAACCTCTAGGTTACGCTAGTAAGTTATAGACTAAATGAATTTGTGTAGAAAGTTTAGGTAAATAGTCACTGTTCTTCCTAATACTAGCACCAAATTACATGGCTCGTTATTATGGGCCCTTATTTTTATTGCTCCTGCTCCAAATGCTGTTATTCACTAATGATACTAACAACATTAGAAAGAGACAGAACCTCAATTAGATTAGTTGTTGTTGTACCATTGTGTAGGATTTAGTGGCATCTAGGGGTGAAGTTGCAGATTGCAACCAACTGAACATCTCTCCCCCCTCCCTCCTGCCCCCTCCCCCCTCCCTTTACAAGCATGTAGTAGAATATCTACGTTGGCCTTCAGGTAATGTAAACCTGGAAAGGCTCTCTTTAGACCAAGCGTTGGGTTTGTCCATTCTGGGCTACTCCGTCAAAGAAGACCCGCTTTCTACAGCATGTAGATATGAAAGGATCATTCTAACAAAAACACAATGATTCTTAATTTCAAGTAATTATACTCAGGAATTATATATTCCATTTCTGCCAAGTAGATCTCCCTAAATCCTAGTCCTTTTTTAAAAAATAAATTCCATTCTCTGTCAATAGGCTGAAGCCTACAAGTATCTATCAAGTAAAAACATATTACGGTCTAACCTTTTGTCCTGACCACAAACTGACGTTTCAATCATTCATTGATTAAGGACAAACGTCACACTGATGGATAATTTGTCTTTGTAAAACACCTTAGACAAAAAACAACAACAATTAAGTCCATGGCCAAGGTGGCTTCGTTGGAATAGCCACGCAAATCCTCTTCTCTGCCTGTATGGCCGGGGACATATCTGTTTTTTTGTTTAGCTCCAGCCATAGTTTTAAAATAAATGAAAGCTGGGGGTGATGTGGAGAATTATTGTGATGCCAGGTGTTCGCTGCAGTGTGTTGTTGCTTAGTCGTTCCGGTCTGACTATATGTGGTTACATGATCTCCGAGTATGAACAGGACCACTTCCTCACCCTTTTGCACTGCAGTTTCTGTTATTCTCTCCTGCAATCCCCCCCCCCCTCCTCAATGAAAAAGTCAATGCTAGCCTGAAAAACCCCCTCCCCCCAGCCCTACTCCACCCCCCAGCTTAATATACATGAGGGCTAACAGTTTTTCTATTAGGTGTTGTTGTTTGCCATCTACAGAAACTCCTAATAGAGCGTAAGTGTTTTTCTCAAGAGGAAAATCACATGAGGAGTGAATGAGAAGCTACATGTTTTAAGTGTTTCTGTGCATCTTGCAATTAATTGAAGGAGTCTAGTTTTAGTCTGCAAGACACAAAAGTATGCTAGAAAAGTATGAATTTAGTTTGCTTGTGTTTTCACTTCTAGTTAATTGTAATGAAACTAGACCATGGCAGTTGATTTTGCAGTGTCTTCCATATAAGTTGATGTACATCACTTTTTTATGTATGGATGAAAAGAAAAAACCATGCTCATGTTTTAGAGGTGTTGTGGGCAGAAAGGAGAGCCTAGGATCATGTACTATACTTGAAGTTGATCTTGAAGCTCAAGCTTTGTGTCTTTTAAGCCATTATATATGCTATACAGTACAGTAACAAGATGCAGTGCTATTTCACAGTATGCCTGAATCTCTATTTTTTTAATGAGTGTTGTAGTTTTTGTGTGGAATGTCAGGGTTTAAGCGTGTTTTGGTGAGTTTGTACCAAATGTGAGTTTTTCATACTCTTCAGTTATTCTTCCATCTTGATTTTTCTCTGTATTTCTGCCAGTTATAATACAGCAGAGGAATACAACAAGAAGAGAATTGAAATGTACATTTGGAACAGAAAATTCATTTAAAAATTGTCCTTAAATCTAGCTAAAAGTAACAGAAAGTGAAAGAGACAGTGATATTTAACATAAATAATTTAATATCAATTAAAAGACATAGTGTATATGTATTTTCTCACACCACATTGTTTGCACTGAGCTTTATTATCACATCTCGTAACTTTCCTCAACTCACATCCCCTTGTTATTTATATATATATTATACCTAAAATGACTTTTTTTTTGTCCATTTAGAAGTCCACTCTTCATTGGTGTTCACTGACACATAGCCATTATACTCATTCATCAAATGTAAATGTAAATGTGTAAATGTGCTGTATTTATATAGCGCTTTTCCAGTCTTAACAACTGCTCAAAGCGCTTTTACATCTACAGGAAACATTCACCATTCACACACATTCATACACTGTGGCCGGGGCTGCCGTACAAGGTGCCACCTGCTCATCAGATAAACATTCACACACATTCACACTCCGACGCGCAGCACCGGGGGCAACTTGGGGTTCAGTGTCTTGCCCAAGGACACTTCGACAATGACTGCAGGGGCGGAGATCGAACCACCAACCTTCCGATTGGCAGGCAACCACTCTACCACTGAGCCACAGCCGCCCCTTACTCGGGGCTCGAGTTTTGAAATGTGGTCTCCATAGTTTGGTGAAAGGGGTTTAGTTTTTGTGATGACCAGTTTGTTGCACCACAAAGAGCACCATTGTGGTATCAGAACTGAGCTGTTATTTTTAGGTTCTTTTTTTCTTTTTCTGACTGATGAAAACTGTATTTTTCAGACTTTTCTGTATGACGCTAGAATAAGTTTTGGTACACCCCGATACAGTGCGAAAAAACCACCACTTTTCACAAAATGTTCCTTTTTTTGAGGAGAAATAAATGTTTGTATCTGCCTGGACTTTTTGTTTGGGTCTTTCACAGTGACTCAGACAGTAGATGCACAGGATGTTGTAATCACTGTTTTGGGTTTTGGAAATAAAAAGAGGAAGAGACACGTAAAAAATTAAAAGACAGAAGTGAAAAATCGAAAAAGGGGAAGTGAAACTGATCTGTCATCAGGTTAGTTAAGATTTAAAAAATTAAGGGAGAAATGAAGGGAAACTGCACCTAAGATTAGGAAGCAAGACTGAGACTATGTTGGGGAGGGGGGGGGGGGGTTCTGAAGCCTCCTTGTTATTCTGCATTCATGCTTCCATCACTTTACCTGCTAAACCCGTTTGCTCTCCTGTCAGGTTGCTCAGCCCATGACAATAACAGGCCGTCAATCTTGTGTGACGCCAACACCCTGGGGTGAAATATCACAAATACCACACCGATTCCTCCGTCCTGGTACATCAGCAGTGTTTAGGCGGCAGGCTGGCAGCTTTACATAGCATCTGTGTCAACTAGTATAAAAGTGTGAACAACAGGAACAGAGGGAAACATAGATGTTAATTAATGTGCCTGACAAAAAAGGTAATGTGAGAGCTCATTGTCACCAAATAAATTAGAATGATGCAGGTGACGTGATTTATTTTAAGAAGTGGGCATCATATGCTGGTGCTGTGTGTGTGTGTGTGTGTGAGAGAGAAGACAGGTGAGCACTGTTAGTGGGTGTGTCTTAAGCTGTTGTTCTTTCTCTCTTTCACACACACACACACACACTATCAGGTCTAAAATAAACCCTGGTGAACCTGTTACTGCACATAACCTGTAACACATTTCTTCAACTGGAACTGTGTAAGTGGCTCAGGCTGCTACACATTAGTTGTTAGTGCAGCTACACTTTACCTGTGGGAGTATCTCTATCTGTGTTGTTCACCTTTGGACCGAAAAAGTTTATTTGCGTCGGGACGTCTTGGACTTTATCCTGATTATTTCCTGTTCATGCTCGTGTGCTAGATTGACTTCTCGCCTGCATCATTTCAAGGAAAAACAAGACTGCTTCATCTTTTTGAACATCTTTACATCTCAGATTAATTCAGGAGAGACTATCATTCAGGCCTGACAAGGTGTTCAACGCTCCTGGTGGATTTTTTTGAATTTTTTATTTTTTTATTGGTGTTGGAAGAAATACCTACAAAGTTTGGACTTGTTTGTGTGAGTGTTAGCAGTTCCTGGGGCGCCTGCATATTAGGGCAAAATGATGGAAGATGTGTCCATGATGATGGCGTATGATTCCCATGTTATGGACCAGATGAGCGAAGAGGAGATTCTGGCCTGTCTGGTGGAAGAAATAGAACCTGCATTTACAGTAAGACTCACTTTTAGATCACCACGGCTAATATCAACAGCTGAACCACAATAATAGACTAACCCTTAACAAAACCATTACATGGCTCTAGTAGTACTGTCGTAACCATAGACCGATATACGGTCTATGGTCGTAACGTTACTGTTTTCTAAAATTCAATCGTGGATTTGCTTGAACACACTAAAAATGACAAATTTTGTCTTTTGCATTAATGCAAATAACCTGTAAACTTGCAGATACAAAGCTTTGTTTGCATCCTAACTTATAAAGTATTGCTATAGTTACTATGAGAGTAAGACTGAGCCCAAAAAAATGCAACTTTAGTGTCCTTTGTGTTTAATTCTTTCTACAGAAATGATCCAAACCACACATTGTAACACAAAACACATTCCTCTGCATGACAGATATGTGATTCCAGATAGAAGTAATTTCATTCCGATCCTTTTAGATATTTGAGATATGGAAATTGTCAATTCAGGCATCAAATAAATCCTCCCCTTCACTATTATTCCTTTATGCTTCCTAAAATATCTGTTAAATTATCCCCCATGCGCTCAGCTCCGTCTTATCTACTTATCCCTATCTTGATCTCTTTTCGGGGGCCTGTTCTTGATTTGTTGCGCTCATGAAGCATCCGACACCAGATCTGTTTGGAGGAGATAGCTTTCTTCAGCTTAGTCAAATATGACATTACTGTATCACATCATCCTTGACTCTCTCTCTCTCTCTCTCCCCTCAGGTCCACACTAACAAATCTGAACTGAGTGAAAGCCGGCTTCAAATAATGGATGAAGAAGAGTCTTTGAACAAATACCTGGTCAGAAGTCTTTCACCTTTTTCCAGAAACCGATACATTTAAATCATTCCACTGAGGAGCTAGTCTGTCTTTCAACCTTTAACTTCATCCCTGATAGATGTGTCTGTGTTTTTGCAGAATGAGAACCGTCGGCTGCAGCAGGCCAGCCTCCGTCTGGAGCAGGAGAACGACAGCCTTGCCCACAGACTGATCACCAGCAAGGTGGGCCTGAGGAACGCTCTGGACAAGGTACGGTTAGCTACTGACCTTCAGAAAAGGGGTAAAAGGATTTATTTCAGGAATGCATAATCACCTCCCAAAGGTTATCACTTAGCCTCTTGGGAGACGGCCAAACTCTAACCTTAATAAAAACCTTTATTAGCATTAGAGTATAGAAACTGTCTGAAGTTGTACATCAGTTTAAAATGTCAACTATAAACCATACACTATGATTTAAGTTTTTTTTCATAAAATGGCTTAACAAAACCCTGAAATATTCTGGTGTAAAGGTGATCAAATGGTAGTGAGTTTTTTCATTTTAATGTGTTTAAGTTTTCTAACTTTGTCACAAAAGCCTGGAGAGAAAAAACGCAAGATGGACTCAAACAAATTAAATACGTCTTCATATTACACAATGATGTTTATTTCAACTGAGAGTATTTGCTGCTGACCAGAATAATGTGTGTTTGCAGGTGGAGGACAGAGTGGACGAACTCACCAAAGACCTTTTTCAGACCAGACATCGACTGCAGGCTACAGAAGAGGAGAAGAGAGGGAAAGAGGAGGAAGCTGCAGTGGTACGATTCTTTACCTCACGGTCATTATAGTTTGGATGAAATGGTTGACATGCATAAGTAAAGATTTCTTCTCTTCTTACAGTCAAAGGAAGTGTTTCGGAGAGAGCTGGAGAAGGCCGAGCAGGAAGTCAGAAGATCGTCGGGTATCATTCTGGACTACAAACGGGTAGAGAGGATGATGATGAATGATTGGACTCATTAAAATAAGACTGTTTAGAATAAGGCAACACTGTCTAATGCATTAGAGGATATATTAATAAAGAATGCAATATGCTGCCTCATGATGTTGATGCTCTTTCTTCTGGTCAGATCTGCTCTCAGCTGACAAACCGTCTGGAAAGGCAGCAGGCCGCCCACAGAGAAGAGTTAGATTCACTCAAGGTGAGAATAGCTCTTATCTTGTGGAGCTTTAGTGTCATCCTGCCTACTTTTAGCTGTCTTTAAATAGTTTTACAACCCTTTCTAAACATCTGCAGTACTTTCTCATTTGTGTTTATCTTACAGTAGGTGTCAGTGGTCGTTCATAGCTAGATGTCTTCCCAATCATCCTTTTATTCTCATTCTCCTCCTTTGCAGAGTACAGTGAAGGCTTGCTCACGCTGTCTACATGTCGTAGAAACAGATGAACCATCCACCCCAGCTGAGAAATCTCCAACAGCCGCAGAGATAGAAGGCCACGGGAAGAGCGAAGCAGGCTGGGAAGAGGACAATGAAGGTCCAAAACAGGCAGAGCAGAAGAGAGACAACCAGGAGAAGGCGTCCTTCAAGGCCCAGATCAGGGAGCTGGAACAGGAGTTGGCCAAGACCAAACTTCAGATGGTGGAGGCCAAGTGCAAGATCCAGGTCAGAGCAGGCTATCATAAACCATCACACAGCACATTTGATTATGCAAAAACTAATGTTGTCGATACAAGCATGCAGCATCCATGTCACACAGTCGCAGCCCATCAGGTGTCATCCCTGCGTCATACATCATAATATGTACAAGAATGTAAATGAAACTTACACCTACACAGAGAACAAATTGTAGTTTCTGGGAATATATCCATTGCCTAACCCCTAAACATAAAACCTAATTCAAAAACCCTTCCCAACTTTGATTCAATAAGGACATATGTTAACATAACAACTTCAACTGCATACACATTTGTATTAAGGTTAGTTACAGCAAAAGACGTTGGCTATTGGACCCCATCAATGTGAAGCATCCTAATTACATGTAGGCCCATATGGAGATAGGAAATAGGACAAGTTTCTCCCCAGCGTCTGTGGCAGAAGCTGGTGGGGGTGGAGTAAAGCCCGCAGGTAGATGATGGAAACCCACAGTTAGATCTTTCATCCTGCACTCCAACGCTCAGCTAAAAATGAAAACATAATAGTCTAAAGTATGTCTTTTGTTACACTGTAAAATATATCTGAAGTAGTATTGAATATTATTATATTGATATTATCGAAGATAGCCTATCACTCATAAGTACAATTGATTCTTTTTGAATACATAGTTTCAAAAAGGGGATTTTCTTAAAGGTGCAATATATAAGTTAGTGTTTAGTGTTTGGTTAGTGTTTAATATGTAAGTTACTGCAGTACAAATTCCAAATACTGGAGACAGTAGTCTCCCCCGCACCCTCCTTCCCAGACTCTAAGATCACAGAGGTTTCCAGGCTGAGAGCACAGCATCTATAGAATCACTTTGCCAGACCCTCCTCCAAAACGCGCTGAAGGAGCATCCACAACGGTGTTACTAGACGCTTGTCTCACACAGCCAGAGAAGAATAGCTAACGTTGGATGCTGGCTACATGGACAGTCATAGAAGCCAGTACTCACACGGAGCTCTGTACCCAACTGAAAACGCTCTTTTTTTGGCTTAGAATTACGGTAGGAACCGCTAAAAACACAACAACCTTGCCGTCCTCTCCACCCGATAGACAGAGACACTTCCTCGGCTTAGAATAACTATAGGCACCGCTAAAATTAACACTACATTACCGTTCTTTTCCCCGAGCTGAACACACTTTATCGGCTTAGAATTGTGGCAACAACAAACACATAGCAAACTCACGGTCCTCTTTTTTTCCAGATTTACAGCCCCCCTCTCTTGGCTTAAAATAACTCACTGTTGTCGGACAGACTACATCGTTGTAAACACCCGTGTCCCGCTTGCCTGGTCCTCCATAACGTTAGCAAGGTTAGCAGAGCGGGGTTAGCCAGGACCTGTAGGGCTCACTTTACTGGCTGTGTCTTGGTTTGCTTTTGCAAGTAACCAACTTGGGTACTCTAGTTATATAATTCAATGTTATTGCTCAAATGTTGAAATGACAATAAATGCCTGTCCCTTGTAGCCAACTAGGTGTCCTTTTGGGCTCTAATCTGTCTCCATCTTTCAATAACATCTTTTGTTACGTCTCTGGTCACGCAACTGTTGGAAACATGCCGTTTTTTTTTTAGGTCGGGTAGAATCTATCTCCGGTGATCCTGTTCATTTGTTTGCTGCTTTCATGGCTGTAGCCTACTAACATTACAGCTGTATTACGCCTGCTTTACGTGTTTACAGGTGTATCTGGCAACCTGGCCTCACTCTCAAACTAGACAGTTGATAAAAACACAGAGGCCTGAACAGAAGTTCTGTCACGAAACAGAAATTATAAATGGAGAATATACTGGCATTAGCATTGTCAGAAAATATAGTAATTCAACTTAGCATGTTGCCTAATGTGTGATGACGCATTGGGGTAATTTTGGGATTTGTTACAGTATATTCCATAGTGGACATTTAAAACTGTTAGTAGGTATAATACTATTTTTCTTTAAGGAATCCATTTGTATTAAACTTTAAAAAAATAAAAAAGCAATACAATTTTACAAGGACGTTTTTAGAAAACAATACAAAAACTTAAACCGCTTCCTTGCACAGATAACATATTGAAAGTATCTTGTGACATTTGCTGCATTTCTCACATAGCCTACGCCTGTTTCATCCTCGTAGGAGCTGCAGCACCAGAAGGGAATCCTGGCCAACGAGCTCCAGGAAGCAAAGAACAGCTGGATCAGCAAGGCCTTCACCTCCCTGCGGACCTCCAGCGGAGAGGGACTTCACAGTATTAGCATACCCAGAGATAGATCTCCCACAGTGGGCTGGAACCTCCACAGCGGCTCCCTCTCTGGATGGAGCGCAAAGAAGCTGTTGCGGCCTATCAGAGACAATCGATAAACTGTCTGATAGCTCGGACTGTGAATGTGCGGATCACTTAAAAGTACATCGGAAGGATCAGACCTTAGAGTATTAATTGACAATGTCATTATGTAGTCAATACTGCTGCTATTTCTTGTTTCGGGCACTAGAGAACAGTCTAGAATTCAAAACGATCAGAAGAGAGTACCTGAGAGCATACTGCTGGGCAGGTACTCTGTTTTCTGATCACCACTTTCCAGCTAGTGTATCCACTGAAAGGGTATTTATACATTTGTAAACCAAATCCATGCGTTATGTGAGTTTTTTTTCTACTACACTTTGTTATACTATATTATTTGTACTTGTGCTGGACCTTGTGTCGTTTGTAAACAATTTGAATGCAATATTAAAGCAAGTGTGAAACCAGTTTCTGTAAATGACTTAAGAAACATGACTCCTCAACAGAAACAAAGTTATTTTTGAAGGTTGTCTGTAACACACCACATTTGCTGTTCCTCTTTCATTTTGAGCGCGTACGGCGGCTTTTAAAGGGCTGAACTCAAACGCACAAAAAAAGAGCTATCAACAGGCTGTTAGCACAGATCATCTCTGAACCTTGGCATGCACATAGTAATAGACGGAAACAGAAAGAAACCGAGCGGAGAACAAAGGAACGGTAGACAGCAATAGAAAGTAGTCAGAATCTGAGGGTTCACTTGCAGTATTCACAAAGCTATTTAGACAAACTGAGCTCAGGTAATAAGTCCTCTTGCTTGAAGAGCTGATGCCTGTGATGGTTGACAGTGTGTGGGTCACTGCCACTCTCCTCATGTGTGTTCTTGGAGGCCAAGCAGTGGACCAGCTGAGAGTGACTGCAACATCAAGGAGTAAGTACCAATCTGAGGGAAACCGTTCCGGGAAAGTGCTCTATAATCAAATCATAATAGTTCTATTGAAAAGCAATACATTTTCAAAAATGATGATAATCTGTCTGCAATGCTACTATTACACACTGAAAATCATACCTCTGTTCAGATGTTTTTATCCCTGCCCTTAGTGCTTATTGAGTCCTTTTTCAGCCTTATAGCCATGCATGTTATAGATATTTAAACTTATATTTATTTGATTTTATTTCATATTAAATTGGTTTTACCTTTAAAGTGACAAATAAGGATGTGCAATTAAATCACAACCTCAACATAGAGGAAAAATGCATACTTTTTTGAAGATATTTTCACGCTCTGCTTATGTTGCACACGGTATGTGACTAAGTATAATTTCTTCCATCAGATCCTCCACCCACTCCCACAGTGCATTGCTGGTCTGCGAGCTACCCGAACTTGACCCTTTGCTCTTGGCCTGAACCCTCTCTGTCCCCGCCAACACACTATGTGGCCACCTACAGGTAAATCTGACTAAGAAATCAGCTGTCCTCCTCCAGTCCTGACCCAAACCACTGACACCTTTTAGTAAAACAGACTCCAGTTGTGAAGTGGTCCAGGAGCTCATTTATCTGTGTGTTAATGTGTTTGTCAGCGAAAGACAAAGACCGAAGATCACCCAGCAGTGCCATCTCATCCAACCCGGCTCTCCATCCTCTCATCTGATTTCAGCATCATCCACATCATCAACGTCATCTGAACGGGTACCAGCCTGACTTATCTTCACAGCAGATAGACTGCATCTTTAGCAGAAGAGTATGGAAGACAGAAGCTGCCAAAATGAAAAAAATAACAACAAATTACTCGTTAAAGAAATGAATATGCTATTAAATGTACCAAAACTAACATTACAAATAGGTGTAGGCATGTAAAATAAAACATTATAATACAAAACAATTAAATACATTGAATAATACATACATAAAATCAATACGAACTAATAAACAAATCAATTAATGGAAAGGAAAAACAAATATGAAAATAAAGAAATTCAAGCAGCAAATTAAAAGAGAAATATCAAGTTATGTCACATTTCATCATTTAATGAATTAATTTTGACATTTATTTGTTATAATATTTTTGGCACAGTTAATGGCATATTCACTTATTTTTTGAGTCAGTTATTTATTTTGATTTTGGCATTTCTTCCCATAATAGAGGCGAGTTTCCAAACACACTAAGTCTGATTTTAGCCCAACTGAAAACTAGCACACATCATTGAGTATGATGAAGGTTATGATGTTGTTGTTTTTGTAATTTCCCCGTGGGGATTATTAAAAGTATCTCTTCAGAAGAATTTTGGAAAACCCCTTTTCCTGTTTCTTGCTCTATAGGAGCCGTAACAGAAACACAGATCACTTTCAAGTTTGTCTTGTGTGTCTGAGGTAAAAAAGTACTTCAGTAAGATGAGAGAACTTAACAGGGGTGTGCTTGGTTGCTAGCAATTATACATTTATTGTGGTGGGAATTCTCCTCAGCTTCCCTCCTCTTTATCTAAGATCTACATCAATATTTCATTGTGTCTTTTAAATAATATATATTAGCTAGCATCTCATGTAATCCAGAACCTTTTTTTCTTAAGCTCTGGCACTGCCACCTGCCCAACCTGAAGCTTCTCACTGGGTACATCATCAATGTCACGGCCGTTTATTCTGGTGGAAGCAGCTCCCATCTATCAAGTTTCATGTTGGAGGACATAGGTGAAAATTGAAATTATGAATATCAAAATCTAAAAGAGAATAGAGAAAGTGACGTGTGCTTAGTGTGATTGTTGGGCGTGTTGTAAAGTCATTTTTGTTTTTATTTAAAATTCCTGTCTTTGTCTTCTTCTCTCTGAAGTGAAACCGGATCCTCCCACAGACATCCGGGTTTCCCCTATTGGTGTCAGAAACCTGTTGGTGGAATGGTCTCCTCCCCAAAGTTGGAATAACCTGGACATCTTCCCCCTAAAATACCAGATACTGTACCAGCGCAAAAGCAGAGGCCCCCCAAAGTCTCTCAATGTAAGAATAACTTCTGTCATCAGCCGCAACAACAGCAATGTGTTGTAAAAACTCCATAATTACAAATACACAGATACCACATGAAGAAGTAAAAATTACCTAAACTTTAGAAAGCCCCTTCATAGGGAAATTCTTCTTATTTCAACAAAAAAAATGTATCATCCAAAGGTCTTTGTATAAACAAAAAGGATTTAGCCAGGATTTAGCATTAAAGCTATTTTTTGAAACAGTTACTTTTAAATGAAAAATGTTGATTGGAACACAGTTTGTCTCCTCATTTAAATGACAGACTATGTTTCAGTGTTAAAAGCTTAGTTTAGACCATAGGCTGTCTTAATATATACAGAATATTATACTAATATACAGTCTATGGTATAGACATTAGACCTTTTCTGGGAAATACAAACAAATAGCTTCAGAGAGGCTAATGAGCAAGTGTTTTAACCTTAAAAAAGAGCCAGGCTACATATTTTTGCCTGTTTCCAGTCTTTGTGCTAGGCTAAGCTAGCCCACTCTCCAAGCTGGAGCATCATATTAAAACAATAAAGTGGAATCATTCTTTCATTCAAAAAAGTGAACAACTGCATTTCTCAATTTCTGTATTTTGAAACGCCAGATGTGAAATCAATATGTATGATTAAAAAAAATTGTTCTCCTCTCCAGCTGGGTCCGTATGAGAGCATTAAGGTTGAACTGAAGGGGCTGACCCAAGGATGTAACTACGTGTTCCAGGTGTGTGCTAAGGAGCTGCTAGGTCTGGGCGAGTGCAGCGACTGGAGCTCACCTGTACAAATCACCATACCAAGAACAAAATCGTAAAAACTCCCCCTCGCTTGCTGTTTTATTTAACCCTCTCATTTCATGCTACCTTTGAGTAAAACTGAAAAACTGCTGACAGGTGGCATCTTTTAACTCCACAAGCAATGCAAGCAACAGTTATTGACATTTTGTGTTATTTATAAAGGAGTAAATGGATAGTATATGTACAATGTACATTGAAAGTAGTATTATATTTTTTGTAACGCTGTTGGTTTGTTTTGGTTGAGTGGCGTGTCTTTGGAGTAGCTGATAATATAGTAACCCTACTGTAAGACATTGTGATTATTGGTCAGTGTGTCTGATGGTCTGATCCGTTTGTTTTGATCAACAATTTATGGCCCCACTTTGACTTCTCTAAAGACACAATCTACCAGATGTGTATTTTGTACTGTTTATTGTGTGGCAGACCAACATTTGTGTGAAAAATTGAATAAAAACAAGTCATTTGTATTGAATCTGCAGATCTGTCAGTCCACAACATCCACCACGAGTGGGGTAACAAACTCTGAGTGTCTGACACCCAAAGTGAAGGCTGGTGGTTTGGGGAGATGGCCATGAAACTTCTCCGGGCTGTAGGTGCCGGGGCCGGGGATAGCAGAGGAATAACTAGGCCTCTTAGTCCGTCTCTGCATGGAGAAGGAGGGCTGCCGTTGGTGGTAAATGTCTGGGTTGGTGGTGTCGTATTTTGCTGGTCCAGGGCTCATGGAGAGGTCATTGGAGGGAGCTCCGATCTTCCTCCGGCCTAAGAAGCTGTAGCTGGCGCTGGAGGGTTTGTTGGGAACCTGGCAGCCCAGCAGATTAGGAAGACTGTAGCTGGAGGGGGGGAAAGAACACATGTATTAAAGCTGAGCCTTGGAGACTTTTCATTTCGGCAGCAGTATCTCTTACTTAAATGATAAGGCTGGCAATGTTCTGTTTCTCAATATCTTCCAAAAGCCCTAGCTAAACGCATTCATTCCGACTTATCTTTAAATATAACAAATATCCCAAATACTTTCATTATTAAAGTGCTAAATTTGATCCTAAAAAAAACGCTAGGCACTGTTAGCAGACGTTGCTCAAAAAGGAGTTAATAGGCATTTGTTGGAAACTTATACACAAACAAGTGCTTTGTTTAAAAGGACATTATATGCGGTATTTACTTAAAATAAACTACAGTACCCATGCATGTTCTTCCTAGTAAGGGAACATGGCATCTTGTAGAGCTTTATCCTTTAATGTAATGTACTGTTCTGCTGTCTTCACCTGTTGGGTGCTGGTACAGCATCCACAGAGCGGTATCTGGTGCGAGAGCCCATGGTGTAGGATGGTGGTCTGTGGTGACCACTGAGAGGGAGACCCTTCTCTGGGCTGTAGGCCCCGGGCCCTGGAGTCTGGAACAACATGTCTATGCACATGAATGGATATAGGTGTGTTAAGTGTTCTTTTCTTTGTCTATATAACATTTATTCATTTAAAGAAAAGAAATTTCTGCACGCTTGCATGTGTGAACAGGTGTGTCGGAAAGAAGCAACTTGAAAGTATTCTCTAATCCTCTATTAATCTTTTGATAGTGTAATGTTAAAAAAAAAATCCCTTCTACCCCGTAAATTACCTTGGTGTGTTTCAAGATGTTTCATTCACCAATTGATCTCCATTTCTGAGGTCCTCTAATTGGATAATTTACCCAGCATCTATATACATGTATCTGTGTACATATATATGTATATATGGAGCTGTTCTGAAGCTTGCCAGGATACCAAATACAGGTAGAGTAGACTGAAACAGCATAAATAATGTGCAGGAATATTGTTTTTAATCACCTTTGTTGTTCCCTGTTATTCGCCTTCCTCTGCCCAAAATGGAGTAGGAGGGGGTTTCCATCCGGCCAAACCGAGTGACTTTGGCGTCAATGTGGTACCTTGGTCCTGGGCTGGAGTCCACAGAGACCACTACGGAAAACAGGATGCACATTTGATCATCCAGAGACACCTTAAGACCTTATAAAATTAAGTAAACCGATTTCAGCATTCAAAAAAGAGAAATTCAGAATCCATGTGATTAAAACAGAGGCACTGTAGACATCAGAAAAACGTGTGTGACAGATCGTACACTACAGGCGTTAAAATGAATCATTGCATCGTGATGCAGACCTAAACGATCCTGCCTTGATGCAGTGACAGAGCATAATCGATTATAGCCTACTGATGTTAGTTGTTGAATTTCCACTTGCTGCTTTTTTGTTTCTGCCTTTTGTCTGTTGTCTGCTGCTGCCGTTTGTTAGACTCGGGTACATTCAGGAAGCGTCTTTTTTAAGCGCAAATACAATAAAAATGTATGTCTGACTGCTTAAATTTTGAATATGTTGATGAAAACCATGTGTAGCAACATACAATAATATTGAGGAAGTGACGGATCGTGATGCATCATAATATCGAATCGATTGGAATCATTGACACGATAACCGTAATGGAATTGAATTGTGAGACCAGTGATTCACACCCCTATTGTTCACATTAATACATAGCAACTCACTTGCACTGCTCATGCGGCTGTGAAAGGAGTATGCAGGGCTGTTGGACTTGGTGAAGTCATGGTTGATGTATCCAACTGTAGAGGGCAGAGAGTAGCGTCCAGGGCCCGGGCCTGGCGACGGGAGATTGAAAGGAGGACAATGATGAAAATGATGCAACAGATTCAGCTCCGTGCAGCATTATGGCACACCCACCGTTCTTTGGCTCAGGCTGTATTGTCGCTGATGATTTCCACATGGAGCTCTTGCTCTTATTCTCTATGGTTATGCATGTTAACGTTCTTCCCATGCACGTTTGGCAATGGATTTTTAAAGAAAGTAGACACCTCAAACAAGTGTGGAGCAGCGGCTGAATAATGCTGCAAGAGATTTCTTAGCAAAAACCAGCTTAGCTATAATAAAGTCCATGTGGATCCACACACACACACACACACACACACACACACAGGCCATAGTCTTCTTAAACTGACCTCTTTCTCTAGCAGAGATTATCGGGCGTTTCTTCGCCACCTCCTGCATACTCTGCCGGCCTTTCTTCCTTCTTCTTCTTTTTTCTTCTTCTCTTCCTCTGTCACCTCAGACACATCCTTTTGTGTGTGGCCTGGGCTGAATTATCCATGACTGTGAGGTGAAAGAAACTCTATCTTGACCAAGGTCCTGGTTACGCCCCAACCTGCTCTCCACCTACTTTTCCCCAAGGTCCCCTCAGGACAAAAGGTTTTTACCACCGAGGCCAAAACATTGACTCTCTCGAGGCTAAAAAGAGGAGAAACAGTGATTGTCTAAGCCACAAGGTAAGACCATGTGAATTCAGAGTTAAAGTGCTTTACTAGTCTTAAAGCACAGCAACAATAACAGCAACATGTAATGAAGTTAATTTGTCATCCTATTCCGAGGCATTAGGTTACTTACACTGACCTCTCACCTGCACTATGTTTGCTGTAACTAATAGCATCTCAGTGCACATGCTATTAAAATTGAAAAGGGCCTGCACTTATCTTCTATTTCAGGTGGATATTTGACAAGCTCAACGTTGCTGTAATGAAAACCATGGACCGGTGAGTATTAAGGTCTGGACAGCCTTTTGTTACTCAGTAAATATATTTTAGATCTGTTAAGATTTGTTGCCTGCCAACTGGTAATTTTAGTAAAATGATGTAACAGCGTGCCAAATGACTTATTCCAGGAAGGAATATAAAAGGAAAACACGTTTTTAAAATACTAAAAAAATCTCCAGGGATGTTTGTGCCTTTTCTTTTTTTTGGCTGGTAAATAAGTCACAGTTTAAAGCCAAAATGTATCTGCACTCAATATTGGGAAGGAACTACTGTTAGTACTGTCGTTAAGTACAATTTCCAGGCACTTTCTCTTTAACGCTACTTTATACTTTCAATCCACTACATTCAGGGGTAAAATCGAGAGGCGGTCCCTCAAGACACATATGGAGACACATTCTACTGCCAGGTGAGAACACACATGCTTAGAGCTGTCCCCTTTGTGAATGGATCTCTCATTACAGATGTTAAAACCAGACGAAAACAGCCTCAAAGAGAAATCTACCCAGATGTTGTCATTTAAATGACTGGGGTGGGGATAAGGGGTGAATTTTATATATAATTCTATAAAAAGCAAGATCCTCCCTGTCATTCCCAATATTTTTTTTGGTTTCTCCCTTTTTCATCTACAAGAACTTGTATTTAGTCCAGGAAAAGCTTCATGCGTGTCCTTGAAAACAGAATAAAAAAACACTCACATCTTCCAACTACAAAAACCTTAATTTCTGGGATTGTGAGGATTTGGGGGTCTAACAAGAATTTGCAGAAACAAAAGAAAAAAGGTTGAGGAATCGTCAATATATCCCATAGTAGGCTACTTTGACTGAACAGCATAGCACCCAGGCACGCATCTGAAACGTGTCAACTGTCAGAAAAAAAGCCCTGAGGAGAATTAACTTCTGGCAAATACAGAAATGTTTTCTTTCCAGGTAGACTTTTGCCCTCTTGCTCTCCCATTCCACTAATTCTATCACTGCACAGAGAGGTAACTAAGGACTTTAGAGCAGAGCCATGACCAAGTTAAACCCCACACTGGTTAAATATTAACACCAGTGAATCGGAGTGGCCACAGGCTCAGTAATAAGACTCTGCTGTGTCACCAGCAGGAGAGGAAACAACCACTGTCTTAGGTTTCCCTGAGAAACATTGAGACTATGTCGCAAGCATGTTTGCTGTGGGACTGGGTTGGCGATGCAGACTGCACTCATTAGGGGAGGTATTTGTGAAAGATGCCAGTTTTTTTATTGTCCTCTCCAAAGGGGTAATTCCTGCTTGCCTGTTGCTCCTGTAGTCAGCAGGAAAGGAATCCCAGAGGTGAATGTAGATTGTTGGAAAGCTGGTTATGCACCAAGGCAGAACTAATTAGATTTAGAAAAGCAGATAGCTCCACCAAATGGTCAGGCATACATCTGCGCTCCTAAATGCTAAATTATGAACACCCACTTCGACCACTGAGAATGTTTTGCAAGACACTTTGTTTTTCCACTAAAAGAAATTTCAACAACAAACCCTTTTTCATTTTTCTATGGTTGCTAAGATATTGTAAGCTTTGCAATAATTCTTAAACCCGTTTGGCAACAGTAACCACATTTAGCATGTGCAGGATGAGTGCAATTTGATCAAAATGTTATAGACCTTTTTTACGGCAGACATGTTGACATGTCATAGTCAATGGAGGTCCAGGAGAGAGGCCCTGGTATTGTTGTGCATGCTGACTCACTGAAATAGCTTATTTGGACAATGGATGGAATCGAGCCTTCGTTAAGGTTATCAGTTTCAGCTGTGCATTTCCTACTATGACAAGTCAAAATGTCTGCTGTGGAAAAAGGTCCATTAATCTGGCTCACTTGAAAAGTTACAGAATATATCCTTAAGATGAAGTTTGGAATTTAAGATAAGTAAGTCAGGATCAAAGCCTACAAGCTGAAACACATTGGTATCACAATGATGTTGTTCTTTACTTTAAAAGTGTTGGTGGTGTTTTGAAATATGCTGGAGAATATTTCATGTTTACCTATCACTATACAGTATGTGAGCTTTTAAGCAGATCTGGAACCAGCCACAGTTTGGAAACTTCTAAGCATTTTTTTTAAATAAACCACAAATTTAGGAGTGCCCCTGGGACTTGAAATGCTAACCGTGACAAACGGCGTCCACGGATGGAGAATCTCATATTAACACTAGATAAAGAACTAATAAAACATAGGGAAGGCAAAAATGACATTCCATCTTTTCTTTTTTGAGGAGCAGCTGATAATATTGTTCAAAGTCACACAATGCATTGCATGAATTCTTCTTATTTTGGTGGCAATATGATAAGAAAACCTTATTCTGTATAGATTTTAAGACATGTGTTATTTATGTCCACAAAACTCCCTTATTGGAAATATTTCAGTTCAGACAATCTGACCGAAATCCCTGCAGCAGGAAATGGGTTGACATACTCTACGGAGCAGTGGGAACATATGAATATTAAAGATATCCATAACAGGAAGAGCAGAGGTGTGTTTATCGTTGTGTCTGCTTTACTGTGCACACAATTCATTCCCAAATCCTGTGTTTCTGACAACATGTTTTTATAGAACAGCATTAGAGATTGATAACAACTTCAGTCATTGATATTTCTTTACTAACTAAACATAACTTAAGACATAAAACATAACTTTATACAGTTTTAAATATGCTGGTACAATTCAGTACAAAAATAAAGGCAGTGAAACGTCTCCATACACAAACACCATCAGTCACATACTGTCGCTCAGACACACATGGATGCTGGGTGAACCAGTTTGGCACTTATATAACAAAGCATGACTTAAAAATACTGAATGACAAATTGTTGCTTTTTCTTTTTACATCAGGACCACAATGGAAGCTTCAATGTGGAGTATCCATGGACGCTGAACAGCCACTAGATGGTGCTTTGGATCCACAGGAGAAACTCAAAAAAAAGATCACAGAATACTTTTAGATGCTCGGGCAACATTTCTAGTTTTGTTTGAGTCGGTGTTGATGACCTTTGGGAGCAGGTACACGGCAAACATCTTTACTGATGCCCGAGTTATTCATGCTACAACGTCCTTTGAGAAAGCAGAGTAGTCCACATGATCTCTCGCTAGTCATGACTCCAGGATGTCCGTGGAAACTCCACCTTTATCAGTTGCAATTTTTCAGATGAAAAAAGTGCTCACGCCGGCTGGAAAAGATGCAGCAAAGAAGAGAATCCCACAGTTTCTCGTTGGATGTCCTCCCACGGCAACGGCTGGTGTTCACACAAAATGTCCGGAGCACATTGTCTTATAATTCCCATATACGAACACAATGTCTCTTTCTCTCGAAAACACACACACACACACACACACACACACACACACACACACACACACACACACACACACACATAGATGCAAACACACTCACTCAGTTCTTTGCTTGACTTGTAAACACAGTGTGTGCTAGGATTTATCCCCTTGGAGAACCTAAATTAGAAGACAAAATCTGTTAGCTTTTATAAAAGAAAACTTACTTTGAGTATCCGTTTGTGCAGCATGTGTCTGCGTGTGTGCATGTGTGTCTGTGACCAGATTAGAATACAACTGTGTGTCCCCTGCATTAGTGATGCTTACCTACCTGGTTGCGAGTTTTGTGGGATTTCTGCATCAGCACTCTCCACTGGTCGTATAGCTTCATGGACATGCTGCTGCACCCGTAGGCGTGTTTCCGCACCCACCCGAAGAACTGCTTCAGCTCCCTGCGCAGGGTGGAGTTGGAGTCCCCGCTAGACTTTGAGTCACAGGAGCCCGACATCAGGCGCTCTGCATCAAGGGAAGAAAAGGAAGGGAAGAGGGGTAGAATGAGACGGGAGTTAGACTGGCTTTGGCATTCTGTAATGAAACCTCTCACGAAGCAGCAGTAGTGGGATTTCGGTCAGTTATTGTAGGGTTAAAAGTACTTAGTTACCTTCCACCACTGCAGAGCAGAGTTACAGGAAAGGTAAAAAGACAGATAGGAGCGGCTGAGCAGTAAAGGGAAGAAAGCCAAAAACAAGAAGTGAGATATCGCTCAAGATGTGTAGTGTACTGCTTGTGTGTGCCAATGTAACACACACTAAGAGCCATGGAAAGTTCAGGGAATGAATGCACACAGTAACTGAGAGGACCGTTCTTTCATTCTGGTACTTTTGCCAAAATTCATAGGAAGTTTGAAAAGCCCTTAAAAGAAAATGTTTGTCTTTAACAATCCATGTTTGGTTTTATAGTCATGGCCATCAGTTCCGATTAGATGTTACTCAGCAATTTCATTGTTAAATGTGTGAAGGCAAAAACCGCGTCTAGCCGTTGACAGCGTTAAATTGTGTTGAGTGTTCCTTTATTTATGTTTTAAACGCCTCATTTGAAAAGGGATTTGTGTTGCAACTAAAACTTTACGTAATAAAAGTCTGGTTTGGCTCCGTAACATCTGGTTTGAAAATAATGTGATTTCGTCTGGCTATGATTTTTGATTTGATATGATTTGATTTGACCAATGCATCTGTCATAAATAAAACTGCCAATACAATACAAAACAGGCCGATAGGAGTGTAAAACAGCACCATTGTCTTCGTCTTTGAGACTGCCAGTTTCCATTAGTGGGAGAGGGCTATTGGACGTGCAGTGCACAGTGGTATAAGTAAACTTTAGTGGCCCAAATTGCCTCAAAAATGGGCCGAAAGGCTCTAAATTAACAGATCAAGAGCAGCCCTGTGTGTGTGTTTGTGTGTTTGTGTGTGTGTGTGTGTGTGTGTGTGTGTGTGTGTGTGTGTGTGTGCGTGCGCTCACCACTGTGGGGTGTGGATGCAGCAGTTGGATGGCTCCACTCGCTCCAGATCCCAGCTTTGCGAGAGCCGTAGATGCCCACAGGGTTACAGCGAACCTGGACAAGATACAATATTATGAACAAGGACCAAATCTGGAGTACACTAACATACACTCCAACACGTGTACACACAGACACACACACACACACACACACAGACCATTCTGTACCTGGACGAAGTACACTGTTCCAGGCCTCAGTCCAGCCAATCTACAAGATGTCTGATTCCCAAAATCATCCATCACCTATATTAAAAACAAGACCAAAACACAGAAGAGTTGGAGGTCTGACCGCAGCATTAAATACCAATGTGCATAAACTAAAACACAGGGCAGAGTCGCTACGTAGAAAACACAACCACAAACCACGTACAGACCTAAGCATGCATGCAAACCACATTGTTTAGTGACTCCTGATCAGCATGTTTATGAAAATGTTTTGATGTGATGTGTGCCTGCTGGGTAAAAATCTGCTCTCTGTTATGTACTGCAGAGCTGGATATGCTGAGAAACACACACAGGAGCCAGCACAGGTCCTCAACATATACAGTAAAGTACAAGATGTAGCAAAAACAATGACATGAACATAGATTCAGTAGAGAGTAAGAAATGTCTACATACTTTATTATTTAGTTTAGTTATTAAACTTGTCTAATTGTCCTCACTTTCTCTCTGGCATTCAGTCTGTAAACACTTGCTAACAACGACTTCAACAGAAAGCAGAACATGGAAATTACAGGCATCAGAGGGCTAATGATGTGACATGGGGAAGCCAAATCGGCAGACGTTACCGCTGTGCGTCTTTTCAGCCATATTGAAGGCATTAACAGCTGAGATGTATCCCTCCATTCCTTAGCATGACCTCATGATTAGGGCCGGTTCAGAGGGAAAACTGTTTTGTTTTCACCACCAAACCCTTAAAGCCACTTGGATTTAAATCTCCTCTCTCCTCCTTTCGAACCGGTCTCATCTCTCCGCCACGTCTCTCCACACCCCTTCTTTTCTTTTTCCACTTTGCGAGCAAAGACTTGCTTATATTACATCGGTGTAATTCCCCCTTAATTACTGGAGAATCTTCCCCCGTACCCAGAGGACTCGTATGAATCCTGGGAAGCACCATCTGCACGGCTGAAGGTTTTACACCATATTTTTCATTCATTAAAAGTTTGAAGAGAGGTATACACAGTGGCTCTGACCTGTGTTTTTATCCCGATCAAAACCTGCTTTCTGGATTTATGGTTGATGAAAGTTTCTCAACTGTTAACCCATCTGGCCGAGGGGGCCTCAATCAGACTAGATTAGGGATGATTACAGCACTAGGATGAGAAACAGCTGGGACGATGCTGCAGAGATATTGTGTGTGAGAGACAAAGAGAAAAGATTTATGTCTTTATAACTGTGTCCTTGTCCTATACCTTCCAGTCTTGGCTGTCCTCCAGTCTGTAGCGGATCTGGTATTTGGCCTGAAACAGGAAGTCTTTGAGAGCGGGGGGGGCCTCCCAGCGAACACTCAGCTGATCTTCTAACTGCCCAACACGACTGACAGTCACACCTGATGGAGGGTCCGTGGTCACTGGAGGAAGAGGAGACGGAGGAGGTTATTAAGTAGGAAGATCCAATCAATAGCTGAAATGATGCTGAAATGTTTTTTTTTTTTTAATCAACTTTACCAGTTTTCTTAGTCTTCTATGATAGAAAACTTAATATCTTTTGGTTTTTTACTGTTAGTCTGACAAAACAAACTGTTTGAATACATCATCTAAGGCTCTAGGAAAATGTGCAGGGTATTAGTTTTTTAGGTAACACTTTACAATAAGGAACACAAAAAAGGGTAGTTACTGTTTTTGAAAGAGTAACAAATGATTAGTTATTGTATCTTATTGTAAAGTGTGACAGTTTTTTAATATTTTCAACAAAATTGATTAATACAATATTTACAATAATATTTCAGACCAAAGGATGAATCAATCTAGACATGCAAAGTGTCACTTCCTGTTGCTATCTTTGTATACCTTTTAAAGAATACATTGAAACCATGTGTAACATCTACCTTATTCCAAAATGGCATATTTTTTGCATGCAGAAAGGAAACAGTGATGTTTAAAGAAGTATAACTTGCTTTTTGGCCACTTGGGGGCAGCATAACAAGTTGAAAAGAGAGGGAAACAACATTTGTCGTCAAGATCCCCTTAACCCAGACTGAGTCATCAACTAAAACCAGAGTGTATTGAAACCGAGACATAACCAAGACTTTGAGGGGTTGAGACCAAGACCAGACCAAGACCAGACCAGTGCCAGACAGTTAGAGCTTTCTCTCCTGTCTCCTGCATTCACATTCTTGGGTGCGCGTGTTAAGGGGTTGGGGACAGAGGGTTAACAGTAACAAATTTATAATTTGAAATCAGTCAAGTTATTGATTGCATTTGAACCAGGAAGTGTTTATGTGCTGAGCAGGAGTGTACAGATTTATTGAGTTTTTTTCACTAAAACAGCTGCCCGCTGCTGGAACATTAGTTGATGAGAGCAGTGAAAGCGGACCAAAATGAGCAGAAAAACTAAGATAATGAGTTGAACCAGGCGTTCAACGCTTGCTAGAGCTGAGAGGAACTGTTGAGTTGGGTTATAATTTTCTGTTGGTTCGCCAATACAGGTGACTCCATTCACATTACATTTAGTCAATCAATCCAGGCTAAATATAGAAACATTGATAAGAGCAGATTTAAGGATTTAAGTAATGTCTCTAAAAAGAAAGTGCGTGTGTATGTAAAAAAATATATAGAAAAACTGTGACTATGTTTCAGTGCAAAATCTCATTTGAACAAACAATGATTTCATAAGAGGCACAAAAACTAGGATCCGTTTTAATTTATTACATCCATTAACATGTATATTTCTATACTAACAACTTAATGATTAACTTCTGGTGGACAGATGGCCCAGATTATCATTTTTAGCCAAAAAAACAGAGCTTAGGGGCTTCTTTCTACGGTTTGGGGTTATGTTTGCAGGGTCAAGAAATCCACTCAATTCTAATTTAAAATGGTACGAGTGATGTCTTTATGTGCAACAGCTCATTGAAGGATTGTTCAGCGTTGGCGGAGGTTTGTGGTCTCTGAGTGCCTTATAGTTTCTGAAGTGTTGACTTGTGTGAGCTGGAAGAGACTTTTTCATCTGACAACGATTATCTTCTCGACAAACAAATGTGCCGACAGACCATTATTTTAACTTTCCTTGTGTTTTGGGCTTTTGAGATTGTTTCAATATCAACTTTTGTTCCTTTTCATAATGTCATCCCTTACCAATAAACAAACAAGCTGAACCCAGGGGAGAAGAAGAAGATGGGAAAGATTCAGTGGAGGCGAAAAAAGTGGGAGTTGACACAAGAGTTTCAGAGGATTTTTTTTTCAAAGAAACCGGAGACTCTCTGGACTCAAATGTGTAACTTTAGACGTGCCATTTTATACTCATGGGTGATTTGTAGTTAGGTGTAAACCCAACGGTGGTACACACAAACATCCATCTTAGAAAAAATATATTTTTAACATAAAAGCAGAGAGTTAAACTAAAGTTTTAAAGCTTTGGTAAGACATCGTAGTTCAGTGTGTGCCCAAGTCAAGGACATGTACAGGATGAAACAGAGTGAAGAGTAACCCCAATTAATTGAAATAATGGATGCACGTGAATGTACTTTTCTTAGAGATTAACAATGTTAATACAGGGCTGACTGTGGTTTTATATTTAATAAACTGGTGAACTTAATTATTTTAAGTAGGATTAGGATTAAGTATAATGTTCTTGTTATCTCGTGATGACAGAGTTGTTTTGTCATAATAATTGGTTAATTATAACCAAGGGGATAATTTCCACTCTTCAGATTTTTTTGTCCCTCCTACCTTATCACTGTAGTTTGATTTACTCACTAACATCTCTTTAAACTGTCTTTTTTGTTTCTTTCTGCAGCCCGACCCTCTGATTTGGTGGATGTTTGGACGAAGCCTAAGAACAGGATTGCCTGCAAAACTCAGGTTTGAAAAAATACTACATAAATACTTCATAGTACTGCACTTTTTTATGCGTAAAAAGGAAATCACTGAATTAGCGGTGTTCAAAGTTGAGACAATAAATGACGGTGCCCATTTTAATAAAGATCTAATATACAGTACATTATTTCACATAAAGTATGAGATCTCATAGCATACATAACGTTTCTAATCTTTCTATTTGACTACCATTAAAATGAAAAGACTGATAGCAGGTTTAAAAATATTGTTTTGTTTGCTCATTGATTGATGAATGGCATTCATTTATTTTGAGATGACATAATATTCCACATGGCATTCTTGTTTTTTTTGTTTTTTTAAATTCCGTTATCCCAAGAAAAACCACACTATCCGAAGATAACATAGTTAACTTGTGTAAAAATGATTGCAACCTCAGCCATTCTGGTTATTTGTCCATGGATAAGAGGAAAGGCGTTGCTTCTATACGTTATGTTCACTTGGCAATAGAGGTCAATGCAACATGGCCAATTACAGATGAATCATTGTTAACATATGCCATGTCATCCCACAACATAGCCTCATCTTAGAGTCAGACACCGATACAAGTTGCCTCTAGTCTCTGAGTTCAGAGGGCATCCCGTGACTTAGGAATGCAGAGAAAACTGGAGGTGTTTCTGCCTCGCCTTCACAACATGACCGTAGATGAGAGTGATTCACCGCAGCTCCACGCGGGTGTGGTTGCTGTGTTTTATGACGTGATACTTACTGTTGTGGAAACTGCTTGCATGAAAAGAATTTTCAGGGCAACCTGAGCGAAACAAAACCCCCACACACACACACACACACACACACACACACACACACACACACACACACACACACACACACACACACACACACACACACAAGTCCAGAAACCGCCTACACTCTGCTGTTCTCTGTTTCTATACTGTTACTAGGCCCTGCCCTGTCCTCGGGGTGTGTAAACAGGTGTGCGTGCGTGCATATATTAGGGAACGGAAAAAGGGATTACAATTTGATGGACGCTTGTTTCCTCACCGGTGATGTGTTCACCTCTGGAACGCTATATGGTTTTCCTCTCGGTACGTTTTCCCCAACACCGTTAGGAGCGTGTTGAACCAGGTGAAGAGCTCCGAGCTAATCAGGTTGTATTATTTCAGGTTCAAGTCTTAAAGTCTCCAAGCCCAAACTCCTCAGGCCTTGGGGGTCTGCAGCCGGCTCGAAGACGGGATTAGGTTTGAGGATCAGTCTGGATTATTCCAACACTACATAAAAGAAGGTTAATGAGGGTTTTCTGTGCGTGTTTCTGTGTGTGTGTCCAGTGAGCACGATTATAGAGAAAATGAGATCATCAAAAGAGAGGGTGTTTCCATTTGTCACACACCTACGCCTATCCGTGTGTGTGTGTGTGTGTGTGTGTGTGTGTGTGTGTGTGTGTGTGTGTGTGTGTGTGTGTGTGTGTGTGTGTGTGTGCGTGCGTGTGTTTTGGGGATTATGAGACAAGATAAGAATTTTCATCTTATGGTCCATTTGCCTAAACTGCACTAAGCTAAGCAACGGACCACATAACAAAGCTGTAAAAGGGAATACCACTCGGTTCCGATCAGTGTAAAGCCGGATGAGTACTTGTGAACAACTTTCTCCAAAAGCCAGAAAGCCACAGAACTCAAGCCAATGTCCTGTCCTGAATTCATAAAGTGATACTTTTTAGCCAATTTGAGGCTAATGCGTAAGTTAGTAATGGGCAATATAAACGATATGCAATATAAACAATATAAAATTGGCCTACAATAGAGATTTTAGTTGTGTTGCGATAATGCAAGTTGATGCAATATAAGATTTACAGCCATGAGCTGCCACCGACTCCAACGCATCATCGGCATCTTGAGTAAACATGGCAGAAAGCGAAACGGAAGAGCTGGTGAAAAAGAACGGTGCAACATCCATCATTACAACTCTGATTTTTCAAATGGAGCCTTTCACCAGCCTGACAATTCACTATATAACGGACGATTAGAATCTTGGCAATTGTGTGTGTGTGTGTGTGTGTGTGTGTGTGTGTGTGTGTGTGT
>NC_048426.1:9057172-9103112 GCF_013103735.1 Etheostoma cragini
ATATATATATATATATGTCTCATAATCGCGAGAGGCTTCAATGCATTTCGCAATATGGATTTTTGGCCATATTGCCCATCCCTAGCGTAAGTCATTAATTGTTCCCTACCTGTCGGTCACAAGACAAATCTGAGGGTTCATGATAGGATAAACAGGGAATGAACCACTTAATTTACAGTTGTCCACGTTATTTCTCCTTCATGTAGTAACATTTTTATTAAATCATTTTATTCTACGCATCCTTGGAAGCGTTGGGATCCCTACTAGAATTAACTAACTAACTAACTAAAGGACAGCTCTATAGTTGTTGCTGTGCAGACTTGAAGTCACTTACCAGCCAAGAAAATGTCTGGCGCATAACCCCTTGTACAACCACAAATTATTGTTACTACAACAAAATGATGGGACTAAATAAGCAAGATACAACGTGTTGATTAATAGGCTTTAGAGATGCTGGAAGGTATTCTGTATATTATTATTGTCTAGATCTTTACCCCTGCTTACAGTGTCAATGCTAAGCTAAGCTAATCGCCCCCCTACTCTACATGACATGACATCCCAGTAAATCCAGCAAAGAAGAAAGTCCTTCCATTTATTTTCAATGACGGTAGGGCAGTTGCCTGCAGCGAAAAGTTAAGACAGATTTAACTTTTGGAGAAGCGCAAACTGACTTAACCCTGCAACGGCCAATCATGTAGGCTGATCAGATATGTCAGCCTGATTTGAGGCGGTGTCACCCCCAATTTCAACTGGCAGAGGAACGTCTGCGGATCCACTCTGGAACGGCAGCGGAGTCAATAGGTTTCTATTAAAATCAATGTGTGTATTTCCACTGACTCCGCAGCCTTCTGGAGCAGATACACAGAGCTTCTATTTTTGCCAAACGTCAGAGAGCTCCGCAGCAATTTAGCACACGGCAGATAGTGCTGGACAGGAGGTCGAGCACAGAAACTAAATAAAACATCCGGTTAATTTTCAAAATAAAATAGGCCATGCTCATGGCGGATCATATTGCCCAGCCCTACACCTTGAAATCACAGCACAGAGTTGTTTCCCCTCTACTCCTCTGGATGGAAATAAACTGTTGTTGGTTTTGTGGTTCTATTCTACATAAATTCGCGACATCTCATGGGTCCTCGTGACTTCTACTGTCATTCGTGGCCGCAGCCGTTCCGCAACAGATCCGGAACCTGGTGGGCATTGACGGACGACGGAGCTCGGGGCTGACACGCAGCGGAGCCGATCCGCAGACGTTCTGCAACCGGTGGAAATTGGGGGTCAGAGTCCTGTACTGCCTCTATAGCTGCCACAAGACACATTTTAAAAACTATGGAGGGTAACAAAGACAACACAACCACTTAACTTTCCAGGCGGTGATTCACCAGATTGCTTGATCTGGTCTGAACGCACCCTAACACAGAAAGGTGGCAGTAGTATGAATCCTCTCATCTAACTCTGGGCAAAAAATAAACTATTCCTTTAAATCAACTAATACTATGAACAAACCAGTCCTTATACTGAGTGCAAAGAGTCAAGTTGAGTTAACATATTCATTAAGCTGGCTACTCTAGACTTTTTTTTTGTGGAAGATTATCTTTTGGGCATTTAGGCCTTTAAGTAGACAGGACAGCTGAAGATAGTAAAGGGCTGAGAGACAGGGTATGACAAGCAGCAAAGGGCAGCAGAATCGCCCCTAACACAGACTTTTAAATCAATGTTTCAATCATTGTAAGGTTGACTGTTTTTCTTCCAACTGCAAAAACACCTTAGCTATTTGCTGCTATTTACGTTTGCTTTGTATTTCCATTTGCTGTCCAGATTTTGTTTACTTTTATTATATTACCTCTGTGAGGGCGGGGAGAGGGGAAAATCCCAATCGAACTGCTAACAAGTTGTAAACATGTGTAACATGTGATGAGGGGTCGCAGGTAGGAATACATAGCTTTGTCTTTTTTTTTAACTTTACAAGCCTAAAAGCCTGGTATCCACTCTCCTTCATTATAGCCTGAGGGCTCATTGACACTGGGATCTAAAAGTTCTAAAACACAGTTAAAGAAAGAAGGTCAAAGTCCATGTTATCTGACACTCACCCACGTCTAGGATGTCGAGGGTGATGACATCGGAGGTAGCCCGGCCCAGCTGGTTAGAGGCCTCCACCCAGATCTCATAGGGCGTGAAGAGGTGCAGGTCCCGAGTGATGCTGCAGGAGTAAGGTTGCGTATGAGTGTAATCCTCACACTCCTTCTCCTTACCATACCACCTAGAAAGAAAACAGAAAGACATTTTAGAAAGAGTTATGCAGTTGGCTCGCCTGCGGGCACTGAATGTCAAGTAATTTCCCTTTTGGTGCTTTTTAAATAGTTGATTTAACTTTAAAAAAAATGTGAATAGAGCTTACAGCTCATCTGAAACTCATTTTCCTTGCCAGAGGAAAACCTGTTTCTCTAATTCTCATGAAATATTTTACAGGCGAAGGGCGTATTTTTCCCAAAAATAAGTTCTGCCAAAGAGATATGGTATTTTGTCCTGTTTCCAGCTCCACTTTAGCTTGTTTCTGTGGCTTTTGGAAGTTTTTTTGCATTCTGAAATATAATTTGGACTCGGAACATTTGCAATTGGCTGACCAAGTTGGATGTTTAACCCATTATAACCCAACACTGGTTTTGCATGGTTCTCAATCCCTTCATTCACAGCCACATACCGTAATCATTTCTTAGAAAGCGAATGTTGTCCTATTTAAAGCACGTATAAGTGTATGATGTTTGTGGGCAGTGATTTAATTGAGTTAAGATAGTAAAAAAGTGTTTATATACCTGAGTTTGTATTTGAGAATATACTGTGTGCTAATGTTTGTCTCTCCTTTTCCTCCTGGAGCCCAGCTGCAAGTCAGGTCTTTGGTGTTCCTGGACCAGCAGGTCAGATTGACCGGCTTCTCTGGTGGCACTGGGACAAAAAGAGGGACAGATGGGAAGATGGGGAGAAAGGGGGAAGAATATAGAGTGAGAGATATGGATGAAGACAAATGAGAGTAGAGCAGAGAGAAAGAAAGTGGAGATGTGGGGTCATTGAGGGTACAAAGTTACTTCCAGCCATTACTCCAGCCCCATCATTCTGAGTGTAATTGACTCACTAGTGATGTTCCCTAGAAATTGGTGTTTTTTTTCTTCTTTGGTGTGTGTGTGTGTGCGTGCGTGTGTGTGTGTGTGTGTGTGTGTGTGTGTGAGTGTGTGTGCATGCGTGCGTGCATGCGAGATGTTGTCAGACTCCGGATCCCTGCCAACATTCCGCGTCTCTCAGAACACTTGGTGCTCAACACCAGTGTCACACAGAGATTAGGATCCCGACTGCATCCCAATGTGTGTGTGTGTGCGTGTGCGTGTGCGTGTCGTTGTGTCAGTGTATGTGTCTGTGTCTGTGTGTGTGTCTGTGTGTGTATTAGCGTGTTTGCGCACTTGTTGCTTCATTAAAACGTTTGTGCCATTTTTCATCTCATCACCTTCCATAGTCTTAGAAATGTCATGTACTTTTTCGTATACGAGAACTGCAAGAAAATGAGTGTGTGCTGTGTGTGTGCTCATGTACTTCTATCTTTGAGAGCACCATTTTTAGAGTGAGGGTACTCCTTGCTTCTTTAAAGGGCTGTTTGAGAGTTAAAGGATGATTCCAGTTTGTTACAACTTGCGCAGCTTCAGCCATTGACAAAAAACAGTCAGCCAGAAAGCTAATAAGCAATAAAATATGGTGGTTTTAAGGTTATTAACAGGAACCACATTGACAAGATCACACAATAAAGTCACTGTAAGAAATAAAAATAAAACATTTAGATGCTAGGTAATGCATTATGTAAATGCTGATCCACATACGTATAAAAATACAAACATGTGTCTGTGTAAAATTGCCCATGCCCCGTGAGTGATTGTGCGAGTAATGGACCACACAGGTGGTCAAAGCGTCACACAGTGACACACTCTTGGAGGCCTCTTACTGGCCTGAAGGCAGGAAACTTAACATGAAATACAGCCACAGAGACACTTTAAAAATCTTCCCACTACTTCCTTCTACCTTCACTTTTCCTTTTCATTCCTCTCCCTCCTTTCCTACCCGTTCTTTACCTCTTTCCCTTAACATTAAACAGTGAAGCAGAGACACATGCAGACACAAATTCTTCAGAGAAATGTTGGCCAAATGAATATACTAATGAAATAAAAAAAGTAAAAAAAACTATGGACCTCTACATAAATAACTAAGCTGAAAAATTATATAACCACTAACACACTTCAACTTACTTCCAACGTAGAGGCAGGAGCCAGCCAAGATGTGTCCCTTGTGGTTGTGACATACCAGGTTGTCGCCGGACGTCTGTCTGGAGGCGTTGAGTCCGGCCAGCGTCACGCTGAGGTTGGTAGGGCTCAGCACTCTGTACAGGGAGCTGGGCAGCTGTTGACCGTTGAGCGTCCAAAACAGAGAGCTGGCGTGGACACCGAGGTCGGGGTGGACCCAGCAGCTGGCGGTCAGGGTGGACCCCATGCGAAGGACGGGGTCCTGGGGGTAGACCACTGCTACATCTGGAAGAGGGAAGGAAGAGATGGACGTTAGAGAAAGACAATTGATAAGCACTCCAGTCATTTTCCACGTAAAGGTCAGTTCACTTGTCTCTTCTGCATGCATGTGGGAAGCAGCTGCACCACGTCTAGATGGTTATGGGTGGACCTTTCTAAAGTCTAATCATAACCCTGATGTTGTCATAGTGATGTCATTAGGGTTATGAGTTAGGGTTGAAACTTTAAAAATACTGGACAGACAGCCTTCCTTACGAACTGGCGGAGAGACGAATGAAGGATGCAGGAGTTTACACTACAAACATATAGAGACTCTAACAAAATATGCTGTACGGTTGCATTGTGGGATATGTTGGATCCAGTGTTTTTTAGAACTTTCCGCTACTAAAGAATAAAACTCACGATATCTCGGCCTCTGCTGCTTGGAGTGTGATCATTCTTTTTTATTTTTTCCTTTAACTTTATGGTCGTGTCATACTCAATTACTGGAGTATGCCTTTCAGAGTAAGCCAACCTGAGGAGGGAGGATTAGCTGCCAGTTAGCATCCCAATAATTGCATTAATGAGTTAAAATACGTTGGAATGTCTAATTCGGAAAACAAACTATGAAAGCAATATGAACATGGATGTCGATAAAAGGATAATATGTATGTAGTGGCTTGTTGTGTTACAGTAAAGATGACTGGCGCCTCACTTTGAAATTGATGATAGTTTGACAAAACCACGGAAAGAAATAAAGGTGAAGAAATATTCACTGTAATGCATTACCTATTTGAAACAAGTGTTAAGTTTCACCAAGTGGATTTTCACTTTGTACTACAGTAAAATGTGTTTAAAAGTCCCTCTACATGGTGCTCTTTGGATGCTTTTATATAGACCTTAGTGGTCCCCTAATACCATATCTCTATCTAATACATAGTCTCTTTCCCAAAATTCCACCTTGGTGCAGAATTACAACCACTAGAGCAAGTCCCACAATGAGCTTTCCTTAGGATGTGCCATTTCTAAGTCTGTAGCTTTTGAGGAAGCAAGAGGGGGGCAAGGTGGAGGCTGGGGGTGTGGCCTTAACCAACTGCCACTCTGCTCGTTTGAAAGCCATGATGTCTCTCTCTCATGGATGGGCAAAGCAAAGCAAAGGGAGGTTACCTTGCCCTTTATGACCTCATAAGGGGCAAGCTTCCAGATCGGCCCATCTGAGCTTTCATTTTCTCAAAGGCAGAGCAGGATACCCAGCGCTCGGTTTATACCTATCATCATTTCTAGACACTGGGGGACCATAGGCAGGCTGGGGGAACTCATATTAATGTTAAAAATGTTTCTTAACCAGGGCAGCAGTTTTCAAATACAATAAGTGCTTACATAATTGCAAAAGGGTTCTCTAATGTTTCCTCAGTTAGTTTAAAAAAATGATATCAGATTAGTAAACAGAATGTGCCTTTGGAAATTTGGATGAATGGTTGCTGAAAATGGTCATGACATAGATATAGCATTAAAGTTTAGCCACCCACTCAGATCAGCTGGTATTCTGTCTCTAATGGAGTGGTATGGAAATTTGTAAGTGACCCCGAACCTCTGACCAGTAGGGTACATATAAAAACGTAAGACGTGCCTGAGAAAACGGTTGTCTATAATGTAAAGCCAGAACTATTTTAGTTACATAAAGAAGTATTAGTATACACGCAGAAACCTTATTTATTTTTAAACACTAGCTGTTTAAAGGCTGTTTTCAGTGTGTTACTTTTGAAATTTTCTTTTGACCGTTTTAATAGTTTGATAATGACTTCTGCCGATGAGGTTATGTTTTTGATTCAGTTTCTTGGATTGTTTTTACGTCAGCAGGATTACAGAAAAACTACTGGCCCGATTTTCATGAAACTTGATGGAAGCGTGTAACGTGGGCCAAGCACAAAACCCATTACATTAGGCAGCAGATCCGAATCATGAGGCACATACATGATTTCTGCTTTCATTAACATTGCGAGATAGGGCATGGCCTTGGCAGAGGTCTGTGCTCTCTGGGTGTTCTTTTCTGCTGTTTTCACCAGCTCTTGCCTGAGTTTGTTTCGCTCACTTGGCTTAAGGTACTTGGATACTGCTGTTTGCTTTTTTTTGTCTGTGGTGTTGGATTTTTAATCCTGTAAAACAGTTGGTAAACTCTACCTAAATACTATTGCTGTTGCTTTTTTATCATTTGTTATCATATTTTACAGCTGAATGTTAAAATACAAATAAAGTGGCAAATTGCAAAGAATATACAGTAAGATAAACATTTTCACACTCTATAGTACTGAGAGATATTATTCATATATTGCTTAATAATGTTTGTGATTTATGTTTTGATGTAATTTGTTCTCAGCTCTCTCTTGTTACAGCAGCACACAAGAGAAGACAAGATATTAGTTTATTTCTTCAGATTGGGAAAAAAAAGAAAAAGTTGCCCACCTAAGTAAACAGGACTGTAAAAATAATGTTTTCTATTCATAAATGACTGAGCAGCGAGTGAGGGTGTCAACACTTTGTTCAGACCATTACAAATCTGCGCCCGGGGGCCACATCTACTCAGCTGCCAGCCTTCTTACGCTGACAGACAATGTGTGGTCTTTTATGGAGGAGCCGCCTTTGAAGAAGTTCATTCAACTGTAACTCCACAGCGATATTAATATCACAAACCCAACTCAACACTTCCACACATTTATGCAAACACATGGATACAAACAAACGCATGATCAGAGGGTGGTTGTCTTTGTCACCGGATCCAGCGGATGTAAAGGGGGCCGTGATTAGCCAACAATATGCTGATCCAGCTGAATAACAATCAGTGTTTACGTATTCCAGGCGCTGAGGAAGGGACATTGCCCCGGAGCGCGATGTGAAGCCCTGTTACAGCCCTTTCTTCACAGTTCAAACATTACAACAATAGACACAATTACTACAGTTTATTGTCTCTGCTTGACACACTAAATGGAGGAATTGGCTTAAGATAGTATTTGTTTGGAGAGGCTGAGGGTGCTTGAAGCAAAGGTCTGATCAGGGCAACGGGGTGAGTTTAACCCTGCGATTGCGGCGGTTGGATGGAGTCATTGGGCATAGGAGGCCTTCAATGACATTTGTGGCCGCTTTTAAGTCTTTAGTGGACTGAAACACTTTCCTTTATGCTGTCAGTCTTCAAAGAGACACAAAACCCTCTCCTCTTTCTAAAGAACTGTTTACGCTCCACTCATCCATGCAACACTTCAAAGAAGGCTTTTACTTTCCTCTGTCTGCTGTACAATAGACATGCATGTGAAACATTTGAGGGGCCAGTGTAGACAAGCCAAGTGGAAGAAGTCACGAAACATTTAGTGACAATGAGCCGTGCAACACCACCTGAAAAGAGACGGAGAAGACAGCAGCGGATGTTTTTTTTTGTTTTTTTTATACTGCTTGCATGTCAGGTATTTCAAGTAATTAAGCTCATATCTGGAGAGAGGAGAGATTATCTTGCCAAACATCAAATCAACTTAGCCAAATACAGGCAGGAGAAATGGGACATGTAGGATATGATGAGTTAAATTCAGGTTAAAAAATAAGACTTTTCAAGGGGATTTAGTGTGTTTCAGAGTCAAATATTTGGTATTAAATAATCATATCCAGTATAAATACTTCTGTATATTCTTAAAAGACCTATAAACTCAAACTTTTTGGAATTATGAGCTGTACTAACAAATAATTATATGTTGGTAAGAAAATTCCACATTTAAACTGTTTTATTTCAGTGGCATCTGTTAACCACATCACACTGAGTGAAAGGGACGCACCCTCCGTTATTATAGTGAATAAAACAGTAATGACCAATTAGGCCCTATAATAAACAGCAGGGCAGCTTATGTTCAAGGCCCATTGTCTTCTATAAGCCTCTGGAACTTTACTTTCTTTTATTAGCGCCTTTCTAACAGGAGATCGTCCCTGAGGAGCAGCTCAATGCCAGTGAGCTCACCATAAAAACTAATCCAGCCACTTAACAGAGAAAGCGTATACATAACTTTGATTTATTTACGTTACTGTGCATTAAGCTGCCGGTTAACATTCTCCAAAACCCGAACAAATGATGTCACTGTTTTGTTGCGGTTCGTAAAGCCCCCATGCTCTCCATGTGTTAAACGAATTATGGCTCGACTTGTTGAAATTCAGCCTCCTGGGAGATGCGTTCTCTCTGCAAAGGTACAACCGATAGACTTCAGCAGGAGCACATCGATAACAGGCGGTGTCAGGTGGACAGAGTGGCATTTGTCTTTTTTTAATGTATCACAAGAGTGGATCCACGCAAGTGAACCCCTAATATGAAGAAGCTATTGAGTTATTTTTGCATTGGAAACATGTTATAAATACAGTGTTACCCATAGGATCAATGTGAAACTAATGTGATCATATATAGGATAGTGTATCCTCCTATGGAAACCATACACCATTGGTTGTGGAGTTAAAGTGACCTTTTGCGGGATTTAATATCACTATAATATTTATTTAGCATAATGTAATTAGGAGGGCTTGCAGTTTGTTTTGCAATGCATGCACTGACTTATGTCCTTTTAAAATAGTATGTAATATCAATATAGCTTTCTTATCAGGGGTTATCAGGGTAGTGTTTGCTTTGACTATAACACCTTTTAAACAATATATTTATGTTATGCTATTGTCCAAATCCATTTTTTTCTTTAAAAGAATGCGTACCAGAGCAGGACAATGTCACACAGAGCTGTTTCCAGTAATATCGTTGCGTGACACATGACTTGTGGACCAAAAAGGGCAGCCTGTACCCAAACCAAAAACCCTTCCCCAGCAAGACCGTGACTGCGCATCGATGGACGTCTGTGTGCAACAACTTACGTGTGGACAAGGACAGCACGCCGGGAGTGTGCAGCATGAGGAACATCAAGCAGATATCCAAGACGACTTTCATTTTCCCCCAGTTGCTTTTATCTGTGTCTTGATTCCTCGTCCTCGTGTTGTTGTGATGTCGCCTTTTCTCTCTCGATCCTGGATAGAAATTACGCACAGTGTGGAGAGAGCAAAAACAGCACGGGTTCAAAAAAGCTGAATGCTCCGGATTTTATTAACAAGCCAAGTCTCAGACGTGAAGGAGCACACTAGAGAAAGTGGGACCCGGTGGGAAAAGTCACCCTCCGAGAAGCCATAAGCCAACACGTCCTTTAATAAAGGCTAAAGGAGTGAGTATATATCGCGTCCTGTGTGCAGTCTTTTCCCTTCTTAATGCTTCCTGCAGCTGAATCATACACAAGTTCATACTTTTTAAGCCCCTCCTCTCTCTCTCTTCCCACACAGTCGCCAGTCATTTCCCCCCTCTTTTCGTCCTTTTCCTGCTCTTTTTTTTTCTCAACCTCTCCCTCTTCAGTGATGGGTAGGAGAGTCAGAACCATTCACTTTCACTGAATCACTCTGTTACTTTCCATGCCTCAGGTCTCTGCTTCACAGGTTTCATCATAGGAGGCTGTTGAGTCACTGAAAGTTACAAGAAAGAAAATCCTTTTTTTTCATGAATATCTTTGTCCATGTAGAGTGTGACACAAAAAAAACTCTTTGTACCCACTTGATTTATTATGTTTTCTTTTTCAATGGTCAGTTTTGACTCAGACATGACATACTTATGATGTGTTAAATAACATGGGAAACTGTAGGTTATACAGTTAAGATTCCTCATGTAGAATAATTATTTGTTTGATCAAAATAATCTTGCCTTACATGTCACTTTTCTCCTCAGTTACCTGTGAGGATAGGAATGGCTTTTTTAAACAATTTAAATAATCAACAAGTGCCTTCAAATATAGTTTCTGACCTTTTGGATTTTTACATATTACCAAGGTTTACGTGGGATTTAATTCTTAGTGAGATTTACAAAACATTTAAAAATGACAATGCGACGTTTCAAAGATGAAGTAACACATTTCTTCTCTTACAAAATAAAAAAGTGAATTCATGGGTAATTTATATGCATTTTTGCTTTATTCAGTACACTCTGGAGTTTTGCAGCTACAGCCTTACTTGGTCTGGTATGACCAGTAGGTCATGGTGGCTAATGTTTGCTACTGTTGGTTCTGTACTGCTGGTTTGCGACCCAAGGTTCTGAGTTATTTTATTTCCACTGAACTATTTTAAGCAACTAGAAGGCTCCATCCGACCAGGGACTTTTGGGGGGTATAAAATGTCCTCAGAAATAAATAAAGACCCTGGTCCATGTGTATGAAACACAACGAGTTCCTGAGAAGGATTCTACTTCCAGGGGAAAGTCCCTTGGTCCAACCTTGTGCTGCTAATTACTTTTTTAGCATTAATTGTAATTGTGACTTTATCTATGTCTAACCATTTACATTCATATGTTGAACAAAGCTGTGCTGGATTAATTTGTCATATATCCTTGGTAAATTAAGACTTTTTTAAAAACTAAAAAAACATAAACGAAGCAACAGCTTTCAGCTGCTCATCTCCTCATGCAGCAGGAAAAGTTTGCCTGGAAGAACAGCTCCAAGGACATTTCCTCATTGCTGTGTATTTACTGCCCTCTCTAAAAAAAACTCTTTTCTTTTCTTCTCACTCGCAAAGTGCAAATTATGAGACATGTTTTCCTCTTTTTTTTGTCTTTCAGTGCCACCGGTCAGCCGGAGTCAATGACTGTTACCATGGGAACATGGCTCTTAGTTCAGCCTTGGCCAACTTTGGTAAGTCCGTCTTCATTTTTGCAAAACTAACTTGCATCAGATTACTGTGAAAGCAAAATGAAGACTGGCCCTATCACTACAGATCACTCTCAAACTCCTTTGTCAAACCAATATTTGGACACGTATCCACTGTTCAACAAAAAGTTGAAATTGGCTTTAGAGAAAGTTAGCTCCTTTGCTGTAATATTTCCCATCAAACATGACCCTGTGGTTTATTGTAAGGGGTTGTATTTTCAGGAAATAAGAAACATTTTTCCTCTTTCTTTACATGGTTGCCTGAACGTAAAAATTCATGTCAGAATTGCATTGCTAGTGTAGAGAAAATGGCTGCATGAGTCCAAACAAATAACCCCAAAACACCCGCAAACTGGCTCACTTGCTGATGATTTATTTTATATGTATTTACCATGGCCTTTCAGTCTAGATGACCTTTATCAAATATTTAAACAAGAATCCCAACAGTCCCATTTATACACAATGATGTGATGCTGGAGAGATTACCCAACCGGAGAACCACAACGTCAGATCTATAGGCCATTTTCCCAGCAGACATTTTGACTGGTCATAGCAGGAACAGCCCTGGTGTTACTAATGATATTAATGAGCACTCCGTTCTATTCTAGTGTCCCAGTAAGCCATGACACTGGGACAGTGAGAGCCAGAATGCAAAACCAGGAGACTGGATCTGATGAAGCAACTAAATGGAACACTGCCATTATAACTCTAAAAGTCTAAAAGTCTTCCATGCAAAAATACCTATTGGAGGATGAAACATATTGAAGAAAGTTGCAAATATTTGACCAGGTAGTTTGGACAAAAAGGCACTTTTTCCATTAATTATCGATAAAACATCGTACTTCCAAAGGTTTTGAAAGAGAAAAGTGCTGTCCGGATAAATTAAATTGGAAAAAACCTACCATGTTTTTAGATTGATTGTGGAGTGATGTGATTACATGTGGAACAACCACCTTTTCCTCGGAAATAGGTCTCGGAAAAGATTAGATGATCTGTCAGCCAATTAGCACTGAGCATCCAGTAAATTTTAAGGTAACAAAGGCAGTTCTTTTTTAGGAGTTGCCCTTGGGTTGCCCTTGGGCGTAAGCTGAGTGGAAGCCAGTCAGCATCTCAGTGGGAGTCCTCTGACGCAGGAAGTCTGTCACTAGAGCATCTTTAACAGATTCTGGAGACAAGCAAAGAGCAGTCAGACAAAGCAGGAAGAGCAAATACAATCACATCAGGTCACATTGGGATTGAGAAATCCACATTTGGGCCCTTGACTGTGTCTGGAGAACAGAAACTCTCTTCATGTCCCTCACATAAATGAGCGCTATGACTAATATTTGACTAATGAGGGCCCAAGACATATGCAGATTAGTCCCGGTTGTCCTCCTCCTGGTTGGACCAGCCGTGAGTCAGCACGAGTCCAGGCAGAGCGTGAGCCCCATGGCCATGATGACCTTTGGGTCACCGGCCGACAATGTCCCCCTTTTCTCCTCACTCAGAGGGGACTCTTGTTCGAGGGGCCGTTCCCGCTCGTGCCCTGCAGTTACTGTCCAGGAAATGTGAAAAGAATTTTGTGACACTGTTGCAGCTGTTGTGTCACTTTCCGGTCGTTTGGTATTCACAGTGTCGTAGTTAGAATAGTTGAGTTATGACGGAATGACGCCACTGTTTTTGCCCTGTCTGTGAAAATGTTGTGTCACTGTCTCAGCTTGTGTATTTTTATGCTGCCCTCAGTAGAGAGACACACACACACACACACACACAAACACACACACACACACACACACATATTTTTCACATTAACATGTAATGTTATGTAATCTGTCACACATGCGTGAAAAGACCAACACATAGACCTGCACAAATGTATGCTATACAGTTAAATACAACCCCCCCACACACACACACACACACACACAAACACATGCACGCATGCACGCACGCATGCACGCACGCACGCACACACACACACACACACACACACACACACACAGTGCCCTTTAAATACCACATTTTCCAACCAGTCAGTTCCTAATCCATAACACCACAGACAGAGAACAGAAGACAATGTGTTGAGAGGCAGTGAAACACAGGGAAGATGATGACAGGGTGAGGCGGGGAAATTCAGAAAGATCAAGAGAGACGTTACAGCGAGGCTGAAGTTAGATGAGGAAGCGTGCTTTGTAATAACGCCAGTCATGTGAGGACAATAGGCTTTAAATCTCTAACTGGAACTGAAACATGAGAACACAGGCTTGGTGAAAACCAATGGCACATGTTCGACAGGATGGAGAGCTGATGAGGCTCCATCTTTAGTGCAGCTTTTTTGCCGTGCTAGCAGCACAGCTCCTTGGTGGGCAATGTCCTTCACTCAGTCGATCGACCATCCAGCTTTGCTCTACCCTGACATTTCTCAATAACAATCAGATGGATCACCCTTAAAATTCTGTACAGACATTCATGATTCCCAGATTATAATTGTAATGGCTTTTATAATTTAAAAATGCCTTTGAGGATCCCTTGAGCACCACTATGAGGTTCATGGCTTTAAGTGAAATGTCTCACCAGCTTGTGGATTCCTGTGACATTTTGTTCACACATTCATGTTCCCCGTGGGATGAATTGTAATTATTTTGGTTATCCGTGAATTTGCAACATCAGGTCAAAATTTTCAATGTGTCAAATATTAACCTCTCATCAACCTCAGCTGTGCTTTTCATTTAGTGCTTTTTTTTTAGAAAATGTTGGCATACTTGCAAGCTAAACGCCCATCATTTTTTAATAGCCATGTACAAACTATAATTCGAATTAAATAGTAAAGGGGCATTCAGAAAAGTAGGGATTGCTATAGTCTTTTTGACTTGACATTTAAAGAACATCTTCTTTTTTTTAGATTATTTTCAGCCTTTATTTTAACAGGAAAGTTGAAGACATGCAAGGTGAGCGACAGGGGGAATGACTTGCAGCAAAGGGCTGCCGGTTGGAGTCGAACCCTGGCCCACTGCATCAAGTAAACCTCTATGCACATGGGCGCCCACTCTACCAACTGAGCCACATGGGCACCCTTCATACATAAAATGAAGAAAAACTCAGCCTAACAGACTTCTCTGACAATGTTTTGAGAGGTTTTCCTTCACTTGAATAATATTTTAAATTACTTCTTTTACTATAATGATAATTTGTTTCCTGTAATATATGTCATACTTTGTCTTCTAATGTAATCTGTAGAATAATTCAAATTGAGACAAAAGGTCTCATAAGCATTAGAAATACATCTTATTGTCGTATTTGGAGCCCGGATAGTTTTTGGAATACGTGTATTGGTTAATAAAAGAATGAAAGAATGAGATTGCTTTTCATAATATCTACTAGAAAAACACTTTGTTTTCTGCATATTTCCTCTGCCAAACGAGACTGCAAAAACTTCAAAACAAAAAACCCTTGACACTGTTGTTCCTGACAGTCAGTTCCTGTTAATTTACCTTACGTAATAATCATATGGGGTTTTAAAGAGCTATGTTACCCCTATCACACATGTCAATAATGCCATTTGGGAAACATGAACACACATACAGTACAACTGAATATCCCAGTAGTCCCCTTAAAGTCTTGATTGAAAGGATTTGTGGAATTTTAGCCAACAAAGTGGATAAACAGCTTGTCATCAGGACGCTGAAAAACTCTGAACAGCAAACCGGAGAATAATCAGAGGGATGGGTGCAGACGAGTCTGGAAAGAAAATACAGTGAGTAGACAGACAGAGACGGGAAAGAAAAGTTCGAGAATGGGTTAGAGACAACAGGAGAGCCAGAAGTCACTGAGACGGAGATATTTGGAGAGAGAGAGAGAGTGGGGGCAGAAGGAGGGGGATACAGAGAGAGAGAGAGAGAGTCAGAGAAAGAGAGAGTGAGTGAGTAATCAAGGAGAATCAGGACGTTTCCTCTGTAATACCCACAGGCCTCGACTGAGCCCCAGCACCACAATCCTTCCTGATTGGAGGGAAGGGTTTGTTTGAAGAGGAGGTCAAGACCATCAGTACCTTGTTAAGGAAAAGTTATGTCCAGAGGAATGAAGAAGGCTGACTCCTTCCTGAGGAATTCATAGGGGGATAGTGTGTGTGTGTGTGTGTGTGTGTGTGTGTGTATGTATGTGCATATCTGTGTGTGTGTGTGCTGAAATAGCCACTAAATAGGAGAGGTGGAGGAGGAAGAGGAGGAGGAATCATATTGTGATTTAAGGAGGACCCCATCAACCCCCTCCTCACATAGTTTCTAAAGCCAGTATAGCAGCGCTGGCATTCGCTGCAATAATGCATGACAGATGTATATCAACCATGCTCTCTCCCTCTCTCTCTCTCTCTATCTCTGTCTGTCTTTCTGTCTGTCTGTCTGTCTGTCTGTCTTTGTCTCTCCCTCTCTCTCTCTTTCCCTCTTTGTCTCCTCCCATCTGGACCCAATGTGTTGTTGGTGATGGGCATCACGCATCAAGGCATAAACCACTATAAAACGGAGGAGGAGAGGATTACCGTTTCCTCTGAGGAGTCCTCCCGTTCTGGTGGTTGAGTGTTTATTAGAGCTAGCATGGTGTAATTGTGGACTCCAACACTGTTTTCATCTTCTTCTTTTTTCTTTTTTTTTTTTTTTTTTTACTTCTGTGGCTCATGATCGTTTACAGACATTGCCAACTTTACTGTATTTGACAGAGGCGAACACATTTACAATAGGTTGCTGCAAAATGCAGAAAATGAATGGAACTTTATTTAGTTTTCACATATCTTGTCTTATTGTAACATTTTAAATTAGCTATTCAGCCATATTTTTTTGTACTTATATTTCCCATGAAAATTAAATATAAGTCAAACAGAACCCCTCTCTGTGTGCATTAAAGGTTTTTAAAAAAAACATGTAATGTAAAAATGGCCTCAGCATATACAAATATGTATATTATTCAAGTTTTTGTAAGTCAATCAATCTTTATGCACTAGTGTCAAAAACTTATAAAGGATATTCAGTCTTAATGAACTATTTAATACCTTAAAGTGTCTTAAATGTGTCATTTTTGGATCATTTAAAAGGAACATTCTGCAAGTCTTTTGCATTCTTGGCTAGAATTTAAAATCTATTTCTCTATGTCTGAGCAGTGCTTGTCTTCTCGTCTGTTCCTGGTAAAAAAATATCAAGTCTCAAGTCTAAGCTGAGACACTTCTTTCAAACTTTGGAAATCTCCTTTTTAGACCCCCACAGGACATTATACAAATATTTTCACCAACTGTGTTGGAGTACCGGAGTACTTGAACTACAGCTTTTTTTTCACATGCGCGTGTGTTTCTGTGTTCAAACAGCAGAGGGCAGCACACCCACAGTGCATGATGTCAGCTCTGCTCCCCTCTCATTATCACAGTGACCCAAAGGTCAATAAAAACCCTGCGGTTCTTCCACCAAATACAACCAGCCTTGATTGTAACCAAGCAGCATTTTTACATCTTTCCCTTACTAATTTAAAAAGTGTGTTCCTAAACAAGCTAGGGCTTTGTGTTGGAGTTAGACGATAAATAAGTTGTTTTATGTGTTGAAGTAAAATCTGACGCCAAGAACCATCTCTAAGCTGTGGTTCTCTCTCATTACTGCTCTTGTGCTGTGTAAAGAGAGAAATAAGGGGATGTAGAAATGAAGAAATGAAGCAGATGTTTGGTTGGAGCTGGGGAAAGGAAAGCACAGAGGTGGATGTAAGGAGAGAGGAGTGATCACTCTGACAGAACAGAAATGGGGCCTGCATTGTGCTGTGTCACCGTGCTGTTTTATTTCGTTTTATTACTTCCTTGTAGCCGTAAATCACAATGCCTAGTGTATGAAGTACACGCAAACACACCCACACACACACACACATATTTGTACGTTCTGTTTTCATTTTGTACCATAGAATCTGAATACTTCATCCTTACATTTATTATCATTATTTCCATTTCATGCCACTTCATAGCCTACTTGTTCTCCAGTACAGTTGGGATAGAAAATATGTGCTTTTCACTCCCGTATGAATAAAGATATACAGATAAAACATGTACTTAGTTCATCGAAGATGACGCATTGTTAATGATTAAACTACCTAACCGTATATAGAACATTTGTGGTAGTAAAATAGTACAGTACAAACATGTTAACCCCTGGAAAGTATTTCTCTGTAACAACAGATATTCCTGATTAAATAAGCAGCTGTCAAAATGGTCAGTAAAATATCATCGGTACTGAGTCGGTGTGGCACCTATTACAATATGGGCACACACCTGTACATGTCCTCACAACACCTTTAACTGCATGTTCTGTGTAACAATGAATCATCAGATGTGAATGTCCTTCCGTGATATGTTCACTGGCAACAAAAGAATCTTTATTTAAATTAGATAAGATAACTTAAGGAAGAAGGGACTATATATATATATATATGACTTAATCATCTGCCTCCCAAAAAATACAGGATAAAAAAAGGAAAAATTACAAATATATCTAAAAGAGAGTCCCATGATAATCTATTACACAGGGAAATAGCAGCGTTATTGATGGTTTTACACTGATCATCTCTAGTAACAACATGGATTTGCTGTTGTGTTTTTTTTTTTTATGTGTAACAGAAACAATCTGTAGACGTTAAACTATGCAGACGATTTTCAGTGTGATTGTTTTGTTGGTCTTGTTTAATGGGTGTGGTGTGCTATGTGTGGATTATGATGTTGCCTTAAAACTACAGTATGCACTTCCTTAATGTCACCTTAGTTGACCACTATATATGTCACGAAGATATTCACAAAATATCAGGATTTCCAGCACTACAGAATAAAAGTTTAGTGAAGGATAAAGGTAAGTTTCCACCTGACATACAAATTAGACAAATACCTTATCTACATTAGAACTTGTTGAAATGACTCTATATGTCTTGGGTTATAATGTGCATATATAATTAACTTGGATTCCTGCTAAACAAGTCATGAGTTTTGAAGAACCAGGGAAAGCTTGTGATTGTTATTTAATTAGGTCCAGGACCAGGTGATTGGTTGCTGTTGCAAGTCATTCATTCCCATGATGCACAGAGCTAGAGCTGTTTGTTTGCTTTAGAATTAAGTTAAGCGTTTTCAGTGTGGCCGTCTGCCAAGGGTGTGACTTGTCAGCTCTCCTGTTGTTTGAGATGTCCATGGACAAGATGTCAAGGTATATCAAAGGTCCGGCTGTGTACCATGTGGTCAGGATGAGCATGTACAGTACATGTCTGAGATTGTGGTCCCAAACTGCAAAAGTGAGGGGTGTAGAATATATTTCATAGAATAGTCACTCCAAGTGAAGGAGCGTATGTACTTTAGGGACAAAAAAAATACAGCGAGCACAATTTATATAAGCCCTTAAGCTTTTTTCTTGTTCTGAATAATATTTTAAAATTCATGGTTTTCTTAAGGGAGTTCTGTATGTTGACTCTCTGTCTGTTAAACAAGTTCGTTCACTTAATAAGACAAACAGTTAGGGGATTATGGATTTAGATTTTGCTGCAGACCATGGTAATAAACAACTAGTCTTGATGTCAATGTCCAGTGAAAACTTTGTAGCTTCAAAACACAAACACATTTCATGCACTAGTTTACTTTCTTTTTTCGTTTAAAAAAAAGTGTATTTATCTTTAGGAGCAGGATAATTTTCCTTGCCCTTAAAGGGACACAAGGCAAACACAGAATATACTTTACGCACAAGTTTTAAGCCAATGTGAACAACAGGTACAAGAAGCCATCTGCATGACTCAGCAAACTCAACCCGTTTTGTCATTTAGTCTGTCCCCCAGGCCTACTCCATTTGGGGGATTTCCAGGCAGGACAGAGCAGGGGACACATCTCCCGTCCCATCCCATTTTATCTGTAGGCAATACATTTATGTGTGTTTTAATTTCTGTTTCCAATCATGTACTGTATCACATTATGGTCTTTGAAAGGTCAATAAAATAATAACTGAGCAAATAGCCTACTGCTTGTTGTTGTGCCAAATCAAAAACTGGCACTGAAAAGTACGCTAATTCAACTGTGACTACATTATACTCCATGTCGATGCTGCTGAAGAATTTTCCTTCATGGGTCTAATTTCACACCTTTAACAAGGGATATAGTTTGAGCAGTTGATAAAGTTCCCCTTTAAATATTTGCCTAGATTAGATCATATAATACTTTATTAATCCCGCCACGGGAAAAATTCACTTATTACAGCAGCAGTTTTTTCACAGTAAAAAACAAACCAACAAACAAACAACATGCAAACAAAAGACAATGTGCAAGAAGTACTGAATCAATGTAAAGTGGCATTATCTAAAAAGTATTGTAAAGTAAAGTGAGGTGGCCATAGTACGCAATGACCATAGTACGAAAGTAGTTTATTACAGGATTTACTACTTGTTGTAGGCCTATTGACACATCACCACCGGTGAAATGGGCAGATCCAAAGGCTGTTTCGTTTTTATTTGACTTCATGAATCATCATTCAAATAAACTGCTGTGGAGTTCCTCTGTGTGTGTGTGTGTGTGTGTGTGTGTGTGTGTGTGTGTGTGTGTGTGTGTGTGTGTGTGTGTGTGTGTGTGTGTGCGTGCGTGAGTTTGTGTGTGTGCACGCACGCTTGGGATCCTGCTGTATGTTTCAGCAGTGTAACGGTTACATAATAATTCTTGCATTTCTGACCGAGGTTCATTTTCCGTTTGAGGAATGCTGCCGCTGACTTGTTGCCATATAGGTCTCAGTAACCTACCGCCCAGTGTACTCAGAGTTGCAAAGTCATGTTGATGCATACATTCCTCCACCGCAGCCCCTGGAAGTCTGCCCGCGGCGGCGGCGCAGAGCAGCAACAACAGCAACAGCTACAGCAGTAGCAGCAGCGACACTCACAGCTCCGCTCGTTGTTTTAATGTGAAGAGTGGAACATCTCCTGCTTACCTGACGGGACGGAAAGCTGCAGCCAGCGACCGGGGAAGACTTCCTGCTGTCGGACAAGTCGTGCGGAAACTCCCCGAAGTGATTTCTGTGTTGTTCTCATTTGATATGGCGTGTAACGGCTGCCGTTGAAGGGCTGCTTTAAGTGAGTAAATCTTCATATGTTTCAAAGTTAAAAGTGTCGGTTTCATGTGCTGGGTGGACCCGCCCTTGGTACAAAATCATTTAAACGTTGTTGTTGTTGTCGCCGCGCGCTGGAGTGCGTGTGGGACATTTGTTGTGTGTTTGCTAGCCCATACCCCTTACCACAGTCGCATTAACAGTAAAGATATCCGGTAATGTATGCATGTTGTCGACCTTTCAGCTGGTTTCCTCAGTCGGCCTAGTGCGCAGACTCGTAAAGCGGAATTGAAACTACAGCAAATTGTGTTCGTCCATTGTCTGTCATTCATGTAGAGTCAAATACTCAGTCGTTTGACAAGTTTATGAAAGAATCCTCATGAAAAATTAACTATTTAAATAGATGAGACAACTAAAAATAGTAGGGCACAGAAAATGAATCGCTGACAGTTAAAATAATCGATTAAAACCTTAATAATTATGTGGCCGGTTTAGTATAGCCGGTAGAACAGTGGCACATGTAGATGTTTACTCTTCGACGCAGCGGCCGCGGGTTCGACTCCGGCTCTCGGCCTTTTGCTGCATGTCATGTCACACTCTCTTATCCCTTTCATGTCTTCATCTGTCTTGTGGAAATAAAAGCCTAAAGATACCCCCAAACGATCTTTAAAAAATAGTTAAATAATTATCTTGTTTATGCCGCTTGCTGCAGTTTTTGCCATTACATTTTGGGCTTATGTTGTAAACAAAACAAGCAACTTTTGCTTTGGGAACTGAAACTGCAAAATGAAAAGCAAATAATCAACAACAAAAAAATGTCAATAATCAAATAATTGTTTCAGCTCTAGATACAATACAAATACTCCCTGCTGAAAAATAAATCATAATTTATCATCAAGGAAGAGGATACAATTATAGGCCTACTTTACAAAGAAACTGGAGCTGAATCAATTGGTTGATTAATCAATCAGCCAGTTTTATAGTCTTTTTAAAGAAAAATACAGAAAGTAATTGCTTTTTGCTTCTTCAATAATAATAATTAAAAGAAAAATAGTTTTTTACATTATAAAGCTAGACCAAACAATTCCACGATTAATCAAAAAAATAAGTGGCAGATGAATCATTAATTAAATTAATCATGATACATGTGTTTTTTTGTGGAATAAAGCAAATTGTTGCTACGCATGTGTCAATACATACATATATCCGTTCTGTGTGTTCTCAAATGTTACTCACTCGTTATAGACAGATAGATAGATAGATAGATAGATAGATAGAAACTTTATTCATTCTGAAGGAAATTTTAGAGGTTTTCACCACAGATAAGGAAGGAATTTGGCTTGTTTAGTGACTGTATATTTAGTGCTTCTGATGTGGGATTTTGTGGTGAGGAGGCAGCATTGAGCATTTTTTAATTCTTTGATTTCGAGTGGTATTTTAGGTTACACACAATGTTTAGTGTGCAACACTTGGCTGCCATTTCTGACCATCAGGTGTTTTCAGAGGAGGCTTTTTAACTCTATTTTTCCCCAGATATCAAGAGTTATTTTGTTATATTGTCTGTAAAGCAGAAACAGATAGAGGGTTTGAGTCCAACCTGGGAAAATTTCCTGCATGTCTTCCCTCTCTCTCACCTTTCTCTCCTAGCTGTCCGGTCCATTTAAGACGGAAAAGCCCCAAAAGAAAAGCTTTGATCCCAGTCAGCTGTTTGGCCAGCTGAAAGATAACAAGGCAGAAGTGTCACTGCACCTTATGACATTGCAAAAGTGTTGTGGTCATTACAGCTCAGCAGTTTTAGACAACATTTTGTGAAAGGTTAAGCAGGAGTGTCTTCACTCCTAATGCAAAGTCCCGTATGTGATACGTTCAGGTCAAAACTGACTACACAGTCTAGCGCATTCCCAAACGGCTGTGCATGTTCTGTCTACCATCTGCCAACAGAAACAGTCTGTAAATGGTTAACTCTCCCTCTCGCTGCCTCTCTTGTTTCTTCTTACAAATTATCCGCTAAGCCATGCCTGTGATTTATGGAAAAACAAACAGTCATGCCAAAATCAATGGCGCAATGATTTTCTTCTAATATTCAGTTTTTCTGTCTAAGGATCTCAAAAGCTGAATCGAATCAGATGCATTTTTTTTATTATTATTATTAATGAAGCCCTATTAGTCGGCAAAGTAATACTCTTCTCCCTTTCAAACAGCTGTTTTAAAAAATGAATTAGACAAAACCAAACAGTCCCACCACCTGCAGTGCCAACAGTCAGGACCTTGCTCAAACAAGCATTGATAGCTGAAATCAATAAACTGGCCAGAACTTGTGTCACAGTGTTTTCACAGTGTTCCCGCAGGCTTGAGCAATGCTTTATATAGTAGCCGAGCGCTGCACTCTGTGTTTATGCATTCAGCCACTGTTAAACCCCTTAAAGCCGGATCAGGAGAGTACCGCAAGGCTGATATATCCAAGCACAATGGCCCTTTATGGAAAATTGAGCTCTACTGGAGTAATGACTGTTAGAATAATTTCATTAATGAAGAATAGACAGGAACCACAGAAGTTATAATAAAGTTAGGTTTACTTGCAAGTTGAATCAGTCTACAGTACTCACAGCATCAGTACAGAAAGTGCTTTCTACAGCTTTTGTAACACAACGTAGAATGAGATAAATCTCTATAGTCATAATAAAAAGTCAGTTTATCTCAATCCAGGGACGCCTGTTCTTTCCTCAGCATCACACCATGCTCCAGACAAGGACAAGACAGTGGATCCCAGATACCAGATGGTGACAGCCATAACAGTGTTTTATCTTGTTGCAATGCAAACAGTTTTAATATTAATCAGAGAAAAAGCATGAATCATTATTTTTCAAAGAATGACTCTTGCTACCTATTCTCTCCTTTTCTCCCTCCCTTTTAAAATCTGCATTCAGTCAAATCTAAGACCATTTCACTCCTGCCCTCTCCCACTTTGTTTCTCCTCTCCCTTCCCCACTGTACATGTTGCCCTCATAATCTCTCCCTCTGCATCACTCTCCCGCTCTTTCCAATCTCACACTTTTGGTCATATGACCAGCAAACAGGCTAAACAAGAGTTGACGGAACAGATTTGATTGTGCAACTCTGCAAAGCTGCACTCCTTCAGGCCAAACCAGCAATAATGTCCTTGTGTTCTGCTCAGCAAAACATCTGATAGATGCTAGTACACAAAACAATGGTTATTAATGTAACACCAAACTGCTCTAAGTATAACAGTTTTTTTTCTCAAAAGGTCCAAGTAGCTTTGTCTCTAGTAGGATCAGGGTTTGCCTCTCTACTGCTAATAAAAGGGTCTGCTATTATTGATTCAAATGCACGGCTAACAAGCAGCGTAGCAGAAGGCTTTTCTTGTTCTCCAACTCAGGAGCCGATTTGTTCTGCCTCGAGCTGTAGCAGCGAGTGACACTCTGGAATGCAGATGTTTAATATTTGCTGAACACACTCTGGGTCGGCCGTGTTGTGCAAAGAGACAAGTTAATGTGTCCTACATCCTATATTTCTGGGAAAGTTGTAGGTTTAAGCATTGCAAATGTAAATTCAGAAATAGGTGCAAGAGAATTGAGTCTTTTTTGTTGATCTTGAACACTAATCAGGAACCTGTAACAAAAAACACACTGTATGTTATACTGCGTGTTTTTTCATTTACAAATGATGCCAGCAACTACATGCTTTTAACGTACGATAGTGTGTTTGACCACATTTCTAGATGCCTTTTGAGCAAATGAAACCTAGTACTTAAAGATACCTCCTCATATGTCCTCCTCAAAGCAACAGTGTTCCATTTTCTTTCAACAGTTGAGTAGGTATTGATTTGTGGCTAAATGAAGTTGCAGTACAGAATTGCCAAAGATACAGAATGTCTGTGTACTGTATCCATTACAGAGCACTGACAAGTACGTTTGTGAACATGCTGTCATATTTATTATAACCAATTTAGGAATTACATCAATAATGTTTATCTCATGTATTTCAGTTAAAGCAATAGTTTTTTGGGTGAAATACATCTTTGCTTTCTTGCTGAGAGTCAGGTGAGAAGATCGATAACACTATCATGTCTGTTTATAAAATATGAAGCTACATCTTGGGAAGGGTTAGCTTAGCTTAGCATAAAGAATGAAATTGGCAGGGTGATACCCACTTCTAGTCTTTATGCTAAGCTAAGTGAACCTTTCCTGACTGGAACTTTACATGTACACACATGAGAGTGGTGATAATCTTCCATCTAACTCTCAGCAAGAACGTGAATACGCATGTTTCCCAAAGGTCCGCTGATGTAGTGAAAACTCATATTTCCTTCAACCCTAAAATCCATTTATACCGTTCTCTAAAATCCTGTATCAGTCATTAGCTCCGTTAATTAGTTGACACCTGCCTGTGTGCTAACTCCGGAGAGTGTTTCACTTGCACTTAGTAATTTGTTAATTGACAATTTAAGCACACACAGTAATTACATCATGTCTTCTACAAATAGCAGAGTCGAAAGATCTTTCAATGTCAAAAACACATCTCAACTCAGATATACCTGTTTTTTATTTACATCTTCTACTTGTAGGATTATCAACAATGAATGTAGAAATACACCAGAGGCAGATATTAGTTATTTGCTTGTTGCTTTTCTTCACACTCACTAAGTTGAGACAGACGGTCAGACAGGTTCCTGGCAGCACGGAGTTGATGATACACAGCAGGCTATGACATGGGGAGGGGTTTCGTTTCTTTACTTCAGATATTTGTAGGAACATAGAAGTGTGTGTGATTCAGGGAAACAGTGGAGCGGTTGATCAGCAACAGCTTCTGGTGTCTGGTAGGAAATCATTCATACTTTGTTTTGCTTTAAATAGCGTGAATGTGTGTTCTGGATATAGTATATCTCAGTCACGTCTCTGTGACTCACGCACTCTTACTGGGACTATAAACAGTCTTCTGTTTTAGCATAGCTCTTTGAAGAAGTGAGGGTTTGAACCGGTCCTGGTCCAAATTATCAATCGAATGTTTGTTTAATTGGCTTAACCAGCTCTTTGAGGTGCTCTGATCTAAAGCTGTGAATACCGATTTCTTTATTATTGATTATTATTATTCTTGATTAACCAATTTACCCTTTAGATTAATGACAATTGGCCATTACGTTGTGCTAGAGCAAAATGTGACCTCATAAAATGCCTTGGTTTGTCCGACCAATGATTCCAAACCCCCAAATTATTCAATTCATAATGCAGAAAAAAAGGAGGAAATTCTCACATTTGAGAGCCTGCTACTAGCAAGTGTCAACATTTATCCCCAGAGGCACTCTTTTGGAGTTCAGTCTATAGGGACAGACTTCCTATATCTTATTTAGAAAGGACTTAACATGAAAATGGCAGAGCATTCATTCCAGATTTCCCATTAAGAGTGTAAATGAGAATATTGTACAAAATGTTTTCCCCATTAAACCTAAGTAAACACACACAGACCATTTCTTCGGGGGAAGCTGTGGCATGAAGCAGTTCAACGGCATACGTCTTGTCTTTTTCACTTGCAAGGAAGTGAAACCCTGAGTTTGTGACGCTCAGCACACCCACACATTCATTCATGCACGGGGGAAAAAACTCATGCACATGAGATTTTGATTCCATTAGCTTCTTTTTAAACCACTAAAAGTCTCTCATCTGTCTTAACTTAATCTTTTTTTTTTTTTTTTGTGTCTTTTGCAGAACAAGCATCACACAGAGTTATAAAGAAATCCCTGCATCCGATTTCCAACCACTTCCCTTTTTTTTCTGTGGAACAGTAAATTGCGGAGGACTCTGTGAAATGTCAGAGTGGATCACTTTCAAAACCCGGAAACTTGTCAAATCTGAACCAACAGCGATGTAATGGTCATGGCTTGACTTGTGCTTTGTCTGATCCTGATTCAAAGGCTGTCAGTCATGTTGGAGCCTGGATCTGTGGACGAGGGAGTATTATGTGGTTCACCATCAGTTTGCAAGTTTGTTTACCCGCCATATTTGTGCAGAGAAACATATGAGCTGAACGTTATTTATGTAGCAACTGGCTTTATCTCTGGATTGCTTGCATTGCCTGCTGGCTGTGGCCGGGATCACCAATGGATAGGACCATTACGCTGTTCACATTCCTAATTTCTTGGGAAATGTCTACTTACTGAATAGACTTGTGTGTTTGAATTTGAGACAAAATGAAGGAACTAAGGGCATCTTGTCACCGGACCCTTTGCAAAGACCAAAAGTATATCCTCTGTTGAAAGTCTGACCCCAATGGGATAAGAACTAAAAACTCTGAACTGTGTTAGACTGAACAGGAAGTTACTTACAGAAAATCTGGACTACCTCTCTCCCAGAATGAATTGCCCTTTAAGGAAGAAACGTCCCACGCGCGACTCTGATTTCTCGGCTATCGTGGTTCCCTCGATGCACGGGTCCGGGTATCTTGACTACTCGGTCGAGACTCATGCTTCCAGAACCCTGGAGGTCATGGAGGAATTCAGACGACAGGAGATGTTGTGTGACTTGGTGCTACATGTCACATACAAGGACAGGACAGTAGACTTCAAGGTAAGACCCTCAAAATGAAATACAGTATGTGCCATTTTAATATTTTTTGTCCACATATTTCAAACTCTGTGCAGTATTTCTGTATAACCAAATGCATGTTTTTTTTTCAGGTGCACAAAGTGGTGCTGGCCTCCTGTAGCCCCTACTTTAGAGCCATGTTCACCAGCAGTTTCAAAGAGTGCCGCGCCTCAGAGGTAACCCTGCGGGATGTCTGCCCCCAGGTGGTGGGAAGACTCATTGACTTTGCCTACACTTCCCACATCACAGTGGGAGAGCAGTGTGTGTTGCACGTTCTTATGGCTGCTATGAGGTACACAGACTTGATTGATTTATTCTGACACTTTTTTTTACCTTTCAGGATTTACCAATTCAATGCACCAAAATCACATTCGAACAATACTTTTAGTTGGAGAATATACAAGATTTAATTCCTTTTTTCCTCCTTTTTCTGTTCTCTTCTACAAGGTACCAGATGGATGACGTGGCCAAGGCCTGCTGCGATTTCCTTATTAAGCACCTGGAGCCTGCTAATGTCATCGGCATCGCCCGCTTTGCCGAGGCGATCGGCTGCACAGAGCTGCACCAGCGCAGTCGAGAGTATGTCAATACTCACTTCAGTGAGGTGAGGTGCAAACACAGGACACGCAAACAGAAGTTATACTTTCAAAATGTATTCAAGACAGATTTCTTGAATTAAAGTTTTTGTTGATTTTAAAATCGGCGATAAAGCGTGATAAAGAGTGTCCCTCTCGTCTAAATCTGTCAACATCTGCATAGCCGAACTCCACAAACCAATGGATGACGTCACGCATGCTCTGTCCATTAATATTAACAGTGTATGGTTATACCAAGGTCGATTGTGTGTTTGAATGGGTTAACCCCCTTCGATCTACTCAGCTTCGCGAACCAGGTTGCGAGGCGGGTTAGATCAGGGTAGGAGGAGGGTCCATTTCAATGTGAACAACACACGACCTGGGTCGCTTATAGCCAGGGCGGGGCAAATTATGTGATTGGTTGGAAATGAGACTGGGGCAGTCGTCACAGGTTGCCTCACACTTTGAAAAAAAAAAAAAAACAACAACGTAGATTTTGTCTCACTGTGCTTATGCTGGGTTTTATCAGGCAGCTTCAACAACAGCAGAGCGATTTAGTTCATTCCTTATGAGAACAGTCCACTGACAGTGTGCCCGGATGTCTGCCTGTCTCAAAAGATAACTCCGCGAGTCAACTTTTGCGAAGCGGTAGTGGAGTGTAGCGCTGAGTTAGAACTTAAACGTATGAAAATACATTTAAATCGCTCAGCACCGCCCCTCTCTCTCCCCTCTCTCACTCGAGACACAGGTCTCCAGCTTGCGGTTCAGTGCGGCTGCTGGGTAGCACATATCTCTCGCTTTTTTCCCTCCCTTTCTTTTTTAAAAGAAGTGGTCAAGCTGACAGCAAAGCCCAACTTTACTTGTAATATCAAACAAAGGGAAATGTTCTCCCCTCGTATTAAACTGGTCAGACATCGATACTAGAGCAGCCTACTTCCTCGTCTAGCTACTAGCTAAACCAGTGTTTAATGGTTTATTTATAAGTGTATTTAGGACGTACTTACTGGGGAAAAAACAATAAGCTTTATTTCTCTCTCTACTTTACAATGATGAATTTAAGTAGCTACAAATCTTTAGCCGTTGTGGTATGCAGCTGGATTGGAGTTTGTGTTGTTCACTGAAGATGATGTGTAAAGCCATGTCCATTTTGGGCACATAAGGTAATTGTGCATTATGCATGCTCCCTGGTTGTGACCCAGGTCGTACCTTAATTGTCATGATCAGGGATATACCCATGTTGACTGGCTTGGTTTGAATGGTTTGGTGTAAAGAGGTTATAGAGAATTAACATTGCATTAAATAATACACATTCTAAGAAGCGCTTACCTGTGTGGGCGTTGTAAGCATTGCCCATGTTCTTGATGACATTTGGGTAGATTATTGAAGTTTTCACTGCTTCAGTCAAAGCCACAGAGAAGGCCACTTTGGTTCCATCTGTGAAAATAGGCCATGGAAAGAACATGCTCTTTGTTTATCATGTGTTCAAGTTGGCTCGCACCAGATGATAGTTGTAGATTGTTTGGTCAGGAGAAGGAGAATCGACTAAAACTTGCATTAACTCCTGAGCTTGCACATTGCTTACGCTTGCTGCCAGTCTGTTCTCCATCACCCTCAGCTCCTCCACCAAGGCTCTCAGTGCTCCCAGCTCAGCACTGATGTCGGACTGTTAGGCCGTCTCTGCCTGAACAAAGCCCCCGACAGGCATAGGGTCAGCAGCAAAGCTGTAGCACTTTTCATTCTGTCTTTAGATCTTAAAGATGTTGATTGGCTTTACTTAGACTGCAAATAGCAGGCAGTGAGTCACCAAAGAAGCTCCAGATCACTTACAGTTTAAATGCATTTTTTATGCATAGCTAATTGGACATCGCCTTAGCATCAGCACATCCCATTGGTGCTTTATATCTTGCTCTGCTTATGATATGATAACTATGGGAGCCGTACAACTACCGTCAACAATAGTTAACTGAACCAAGGTCAGGTAATTGTTGCACCTTTGTTGCAAAACAGCACCAGTAATTTATACCTACTTTTTGACAGTACATTGCTCGTGTTCTCTTTTAGTTATCTTTCTGTCTCTTTTTTTAAAATGACGGGAACTAACCTGTAAGTGTGTGAATGCTACCACTGTGTCTGTGTGTCTTACTAGCTCTAACTCATAACTAGCAGCTCACATTTATCCCTAAATCAGGGGCCTTGAACATTTTTTAAGCTAAGGACCCTTTAACTGAAAGAGAGATGGAGCAGGGACCCCCTACGATAACGTGTAGGGTGACCCAAAGCCTCTATACATACCTTGCATAGAATACTAAGCTATTACGGTAAAATAGCCTAATAATTGTTGGCATTATTTTATAAATCTTACTGACCACCTTACCTGTGTGCCAGTAAGCAGTGGGGATTTGTATTTGCTAACAATATGTTGGATTCATGTTGAGACCTTTTTAATTTTAGAAAAAGCTTTAAAAAAAAAAAAAAATTATAAGGAGGATTGACTCTTAGGACCCCCCCAGGGTTCCTGGACCTCCAGTTGAAGATCCCGGCAATAAATAATACTCCTCATAAGAATTTTTTTTTGAGAAAGCACTAAAATGTGCATATTGAATAGTCAGAAGCCTTTTATCTGACCATCCTTCCGTCCGTCTTAGGTGACTAAAGAAGAGGAGTTCTTCAGCCTCTCGCACTGCCAGCTGCTGGAGCTCATCAGTCAGGACAGCCTCAAGGTGCTCTGTGAGTCTGAGGTGGGTGGCATTAAAATAACTATTAAAATAATTGACTGACAGGCATGGAAGGAACAAATTGTAATTATGGTATGTTCCAACTTTTCAAAAACCCTGTTTAGAACTCCTATCCCATGTCTGTTCTTGTTGGGGTGCAAAAGTAGTACTGCACAATGAAAGATGTTTTTTATTATTATTGTGCATGCCTGCTTATCAATTTATTATAGACACAAGTCTTGTTTTGTTTTACCAACTTAAAGTTTTACCACAGACAAAGAAAAGGTAGAAGCAAACATACAGTAATTGACTTTAAGATAGTAAAATTGGTCTGTAAAGTCGAGAGTCTTGATTTAGTCATCTCATGTTAAAAGGCTAGACATAACACTAACGCCATTAGTCAATGCTCTGACAAAAGTCTATCATCAAGTACATAACAAAACCATATTAACATGTCACGTAAATCCATGTCAGGTGTATAAAGCCTGCACAGATTGGGTCAGCTGGGATATGGAGGGTAGAGCCCCATACCTGCATGCCCTCCTGAATGCGGTTCATATCTACGCCCTGCCTCCTAAGTTCCTAAAGAACCAGCTCCAGTCCTGCCCCATCCTCAGCAAGGTATACTACCGCCTTGCTTTATGTTTTCTTGTTATGGAATTGAACACATACATGAGAAAGATAGTGACATTTGCCTTACTTCAATTTTCCCCACTTTCTTTTAACTCCAGGCCAATGCCTGTAAAGACTTCCTGTCTAAAATCTTCCAGGATATGACTTTGAGGAAGCTGGCTCCTGCACCCAACCGTGGAACTCAACTCATCTATGTGGCCGGCGGGTACTTATCTCACATAGTTTTCTCAACAGCAAGAATTTGTTCCGCAATGCATTACCAGTTGTGAACTTATTTCAACACACTTTGGGACATAACAAAACATTTTGGGACATATTCCGCTTATATTGATCATCTGAAACTGCACTTGTGCTAGTGACTTCAATGCTCACATTCGTTCTGTAAATAAGTGAGCTGCGTTACGGCATTCATGTCCACATAAAAGAACCTCATGGAGGCAGAAAGTGTCTCAGTCTGCCACCCAGAGGCTGTAAGAGGTCACATCTACTGTGTCTTCTTCACAGAGAGCCCTGCTTTCTGGGTTCAGGTATGCACCCTCCTCTTTTGTAAGCCCCAATACTGCATGTTGACCTATTTTCGTCTAGCATAAAGCAGGTGGGTTAGCAAACTTCAAACTACCATTAGGATGTTTTCCTCCAATTTATACACTTCTTTGAGTGCAATACTCTGACAACCGAACATTTGGATTTCGCTGCTTTAGCTATTTTGAGTTTCTAGATTGTAATTTTGTTTTAGGTTTTCTGGGGGGTAGTATTTTATGTGGCTGATTTAAAAGCACAGATTCAGACAGGGTGTGACATTTATTTTTGACTGGCATAGGGAAAGAGATCTTACTTTTTACAGGAAGCCAAATTGCACCACTATATCCAACCCCAGCAAGCATGCATACATGTATTAGCATATTAAGCCATTGCTTATTCTTGTGGGTCTTTCTGTACCGTTTACTTATATATACATTTTCAAAGAATGGTATCTAAAATCAAGTGAACATTTAGATTAAACTTAACATTTCCTTGTCTCTGTTCAGATATCGGCAGCATTCCCTGGCCTCCATGGAGGCTTATGATCCCAGGAGGAATGTGTGGCTAAAGCTAGCTGACATGGGCGCCGCATGCAGTGGTCTGGGGGCCTGTGCACTGTTTGGATTGCTCTACACTGTAAGTTGCACCAGTTGTGTCATACCACCAATGAAATGTCATTATACACAGAGTTTAAAAGTCTAAATGACACTAAAAGACATATCTTATGATACAATATGATTTAAAGAGATACAAAACTGGGAGACTAAATAAAAAAAACAGGTTTAGTTTTTCTGCCACTGTGTACATTGAACATTTAATACTAGGCCTGCACTAGTTTTACACTCATCTCTGTTCAGGTTGGAGGCAGGAACTTGTCGCTTCAAAACAACACAGAGTCCAACGCCCTCTGCTGCTACAACCCAATGACCAACCAGTGGAGCCAGCGAGCCTCTCTCAACATCCCCAGGAACAGGGTCGGGGTGGGCCTGGTGGACGGCTGCATCTATGCTGTCGGAGGCTCCCAGGGCTCCACGCATCACAACACGGCAGAGAGGTGAGACGTGTGTGAGGATTTATTTATACAACTAGGCCCTCGAGAAGTAATTTGATTTTAATAGCATCTTATTTACTAGAATGAATTTAATGAACCTTGATTTCCTCCCCTTAAGCACACATCCTAGATTATGTGCATTTGCCTCATTTTAACTATAGATAATTGCATAAGAGAGGAAATGAATAGCTGCCATTCAACCTAAAGAGCAGTCAAGAAGTTTGCAGGTATTCCTCTTAGCCTAATTAGACAACAACACAGGCTCTTTCGAAACATGTTGAGACACACTTCTCAGGAATGTCGATCTGGCCAGGAATGCTTTACATCTTTGCTGCCACCACCACTCAGCAGGGAGGAGTTTCAATGCTGTTATAAATCAGTTTCAACCAATGCAGAACAAAAAAGCTCAAGACAAGCCAAATGCTGACTATTAGCTTTTCTGAAGCCTGCTTCAAACAAAACCTCAATCCCTTTGTATATTGAATTGTATAGATTTCTAAAAGATGCTGGCCTCAGGAGAATTATTTGAACTCATCAGACACAACTTTGAATGAGAAGAAGCTGTTAAATATAATAAAAGCCGATGAAACTGAATTAAAATGAAAATTCAATGTGAAACGTATCAAAGGAGTCTAGAGCATTTAAAGTAACAATGGTTGGCAAAAAAAGGCTCTGCTCTCGAGGATGTCTTCCAAATGAATCTAGGCAATATGTAAGAGATTCAACAGGGAGCCATACCAACTTGTTTGAGTATGCCAAATTAATGTTACGTATTGTTATTTATTCTTTGAAAAATGCCTTACTGCATGTACTGTAGTAATTTCAGGGTTTAGAGCACAGGGTCAGTGTCAGCACATTGACTTGCATTTAGTGCTTTTTAAGGGTACTTGGCCAATGTTTGAGGGCAGGTGATGTAACATCAGCCACCCTCCTATCAGCACTTTCCAGCTGAAATACACCAAACACCGAGAACTGATTTAATCATTAACCAGTGAGCATGCAGTCCAACTGGCCTCATCATGATTCATGTCTTTGCTGTTGTTACACCTTGCATTGTTTGTATTCATGTTTCCAGGATTAAAGTAATGGTTTGAACAAGATTACAGGAACCGTTTGGGAGACCCTTATTTGCTTTCTTGTCAAGAGTTTGATAAAAGGATTAATAAAACTGTATCTGTATCTTATATCTGTCCATTAAATATGAAGTGAGTGTTCTAATGTGACCTTTAACCCCCTTTTTCCATAACACCATGGAAATGAAAACTAGTCTGTTGGACTACAGAATCATGTGGACCTTTTGTCTCTGTGCGCTCTCAGTGGTGTTACAGCCTCTTTAGCTTAAAATAAAGCTTGTCAATAGTTACCAAACACGGTTGCTAGTTTAACCTAATCCACTTAAAGTTGGCTGGCTCGTGTAGATTGAGAAGGTTGCCTCACACAGTCATTGCGATCTCAGTCATTCATCGTTTTGCAGCACTAATACACTTATTTGATTATTTTAATTGACTAATGTGTAACGACATTAGGAATTGTCAACAGATTATCACACTGACTGCACGCAATGCACATCTGCTGTTTGCTTTGCAGGTGGGATCCAGAGTCTAATCGTTGGTCCTTAGTTTGCCCAATGTCGGTGGCTCGTCTGGGTGCTGGAGTGGCGGCGTGTGGGGGGGCTCTGTATGTGGTTGGGGGATATGATGGGCAGAACCGCTGGAACACTGCTGAGAAATACCAGCCTGACACCAACACCTGGCACCAGCTGGCACCCATGAGCACTATACGCAGTGGACTGGGTAAGTGTGTGGGTGTGTGTGCATGCATGCGTGCGCGCAGTCCTGTCTTAATGGCAGCCAATCTGATTAAACAAATGAGATACTCTGTATTGATTATAGAGCTTTAGATGTGCTGGTAGTCGGATTATGTCACCTTTGGACAGAGCTAGGCTAGCTGTTCTCTAGCTGCCCCCCCCCCCCCCCCCCCCCCCCCCCCCCTTCAGTCTTTATGCTAACATCTCCTGATTGTAGATGTCAATCTTCTCCTCTAACTCTCAGGAAGAAAGCAAATAAGAAATGTGGCCTCAATGTCGAACTACTCCTTTTAAGTTCCCCCTCTTTCTGTCTGTCTGTGCAGGATTGGTGTGTGTGAACTCTCACCTCTATGCAATAGGAGGGTATGATGGACGGAGCCAGCTGTGTTCTGTGGAGCGTTACAATATAGCCAGGAACCAATGGGAGCCCAGGGCCCCAATGCACTACAGCCGCAGTGCACACGGAGTCACAGTCCACCAGGGCCGCATCTTTGTCCTCGGTCAGTTACATCACCAATTTATATGTATATAGGGGTTTATTTATATATATTTGAGTTAAATAAAAAGCGGGGGTGCATGTATTGCAGAGATAGAGGTGCTCAAAACTGTAAGAATATGAAAAAAAGGGTGGCATCGATTGCACACTAACAAAGATATATGATCAATGAGCTTTTATAACACTAATTGAGTCAATGTGTTTCGCTTCATTAAGCTCATCATACTGTTTTTTCAATGTATTTTTTTGTATATTTATACATTTTTATTATTGTTCAGTTTTTTCTGTTTCCTTTTTTATCAGATTTTTCTTTATTCAGGTAATTTAATTGCATCATGTTTCTACATTTATTTAACTATTAAATATTTTTTTCCCTAAATATTTCTAATGTGTGTTGCTCCCGAGTATTATAATATGCCGTTTTTGGTGAAGCCTGGGTTGATTACTATTGATTGCCTGAAGTTCGACCGGTTTTATGTGCCATCCCCAATAGTTCATGTTTCATGTATCGAAGCTCATTGTACCTTTCATTTATATCTCTCATTGAGTTTGCAGTCACTACCACAAAGACTTTAATTCTTATGATTTAAAAGAAGATTATTTGGTAATCAGTCTCTACTAGATAAACCTTTTAATATCTCTGGTATGTGGTTGTGGGTGTGTGTGGGGGTGTGTGTGTGGGTGTGTGTTCCATCCAGGAGGCTTCAACCATCTCGGCTTCCTGTCCAGTGTAGAGTGTTACTGTCCAGAGAGAAATGAATGGATGTGCGTCACCGACATGCCAGTTGGACGCAGCGGCATGGGCGTCGCTGTTACCATGGAGCCCTGTCCTGGCAGCCTGCCAGAACAAGAGGAGGATGAAGATGGAGCCACATGAGGATGAGGACCAGATATGTTGAAGTCTCAAGTGTTGCACATGGATCTAAGTGATGCTGCTTTCCAAGAGAGGGTTGAGTGCATTCAATACAAAAAGAACATTCCAATATAAATACTATTCACACATTCCCGCTCTCACGGATCCATTTGTATTGCCCATGCAGTACTGCAGGAATGGTTTGTATGGAAATGTTGAAGAGGGAGAATATTTCTACATCTACTAGGAGGACTGGTGATACAGAAAAACAGGTAGCATGACAGTGAGGTCACAACGAATAAGGTGCCACAGGACGGCTGGGCCTCAGCAGGTATAGCGGGTCGTCCTTTAATAGTTTCGATTCCCGGCTTTCTCCGGTCCGCATGTCGAAGTGCAAGACACTGAACATCAGGTTGATCTTGTTGGATAGGCCAGCGCCTTGCATTGGCAGCTCCGCCACCATTGGTGTGTGTGTGTAGGTCTGCTACAGTGTGTGTGTGTGTGTGTGTGTGTGTGTGTGTGTGTGAATGAGAGGCAAATTGTAAGTAAGGTAGACAGGTGCTATGTAAATGAATTCTATTCACCATTTTACCATTAACAGATGTAAGTTATCTAAAATGATGGTATTATTTAAGTAGCGGTATTCCTCAGATGAATTTAATCTTTAAAAAAAATGTAAGTGACGTTCTAATTTCTAATTCCTCACTCTGTGTTGTATCTCCACCTCTGTCTGTGTCTAAATGAGCACCTTTCCTGCACGTTTTCTTTTTTTGTGCCACCATAGTTTTACAAAAAACTGCCATTTAATTTTATTGTGTGTGGGTGTGTGCGCGTGTGTGTGTGTGTGTCTTTTGTTTTGTGTTTCTGAAAATAAAGCAATTTAAATGTGTATTTCTGGCCCATACAATCATCCTTGTAATTATTTGTCATCTATCCCCAATATGTAACAGCATATGCACTACCACTAGATGGTGGGATGAGTCCAAAAACAGCTGCACACTGCAACATAAAAATGTTGTTTTCTGTTTTGCCATCTAAAAGCGCCCTAAAAGAACTCCCATCTTACAAAAAAACTAAGCAATAGAATAAGGGCCATAAATTATTCACATCTCGACAATAAAACATTATTATAATTACGGAAATTTGAACAGCGAGCAGTGATGTCCTGATTGGATAAAGAATACTTGTCCATGTTTTATGGCTCAGAGCGAATATTTAGAGCTTCACAGAAACCTTTATTCCAGCAGCCGTTGAAGAAAGACAGAGGGTAGTGGTGTCACAACAGCGTTAGTCATCAACCACAGACGTCACTTGTGTGTGTTTACTTATCTTTTTCTGAACTGCTGCACTCCATCTCCTCCATGTCTCACCTGCAATTATTCCAGCAGGCCACCAAAATTTGTCATTTCTGGACAGAGCAATTATTCAAATACACATTGAGGAGACTGACCGGGAAGGGGGAAAAATGTTCATGTATGTTTTATTGGTTAACTGGAATAATAGATAGGCAGGTGTTTGCGGTCACGTTTGCCTCCATTTGAATGCATCTCCGATTTCAAACGCGTGGACATACACTGCATTGTGAGCAGTCATTGTTGACAGAGCAACCTGTTGGGCGATGAGCAGAGATGAAGTAGTGGCAGAGGAGGAGGAAGCTGCAGCAGAGCTCTGGTTGTGTGTTCGGGGCCCCGGAGAGTGAGAGCGGAGACAGATGAGGGAGTAGAGGGCTCTTACTCATTACTTAAAGCCCTACACGAGAGCAAGTGACTCACATGGCGAACGCATGACGCAGGCATCTCACACACATGGACACACAAATACGTCCGTACACAAACACATTTTGTTCTCTATCTGTCACACACATATGTGTGTGTGCAAAACAATGCTGGCTGTCTCTTATTCACAGGCTGTGGAAACAGATTTGCCTCAATGCTTTCTTTGTCTCGGGAGGGGAGAGGAATACAGAAAAAGATGAAGCACTGTACAGCGGGGAGGTTTGCCTGCCGCAGAGAATCAGCGGAGGAAAATTAGTACACATACAGATGTAGCTGTTGTACGAGGCCATCTTTTGCATGCTCGCTGCACTAATGCTGAGCAATTGCACAACCACAAGAGGACCTGTTGGAAAAGACAATCCTCTCATAGAGCAGAAGAGATGCAGGGACTGAGAAAGGCTGACGTCAATCTAAAAGAACTGTAGTAACTGTTTTGGCCTCCAAAAACCCCTCGTGTCTATTATGTGAACAAAGTCATTACCTTGGTGCATACAGCACAGTTACACCAGCTGATTGACCGATACAAAATGTGAGGAGACCTGAAAGTGCTTTACGAGCTCAGCCTCTTCTTGCATACTTCATTTTTTGGAAGCCATTTTCAAATATATGAACACAGGAAGTGATGATACCTAATAGATCTGATCATCAATCGTTGCATAACGCAGCATACTGGAATGCGTGTGTAGGGATTAAAAAGTCTATAGGAGCTTAGAAATGCTAGTGACGTACAATATGTTGACACTCAGTGCGGTCCGGACGTTTTTAAGTCTTCTCAGGGTGAAGGAAGCCTGAAGGGGCCAAAGCAGCCTGAGTATTAAAATAAGGCTTACCCTGTTAGATATAGCTTCTTCTGCCTTATTTTGATGTGTACGGAGGCAGGAGGTAGAGTAGAGCCTCTATGGGATCTGAAGAGGTGTGTGTGTGTGTGTTTATACCTATAGCTATAGCTGGGTTTGTGTAGGTGTGACCTTGGGAAGTGATGACCTCATCAACATCCCTGGCTGCAAAGCTAATCCGTTACATTCTGAAGGATGCTCCTACGATGGAGCCACCCATGAAGGTGACATTGGCGACCGGCGCCGGTGGCGTGGAAACAGCCCTCGACAACGAGGCACGCGCAAACATATTCAAATGAGGATGCATGTGAGTACTCTACATGCATGCAAATCAGAGATGGGAAGTAACAAAGTACAAATACTTTGTTACCGCACTCAAGGGGATTTTCCAGATATTTTTACTTTATCATTTATTTTTGTGCCGAGTTTTTACTTTTACTCCTTACATTTTACAAAATTGGCTTGTTACTTTAATTTCAAATCATTTCAGTGGAGTTACCGTTATTCTTTTTCACGTCATCAAACAAATTCAATCTAATTGGACGGGACTATACGTTGCACTTCCGCACCACTAAAAGACAACTCGACCAATTTGGCGGCATTCATGTGCGGCAAGTCACTATGGTCAGTTACATTCATGTGGTCCAGGTAGGTAAAAATATCTGTCATTTGCAAGGCTACTTTTACTTGGATACTTTAAGTACATTTCCAAGTCTGTACTTTGTGACTTTTACTTGAGTAAAGAAGTTAAATCATTATTTCTACTCATTATTAACGGAAGTATCTGTACTTCTACTTGATTGCGAGAAGTGAGAACTTTTGCGATCTCTGATGCAAATACTGTACGTACCCTTATTAGTCGTTTGACACAAAGATTCATGCACACCGTCATGATGAAGCACTGTACATTAAACTTGATGTAAAACCTCTTTTTGGTTTTCATCAGCTGATCACCATGATGCCAGCAACAGGTGTTGAAGCATGATGATGGTGGTGCAAAGGTCAGACTGCTTTCTCTAATCTGACCCTAAATAAAACCTCATTTCTGCTCCGTAGCCCATACATGAAACACATTTTCTACCTTTTATTTTTCCAGGAAATGTTGGACTTAACTTTTTCATCCATATACAGCTGTTTTACTCATACATGGTGCACAGCAGCCACAGGTAAGGGTCGCAGGCCTTACTCCAGAGTGTTCCCGGCCTCAGAGCTGTCGCTGCCCTGGATTACCTGTGAGCTACCAGTGGAGATGACCAGTGAAGAGCAACAGAAGACAGACGGGTGAGCAAAATGAGTGGGAAGCAGAGCATATGTGCACGTGCTCAGCCAATGTCCCGATGCATGAGTTTTTCGACGCAGTTCTACACACAGCTAGGGGACAAACAGTCACGTGACAATGGCTGAGTTCAGACCATTGATCCCGATGTATTCAGTTATCCGTTTTGTTCTATATTTTTACATGCTAAATAAAAAAAAAAGTTCAATTTGAAAGTGGTACCTTGACGGTGAATGCACGCACGCGGGTACACGTGCACGCGCTCGCGCACTTCACCCGCGTGGAACTGCCGAAGCTCATCTGGAGTATCACATTAGGAGTTTGTTCTGCCTGATGAAGGTTGAAGTATCATCTGCCTTCGTAACATCTGCAAGAGCTAAAACAGAATATGGAGTCGACAAATTATAAACCCTGACGAACAAATGATTCATAGTTAGGATCATTTAAAATGGCATACGTTGGGGGATATTTGAGGACAGCACAAACGCAGAAACTACTTATAAAATATTTGTATATGTTTAATGGGCCATTGACAATGTATAGTGGCTCTCTATAGTGCCACAGATACATTGCTATAGTTCATAGTGACCTTATACTTTTAAAGATTAGTAGGCCTGTCGTTGTGAAATTCCTCCATCCTTCCTAAAGGGGACATCTTTAGTCTGAGATCTATGCATTGTGTTCCGTAGAGTATGGCTATAATTATATGCAGAGACTGCTGTTGTTTTTCGTTAGTGATCGGAGCCTGCCTGTTGTGAGCATGTAGTGCGGCCGACTGGTCTGTGTGTTCACTTCAACTGTGTTTCTCTCCGACTCGGAGGAAAGCATGAGTGGACCGTTTCAAGCTCCCCTTTCGCTGAATTGATTCTACTATGGGTCCTCCAGAAACACGGCGCGGAAGCACGGGGGAGCTGAACTTTTAACCATCTCTTAACTGCACCCTTTTTGACACTTTAATCAAAACACGTTTAAAGAATGTAAGTGTTAAATGCGTGGATGCAATTTGTGATGCCGCTGAAACGTACGCATGTGCTGGTATCACCTACTTTCCCGGTTATGCACGTTTCCAGCTCCCCTCTGTACCAAAAGATGGTATATTCCACAATTTATTCCAGGGAAAGACTGACAGTTTTTTGGGTCATGAAGCAGCTGTTCAAGTCAGTGGTTTGCCCTCCCTCCGCAAGAATAAGGAATTAGTACATTTCAAATTAGATAACGACAAGCGTTGGTGCGAGAAGAGAAAAAGTATGACATTGTGTCCGTGGCACAAAATAAGGCATTTAAACATGACCAAAAAAAAAAATATTTTCTAATGCAAATTAAAAACCTCAAATGATCACAGTTCATTTTTAACCCGTTAAGATGAACAATTTTATGTGTGTATGTATATTTCTGCAGTTGTGTTAGTGCAGCGGAGTAAACAAGTAGAGCAAATTCCTTTTAAAATTCTTGTGATATTAAAGATTGAGAGCTTGGATCACACACACACACACAAACACACACACACACACACACACACACACACACACACGCACACACACACACACACACTGTAGCAGACCTACAGTAGAAAGTGGAGTTGAACTATGGTGGAATTACAGTTGACCCCTCTTTCATAAATCTAGTCAACATTAGGGTCGTGCCTCGGCAATCCATCAGCCTCCGATATACTGTAGGTTTAACTTAGAGTTTTCATTCTGACTCTGTAATAAAGGAAGATAATTCAAAGATCTGACTGGACATGGCTACTCAACCTGGTTGTTACAAATTTCATGATCAGTTTACATATCAGACCACCTTTTAGATTTGTGCTTAATTAATGTAAAAATATGTGTCCCTTTATGCATTCACCTTAATACTGCAGTGTGTTTATGAGGAGTGACTGAATTTGTGCATAGTGCTTCATGCGTGTGCTCCTGATTGTTTTTGTGCATGTGTGTGCGCATGCAACATGGGTCAAGCCCCTTGGAAACAGCAGCAGAGGGCCTCTGCTTTTAAGTGGATTAAAACTCCAGCACAATCCCCAGGGCCAGCAGGCATTGGACAGACTGGGTGTAGTTTAGATGAGGATTTAAGACTGATTATCTCTCATGCTGCCTTTGTTTTTGCTGCTACTGTTGCGTATATGGGTAATACGTACAGTGTGTGGACATTTCTATCCTGTACGTGCAGTATTAGACAGTGAGACACATAGACAGGTATTCGTAGTCTGCAAATGAGTGCGGTTGTAGTTTTCCCATCTGTGTTGAATCTTTTGCTTAGTATATCAGCCCAGCTCCACTTTGAACATCAGATGTTACCAACTTTGTCGTGCTGCTGCTGTGAAAAGATTCCTCAGCTCTGAATGTATACCTGCATAGTGGTTGTGTTTAGTCTGCTGTCATGCAGGCTGTCTTATCTACGCTATAATATATGAGCGCCTCTTATAGTTTCCCCAAACCCTAGTGTGTTAGTCCCATACTTCTTACAATGTGTCAGCACCAATTAACCAGGTCAATATTTCCTTGCTCCAGTTGTTGCAACTCTGACTCTGACACCGATTCCACTCCTGATTTTGAAGTCTCATTTTACAAAGATCTTTTGGTACCTAACTGCATATGAACCAGTGTGCTTCTGTCTTTAACTGTTTTACTCATTTATTTACCAATTTAAAGCCAAAAGATCAGAGATCATTATTTAATATGTTAAATATGTGGGTTAACATACCATAATGAGGCTTAATGATCAAGTTTACAAAATGTAATACTGTATTTCTCACATTTAATGTTTGTGTTGAGCAATATTTTATTGTGAATTCAGTGGTTGTTTTTCTTTTTGTGACCCCACATGATCTTCGTAACCTCACTAATCTGCTTAGGATTTATGAGGCTTGGAACCAATGAAACAAATAAAAAAATATAAAACAAAATGTCCTTCCACAGATGTCGGGGCAGAGGGATAGCTGTTGTATTAAGTGAGCATCACTAGGTTTTCAAAGGCAATGACAATAACAGTATATAAGTGAAGTTGCATACACCATAGACCTAATGCTTTGGGTTAGGATGTGACTTCTGAAAACACGGTATCTGCTCTGTCTCCCACCCTCCTTTCCTGTTACTGCCCACTGTTCACAACCTGATGAAGCAGATATGATATAAAATTAATGTTTAAGGAAGTAATGACAGTCAAACAGTGGTGCTCCCAGCCAACAAGATATCTATTTGGCACACGGAAGGTGTTGTCTCTACCATGTAGTGAATTACAGTAGTTTGACCATACTCTATGTTTTAATTTGGTTCACACGTTGTTGTGCATATTAAAAAAAATATATGTATTCTATATTTGATGCTAAATGCTAGGTTGCAAAGATGTTTGTCTATCAATATTTTTTCAAGCACAGACTCAGTGCTTAATCAGACAAAAATAAGCAATCTGGCGATTTCCCGCAGGGTTGTGCGGCCGTGTGGGAGTGTCATTCAACGGCCCGTTTGTGTGACGTCCTGTTGTGTTCATATTACACATCAAACAGTACAAAAAGTATAAAAAGGTGATCCAAACACACCAAACAATTTGATATTCACCCATAGGATAAACAGGCTGTTGCACCAATGTCGTCTTAATCTAGACATGTATCTATAACAACTGTTCAGAGGACTACTAGGGATTTACTTATATGGTTCTTTGACTTGTCAGACAACACAACCCCAAAATGTAACAAAAGTAGTCTTTATATTTCACATGTACTGTGTTCCGCCAGATCGTTTTATAGATCTCAGCTTCATCATCGCAGCATCGCAGCTTCATTTCACGGAGAAAGAGAAAAAGAAAAGAGATGAATGAGTGTCATTACCCGATCTGTGCTGCCTCTAAGATCTGTCCTGCGCATAATAATCCTGTTTCGAGATTTACGACACTCTACGATCTGTTCTACCCGCGTAGTTGTGTAGGTCTGCCGGTAGGCTCCACCGGGAGTCTAACTGATCATAAGACCCTCAAAATAAAACCTGATTATAACCGTTAAAATAAACAACCGTAACTTTAGTTCTACTTTACTTGTGCTCCTTTAAAATACAATCAATCAATCAATTGTCTTTATAATTAGTGTCTTAATTTAGCTGTAGCCTGCTTTTCCCAGTGTTTAGTTTGAGATAACATTATTTTAGACTGAATCAAGCTGTCAGCTAGCGGTTAGCCAAATTAGCTGTTAGCTTCCCGGTGGAGGCTACCGCCAGACCGCTACGACTACAACCGGAAGCTTGGGACAGATCGTGCAGTGTCGTAAAGCCTCGTTAAACAGGATCATCCTCTGCGCCAACATCCTGCGCACGCGCGTGACGGGTTCGTGCAGGCCGCACACATCTGGTACAGACAGCGAGACAGATTGGCTGTGGTTTGTTGTTTGGCCAACATTCAGCTGTTACACAAACTCCTGGAGAATTTGGTGTGTGTGTTTCATGTTTTGAAACTTTCCTGTGGCAGCAATAGAGGCAGGGATGTTTCCTGTTTTCTGTACAAGACTCTCACGCTGCCTAAAAAAACACTGACGAGTCTGAATGACGGTTACATGATTGGCCACCACAGCGTGATGTCGCGCTAAGTTTCTCCAAAAGTCTAGTCGGTCTAAATCTGTTGCCGCTGGTCCGCTGTGTTTTTATGTGTGTCCCCCCTGCGGCAAACCCCAGCGCAGCCTAAACGCACTACCCTCATTCAAAATGACAACAGCCGGAGCCATTGGGAGCTGCTTACTTTGAGCTTTATTTTGGCTCTTCAGAAACCTTTGGGTGATGTCATGTAGACCATGTCCATATTTTATACAGTCTATGGGAGGAACATGTACCGTCAAAATAAAACAGAGATGGTGGGATGTGGTTGCAACTAGCTGCTGCCAGCTTGTACAGAAAGAAAACACCTTAAGCATCAATTGCGACAAATGTTGGATACGTTTAGTCAGGTTTTGGATAAGCTTTATTTTTCTCTACATATTGGGATGGGTAAGATGTTTTCCTGTTGTTGTTAACCGTATTGTAGTGTAATATAGAATTAAAATCATTGCACAATGCAGCTTATTTACAAAATACAATTATAATTGCAACAATCCATAAAGCCATTTCTCCCACACTTACTGTCTGATAAAGCATCACTTTATATCCAGCAGAGTTGTTACATTGGGACGCCCCCAAAGAAGCTGATTGGACAGACCCTAAACCTGACCTTCACCCCAAATATGACGATTAATTTATTCTTTTACAATACTCAACCATTCAAGTGCAATCAACGCCATTTACTTGTTGGACCCGTAGCATTTCTCTGGTTGGATAAACAACAAATTACAATTGTTATATTGTAGCCTAAAGACAATGTGTACCATTTATCTGAGGTGGATGGTGGCAATGTAATCTCAAACATGACTGCTGCTACATTCAGTCACTTTATCTGCTAGTTTATGTCTGACCACAGAATGGAACAAAAAGAAATTCTTGCGATTGTTACTTCTGTGGCCACTTTTTTGTAGTCCTGTGTAAATTATTTATTCCATTGTTCTGGATTTGTCTATCTTCTTCCACATTTTGGCTTGGCTCATCAAGCTTATCTTTGCAAACTTTTCAACCTTTTCAAGAATGGTGTTGCCAGTAAAGCATCGGCCTCCTCAGACGAGCATTTTGACCAAACTCGCCTTCTTGCTCACGACACATCTGGTTTCTTAGGACACTTGTGGTTGCCTAGGAATGATGTTGGGTTTTACATGGTGATGACATCACCCTACCCCCGATCCTCAGGGCTGCCACGGCTCTAGAAAAGCAGGTTTAAGTGGCAAGAACAGGGTCAATTTAAATGTCTGACTGCAAACCAGTTTTCTGCAATGAAAATGTTAAAAATGTTCAGAAACCAGTTTCAGTGCTGGTCTCTAGTCGGTGGAAAAGCCTCAGGGGTGAAATGGGATCAGGCCCCACAGAACCCCACTGTGTGTGTGTGAGTGTGAGAGTGACGTTTGTGTGCGTGTGTGTGTGTGTGTGTGTGTGACAGATGGATGTATATACATACATGTATATGCATGTATATTTGCATGTACATGTCTGCATGAGAGTGTGTATCTCGGTATATGTGTGTGAGCATGACTATTTGCGTGGGTGTGGGTGAAAGTGCATGTGCAGTGTGTGTGTGTGGGTGTGTGTGTGTGTGGATGTGTGTCTACTCCCGCCAGCCTCTAATGGGGATCATGTGTGGAGTCAGCACCGCAGACACACAAAAACATGCTAACCCCCAGCCCCCATGCACGGTCTGCATTAACACACATGTGCATGCATGCACACTCACACACACACTTTCATCCACACCCACACACAAATTCATGCACACAGACATGCACACAAATACACACACAGAGCGTGCCTCAGTCAGCGAGTTAAGAACAACTCCTAGGGGAGGTAAAGCACCAGTGTGTGTGTGTGTGTGTGTGTGTGTGTGTGTGTGTGTGTGT
>NC_048426.1:9103212-9164066 GCF_013103735.1 Etheostoma cragini
TAAGGAAGGCGGAGGGGGAGGGGAGGGAACAAGAAGAAGGAGGGGGTGAAGAGAGAAAGGAGAAAGATATGGGCAGTGAGCACAGGCAAAAGGATGGAAGGAGTGTGTGTGTGTGTGTCTGTGTGTGTGTGTGTGTGTGTGTGTGTGTGTGTGTGTCTGTGTCTGCACAGACAAACAGGGAAAGAGAGGGAAAGCAAGAAGAGAGGGAGAGAAAGCAGAAGATCGAAATGGAGGATAGAGTGAATGGCTGAGAATAAGAGAAAGAGAGAAAGAAGTTGAGGGGCCCTGCACAGGGGAGAGAGGAGGCCCTGTAGTTTTAGCCGAGGGGCGAGACAGTCAACAACACATGTATCCAAACGTTCAGACAAACCTCTTCATCCAGGACAATAGGAGAGAGCTGCAGCAGTGAAGCTCACAAACCTGCTCTGCATGTTTGTAACTGCCACAGCGTTATCCTCTGTTATTACTGTTCATTTCTGATGCTGTGAATGTTTTGCATGTTGACCCCTGGAAGACTCAGTGTTGCCCTAGTGATACCTTATGGGGATCTAAGTCAGGGGTTCGTTCAATGCACCCTTTCTGAAGACAGAAAACGATAGCCCTCCAGATGAAATCAATGCTCAAAACAGTGTAGAAAAACAAAAGAAACAATCAAAAGTATTGATCAAGCAGGTATTAACATTGAACTGCAAACACAGCTTTGTTAATCAAAAAGTCTTGAACACTTCACTATTTTTGTTGGCTTTAACTTTTTTTCGTCAGTTTGGTGAGCTCCCTAATAATGTTGTTATGTTATATTTAGATTTTAGCCTTAGATTTGAACAATGTGATTTAAAGATCACTGCACTAATTCAGCATTGCATTTCTATTGTAAGTCTTACCCAGACTATTTTTTTTTTTTAATGAATAATTATGACAAGCATTGTTCTTACTTGTCAAAACCTACATTGCCTAAATTACCCACAGTGCAACTCCACCATCAGAATCTTTTAATTAGTTAAGTTTTCATCCACTTGTCAATCGAATTAAGTTTGGTAAAACTTTTTTTTTGGTAAAAAAAAAAACCTCATGCAAATAAAGCTGGTGAAAGTGTGTTTCCATCCAATAAAAACCTGTGCGTAATGACGTCACAAGTTGTTTTGCGATCAAATTGGCATATTGAGTTGATTTTAGATCTGGAGCAACAAAAGAATTCATACAACTTTTTTCATATACCTGTAAACGGGCTAAGCTTACATCTAGCACTAATCTGTTTTTGTCTACAACAAGCTGATCTTTGCATACATGCATTTTACATAACAGCCTTTTAAAGCTGAAATAGTTGCCTAACTACACATCCAGCAGACATGGAGCTAGATCATTAGCATGTAGCATCAGCATTTTGCAACGATTTAGAGTAGTGTTCTTGTTTACCGGACTAATGTAAGCCCAAAATTCAATTTCATTTTAGCTCTGTTTTGGTCTCCACCAACTCTTGAGGAAAATATCTGGCTTTTTAGTGTCCATTATGTTCACCTGCTAGCTGCTAACTTTGTCTGCAGTTTGGCGCTGGGCAGGTAGCATAAGCCCTCAGAACGGTTAATCAGAACGTTTTTGCTAAAAACAGTTGCCGTGAGAATGAACCAAACTGTAAAAACAAAAAAATTAGGTACAAAACACTTCATCTAGCTAAGGGGAACTGCAGTGTCGGGTGATAAGAAACATTGAAACTTGATAAAAAGTCCAAGTTGGTTCACTTTCTGATTCTGGGTCCATTTATGACGAATAGTACAACTGGGTGTGGTGTGTGTTCTCAAATCCGATCAGGACGCATTTTGAAATACCTACAATTCTGATTCGTTTCCTCTCATAGCAACAGCAGCTGAGGCTCATGGGTATTGTAGTGTTGAGAGCTATAATAAACAGGACTCCTTCAAACTGATGGCCATAACATAAACCTACTGGCATGGAGGATGTCATGTTGCAGATGGAAATGTTGCAGTGAGGAAGAATACTTCTATAGCCCTTCCCAATTTGTAACTTTGTTATTGTTTTTTTAGGTGAGTAGATATTCTTAAGTTATGACAACAGTACACAAGGCATTCACAAAATAGCAACAAATCCATCAACACACTTTCACAGTAGCAGTTGCTAAAACACTAAGAGCTGTTACTGGACTGTGTCTCAGCAACATAGCCATGGTCACTTGAGAACACACCGTCTCAGAAGGTGACAGAAAAACAGCATCTGAAATTACTCCACTAGTTGAAAGAAAATAACATCTGTAGACTGTCTGCACAGCCAATTATACCACCGCACAGTCATGTTTGTGTCTCTGATAAAAAAATAGAAGAAAAAAGGTCTTGTAACTGTTCAAACGTTTCCAAGAGGACACGCAATCTGGATCCAATTTGACTTCCAAGTCAACATACAGTATGTTTCTGTCGCAAGCTTTCAGGTCATATGTAAATAAAAAGACTGTGGGCACATCATGTTGTGAATTCTTCACACAAAAGTTGTATATGTATTCAGAGAAAACACTAGCTTTGATTTCTACTAAATTTTCATCTGCAATATAAAAATAAGCTACATTTACAAGATTACAAAAATCCCCATGTCAACATTGTTACTGTTGGAAATTCCAGTCCTTTGTTGGCATAAAGTAGCTAAACATGATCTGATTACGATAAACACTTTATTTTGGGATGTAAACATTCCAGTCCTTTCACTTTTAATTTTTCTCGTTTCAGTTGGACACTGACACATTATTTCATTCGGACAGGTAAATTGAGCGGAGATTGTGTTGAAATCTAAACGGTTGAAGTGAATAGGGGAAAGCCAAAAGAAAACCGGATCAGGAAAATAAAAAGCACAAACAATAGAGGCTATACATGTCAAAAGCAGTTTTTCCGATTGAACTTTATAACTTTTTAGTCAGCGCGGCAGGGTACGTATCTCATTCCTGGCGGTATCAGGACACCCTCACTGTGGTCGGTGATATGAGGACACATTGTGACTTGTGTCCCATTTCAGAAGTCAATCGCTTTTACCTTTCGATCGAACAAGGTACAACATTTTTTTTTAGAGAGGTTATTCAAACCAGGCTAGCTGTGTCCCCCTGCTTCCACTCTTTATGTTAAGCTAAGTTAATTGCCTGCAGGCTCTAGCTCCATCCTTGACACACAGACGTGAGAGGGGTAACAATCTTTCAATCTTCTCTTCTAACACTCTTCAAATGCGTGAATAAGCATATTTCCTGAAACGTCAAGCTACCCCCATTAATTCCAGAGAAAGTAAACATAAAACAGAAGTAAATGGCCTTGAATTTCCAAATGACTTTTTAAAAAAAGGCCCTGAACAAAGTGTAAGGTCATGAACTCACATTTTACTATTTCAGATGCTTACTATTTGTGTGGGTGTGTGTGTGTGTGTGTGTCAGTCCCTAAAGGCATGTCGTTGTCAACCCTGGGAACTTGTGTATCTGACTGTAAGTCCACAGTCCTGCCCTGTGAGAAATAGGCCGTGTTACGTTAGAAAGTGTTTCATAAGCTCAGACTGACCTCTTTCTTCTCTGCTTCTCCCTCTCTGCCCCCCTCCCCCCCCATTCTCTTGGTGTCACTGTCTCCCTCTCACTTAAACATTAAAACAGTAATTACACAAATTGTACCCTATACTTTTACTCTAAAAGTCTACTTTTCATACTCATTTCATACATTTTCTCTATGCTGCACCATATCCCAGCTTCTTCCACAACTCCCTCTTTCTTCATGTTTAATCTCTCAGAAAAGTCTCCGTTCTCATTAATATTTCCTGCATTCGGCTTTCTGATAGCTTTGTGTTCCAAGAGTAATATCCTCCCTGCTAAACTGACTGAGGGAGGTGACTGAAATACTTGAACGTATATGACACCACCTTGTGTATTTGTAAAAAAAAAAAAAAAAACTGAATGTGTACATCTGTGCAGGTGTGTGCACAAAAGTGTGTGAGTCTCTGTCCACGCGTGCAGTTGCCGGTCTGCATGTGCTTGCGCGTGTGCGAGCATGTAATTGCATGCATGTGTCTCTATGTTTGTCTCCTTCTACCATTTGACTGCCATCTGAATCAGTGGCACGTACAGCAGGGCTACGGAACAGCAGATCGACAGACAGGAGGGAGAAAAAAAGGAACAGGAGAGGTGAGAAGGAGTGAAGAAGTATAGACGAGAACAAGTGAGGTGGTGGAGGAGGAAAAGGAGGAGGAAGCGGGAATAGGGGGGAGTGATGAGGACGCAGAGCAGAGGAAGAAAGACAGGCAGAGAGAGAGAGAGAGAGAGAGAGACGGTGAGCATGACAGAGTTAGACAAATAGAGATACAGAGAGAGAGACAGGCTAGGAGAAGGGAGGGGGGGCATCAGCATACAGAGGCAGCCTGTGGTCGTCCAAGCAGCAGCAGCAGCAGTAAAAATAGGGGAGAAGAAAAAAAACGATGGCTTGAAAGATTAAATTCCTGTTGGAATAGGAAGTGCAGAGAGAGGGAAGAGCAGAGACTGGGGGAGGCAATGGGAGCACTGGGTTCTGCCTGGGTGAAGGTGCCGGGTTTAGTACATATTGTTTAAAGGGAAAATCCATACTAAAATGCTCAGACACCGTAAGGAAGAACAACTGGGGATGATGGACAGTAGCTTGGGTTTCAAAGCTACTATGGACCTTGGAAACAGAAAGAAAGAAGTACTTAAAGGGTCAGTTCACCCAAATTATGAAACAGAAACATGTTTCTCTCTATATTTGGATGACTCTAGCCATGAGTTGTCCAAATGTTGTACCACCACCAACAGTTAGTTTCTGTCAGTGATCACTGTTTTGCACCAATTTTCAAGACGTAAATGGAAGAAGATGCTGTCATATTTTTTTCTCCGGCGACATTGACCTCAACAGAACATAAATACATGATTTCACACACAACCAAAGAGATTTTTTTCTTAAATCTTTGCAATTGTAGAAGCCTGAAAAAAGAGGCGGCGGTTCCCCATAGACTGTATACAAAGCTGGACGACGCATCTCCACTTCCTCCCACCTTACAAAAATTAAGCCAAAAATAATACTGTGCTTCTATTTTGCGCTGGTGACGTCATTTAGAGCCTGAGTCGGCACAGTTGTGACCAGGGTTGGAGCGGCGGTATCGAGGTCCCACCCATACACCTGCTGGACTCATCTGCGAGTCAATCACAGCTGTCATTCCTAATGTTACATATAGCATCAAAAAACTAATGAAAACCAAACTTATCTGAAAACGTAACACTTGAACATGTTGTATGCTGTGCCAGCATACAACACCCTCAAGGAAAATCAGTAAGAGGAATGAGGGGCCATATAAATAAAACTGACTTGACTCAAGTGCAGTCAGAGAAAATCAACATGAACTTGTTGGTAAAAAAGATGTTTTCTCAGGCTTCCTATCCTGGTAATCTTCCCACAAGCCCTCTGCATTATCTTGTGACCACGTTTTGACCTCCAGATTGGGAAACTCTGAAATACCCTTTCTATTGACATTCTACCAAAAATTATAATTAACATTAATAACAAAAAACTGTCAAATGTTTCTGGGTGGATTTCAAACACGCCTCAATACATGGAGAATATTCATTTTAATTGACTTTGAGCTGATTAGACAATGATCCCCCCAAATGTCCACACTGTTCTTACATCTTCTCATTTTCTGTTACAATGGTTTGGAATTTTGATTTACATTGATTTGAGACAAAGAAAATCTTTATTCTTTAATTTATTACCCCCTAACTCACAATGAGAAAGACTCTTTTTTTCTATTTCTTCAGAAGAATACAGATGGGGAGAAGGAAGGAAGTGATTGCCAAGTGCTGGAACAGGTCCCACATCTCTCTTAGAAGCCAATGAGCTCTGATAGAGAAATCCCAACAAACTGACTGATTGGCGCTGCAAAAGACGCCATTCAATTAGAAATGAACATGTGAATGGAATGCTTCTGAGAGGGATCTGGAGTGATGAAAAATACAGGTTTGGCAGGAGTGAGCTCAAACCTGTTTGGGGATTGCTCATGTGTAAATGTGTGTATATACTGTGTGTGTGTGTGTGTGTGTGTGCACTCTCCCTGATAGGATAGGGGCTTCGTTAGGGTAATTACAGCTTTGCTATGTAAATAAGCCTGTCATAGAGGAGAGAGACACACCCACCTCTTTTTCAGACCCAATTAACCTAACTCCCCTGGAATTTACATACCTAACAATCTACAGCGCACACACACACACACACACACACACACAAACACACGCACACACTATTGCATGCACACTTGCTTACACTTATGTACAAATATACTTTTCCACGCATTCATACATGCCCCAAACTTTCGCTTTCTAAACACCAGGCAGCGCAGTGTGGATGTGTGTGAAACTTTAGTCCTTTTGTGCGTGTTCAATCCAGGTTGAGATGGTCGATACACCCAGCCAGGTGATATCTGAATGCATAAGGCATCACCCCGGGCTAACTGGCTGCTGGAGCTGTGGTGAGCAGCATCTATCATCTGAGGCCGCTGATGAATGTCTGTCCTGAGTGGCTTTGTGGCATAGTGAGGGGGAATGAGTCATGGTGCAAGGAGAAGGGAGGAGGAGTAGGGGGGGAGGACGCAGAGGGGCGCGAGGGAGAGGATAAGGTAAAGAGGTAGATGATGAGAGAGAAGACAAAAGAGTGGGAAAGAGCCCGAGAGAACTTAAGAATATTCAATACTGTATGAATGGAAGTATGGAGATTCATTTGGAAGACAAGTAGAGGAAAAGTGAAGGTGCAGGGTGAGAGGAGGATAAAGGTGAGAAATCAGATGAAGTCAGAAGAAGAAAAAACAGGGAAGAGTGTGAGGGTGGAGAAGCATGAACATAATCAGGATGTAAGAAGAAGGAGAACAAAAATGGAAGAAGTGAAAAGGAGGAGGAGAAAGACACAGAGACAGAGAAGAAGGATGTGGGTGCATGGGGAAGAACAGAGGGAGATAGTGGCAAGAAGGCAGGAAAGTGGGTCAGAGGAGAGGACGACAATGTGGAAGAGAAGGAAGGAGAGAGTGATGAGGCGAGGTGGAGAGAGAGAGAGAGAGAGAGATACCAGCGGGAAACACAAGAGAAGGATCATAATGGAAGTTTGAAGGGCAGCATTGCCAGGTTGCCGAAAACCAAATAATAAACCAAAAACGGCTCCAGAGTTTGCAATGAATATGAATGTGAGCCAATGGTATGCTCCATGGTTCAGGACTCACTATTCATGTAGGCAAATTGGTTACAGGTATAGAATTGTATTATAAACCATATCTAAGAAAACAGTTTGACACTTAAACCACATGGAAGTTGTTGAGGTTGTGAGTATCTCAGCAGAAATGTGATTGCATTATTTATGGCAGATCCAGGCTCACTTAATATAACTGTAATACATTATTGACAGAGTACAATGTACAGAATAATCAGGCTGCTTCTAAATCAGTCTTTTGCAATTTCACTAATATGGTAGCATGGAAATCCAGATCCTCATCTGAAAGATTAAGGGTCCGGCATCGAGTAATGAAGGTCGCCCCCATCTCGAGGGACGGCACCAAGCGTGCATTTGAAAATCTCACTGCACGCAATTGGATAAGACTACAACCAATCACAACAACACACAGGGTGACGTATCCAGAGCCCCATACGCTTAGCTACCAGCGGAGCTAACTGGTAGAATAAACTGTCCTCATCTGTTTAGCTCGCCTCTGGCCCGCCTACATCAGATACACCGATGTGATTGGTGCAGCTTGGCTACGAGGGCATAGTTAATGAGCAGCATTACTTGATAGTGTTAACAAACTGACAGAAGAGTCGGTTAATTAACCCGACTTGTGTCACTGAACCAGGAAAATCGATTGCCATACGTCAAAGAACCGACACACTTGTGCTTTTTTACCTCGTAATCGCCTCCACGGAAGTGGTGGTAGAATCAATCAGGAAATGGGCTACCGCGAGCCGAGCAGCATCGAAAGAGTTGTTGAAGGGTTGTAGATTAGACACCGCACACCCGGCCACTGAACGAGGCCGAATGTAACCAAGCAACGGCTTGAGTCTAATGCAATCAAGCGGTGTCTTGGTTCTCGGCAAGTTTGAGTTATTAATCAAGCCTTTTTTCTAATACGTTTTAGATTAAAAAAATTCATGGCAGTTCACACATTATCGAAGGGGAAGTACATCACATACAAATACGCGTCATGTTATCTTGGTAAATATGTTAAGTTAAATGCTAGAGAAGTGATTTCATGTTATCTTGGTAGTTACGTCAAGTTAAAATTTTGTTAGATGGTAGGTAGGCTGTCATGAGGAGACCGTGCACCAGGCAACTGTAACCATGTCTAATGCATGAGTCTATGTAATCAAACGGGTGTCTAGATTCTGGGCAAGTTTGACTTATCAACCGATCCCAGAAGCCTTTATATCTCGTGCATTCATTGAGATAAACAGCTTGAGTCTCTTCAGTTGGGTGCCTTTAAACCATTGCGGATTAGGTGTCACGTTGGCTCAGTGGTTAAAACTGTAGCCTCACAGCAAGTCTGCCTGGAACAGCGTTTGCACCAGTTTTGATCCCTGGTCTGGGTGGGTCCTTTCTGGGTGGATTTTGCATGTTCTCCCCTTGTTCGTGTGCAAAACTTTGAGGGTTAGGGTAGACAGAACTACTCTGGTGCCGCTGGAAATTCTGCCAGATGTCACTTTTTTTGGCCGGATGTCTGTTACCTTCTGCTTCATTTGTGTTGGAATTTTGAACTCTGGTTGATTTATAAGGACTATTGTTAACTGTTCCTCAGATCTGTGCAGGGTAAATCCAGACCTATCTCAGTTTTATGTTGGACGACTGAAATAACTTTAGAACGTACACGTTCCACCAAAACAGATTCCTTCCCGAGGCTATTTTGCAGCGGCACCGTGGCTCTGTCGGCCCGGCGCTTAGCACCAGGCCATAAAGATTGGGATTGGTTTGAAGAAGTGCCAATAAACCAGAGCATGTTTTTCTCCCATCTGAGAATGCTGTGTGGACCAGCCTGACCCTCATCCCAAGCACTGTGGTGGACGGTGAGGCAAAGGGAGACTGGAGTCGGTTCCCGTGCTGCTCCCGTCTCACTCCATGATGAATTTTGTTTCTCTGTGAATGACAATAAAGGCACTTTAATCATTGTACATTTACAATTTTTTTTTATTATCCATCGTACATAGTGGAAAGGTTTAAGTTATCTTAAAAATTGACTACAGTAAATATGCACAACTGCCAATAACACTGTCAGAAGGTGGTGTGCTTAGATGAAGGTAGCATGGAACCATGGATGGACCGGAACGAAGCACACTACAAAATACCAACAACCTTATCTGCTCATCTGCATTTGAGAAAACAGAGAGAAGGAAAAAGTACACAGTGATGCTGCTTGTGTTTATTCTGTGCAAAGGAGGAAGAGCTGTTCCCAAGATCATTGGGTTCTTGGATCAATACTGGTGCTATGATGAGACAGTGATAGAGTTTGTGGTCTAGAGCTTAAAAGATACCTACGCCATCACTTTCTTCCATTTTCCTTCTCTCTGGGAGGACGTACACACTACTCTGTTCACACTTTGCGGACCTTTTTACACCCAAAAATGTAACTTGTTTGAAAGTAGTCTCCAGAGTGGGTTCATCTAAAATGTCAGCATCATATTTTAGAGTGGATATGGGAAACAGAACATTTGGGAAATGATGGCATAAGCCTATTCTAACCCTCTAGCCCTCTCTGGGATCACTCATTTGGAATGTAAATGCTTAGACAACTTTGCCATTATTAAATATGATCAACAGCCAGAGGCTGGTTTACAGGTGGACTTTACTAGCCGCTATCAATTGCTATTTTATGCTCATTCTGTTTTCCAAAAAAAATATGTTACATTTGGACAAAGAAGAGGAAATTTAACAATTAATGAAAATACTGGTGTGGACGTGTGTTGTTTTCGCATGTAAAGAGCAGTCTAAATGTAGCTGGTTTAGTGTGGATGCAGTCGCAAAGACACATATTAAAAGATTAAAAGCACTGCACAGCCAGACCAGTCATTGCTGCTTATTCTCTATTATATATGTATGCATAAGAATTGAAGAAGAAGAAGAAGAATAGAACATTTTAAGGTTGTTTTTTTGTGTCTTGCTTTGCAGTTGTGTGAAATTTAGTTTAAGTACAATTTAATGTTATGAGCATATACCATATTACTTGTGAAACAACATTGGTCTAACTCTTTTGTATCTTTCAGTACATATTTGTTGCTATACATTATTAGTTCACCAAGGTACATTCCTGCCATTTACTCTATTATTCCTTTATTCTTTTATATCATGTTGGCTCATCATGTTTGAAAAAAAAAATGAGCCCTACCACACACATTTTGAAATGTTTTTTTCCTCTCTCTCCCTCTCTCTTCCTTACACACACACACACATACACACACACACAAATACATGCGCTTGTCTCCACACATACACACACCAGCGTGCGCACAAACACACATGAACACAGACAGTCAGCTGTGCCCTTCCCACAGCTATAGCAAGAAAACAGAACACACTCCCTGTTCCTGCTTACATACAAGCACACACACACACACACACACACACACACAAACTCTGCAACTGCCCTCTACACACACTCTTAAAGGGACAGGACACAGACTTATCACTACCAAGAGCCAACCGCATACCTGAACACTAAACACGTACAATAGCAGTGGCATACGTTACAATGGTGTTGACTCAAATGTTGTGTGAATGTGAACATAATGCTAACAAACTATTTAAAAGGTAAACTAGAGCAAAGTGTCATTTGTTGGAACAGTTTGGGAGTGGCTGACATATTGAATTCATTTTTTCTAACACTGAGGCAACAAAGCAAGAACTTACAATGTGATTGTAAAAAAATGTAAGAGTCTACTACAATAAACTAATGGCAACAATGTGTGCATGATGATTTCTAAGTGTTACATATTGCATGGCTTCATCATTTTTTTTTAAATCAAATGGTAGGTTTGGGTGCTTACAGTTTGATTGAAATGAGTATACTAATATAGCCTACTACATTTTCAGAGGGACCATACACATGACCATAATGATACTGTAATGTAATTAAACAACAATCTGAATGAAATTTTCACATTTAAATAAGGCAAATGGTAGGACCTTAAAATTGAGACATAAATACTGCTCTAAATCTGCTTTTTGGTGAAGAAACTATAAAAACGGGATATGGCAGCCTCAAGAGAAATTCCAAATTATTACAAGACATTGAGGATGAACAATGTGAACAGACAGGTATTTTTGTATTGCATTAAAAAATGGTTTCCTATTTACAGTAAAATGATCGGGTAACTTGATGACCTCAGTCAGTGCTGTGCCCAATCTGTAGGAGGGTCAGGGGTGATAGAGGCACCCTTGATGTGTGTTGAGTAGGGGAAATGTACAAATATGTCCTTACTCTTGGACTGGTACTTGGGTTGAACATAGGGACACTTCAGGGGGAATTTAGGCCAACCCAGGTGGGCATTTGGGCCAATCATGGTCTACATACATATCATGGTTAAATAAAAAGTTTCAAAATAGTAATAGCAATTAGTATTAGCATTTTGGTATTGTACATGAATACAGTGCAATGTAAGGCCTGAACTTAAAGGCCTTCAGAAGAGACCTTGAACTTGAGCGAAGTCGACAAAAACTGAGACACTGTGGCTTTAAGAAGCCCCCACCCTCTCACAACAGGGGGGGCGTGAGCTGAATCCAGGAACAGCGATTGAAAAAAAAAAAAGCTCCACCAGTGGACTGTTTCAAGTCACCCCCGGCTGAAACCCTGCCTGATTTGTGGGCAATGTTGGGGATGTAGAAAAAAAGGAAACCGGAGCAAAGAGAGCGCAAGGGAGAGATAGGGAGACAACACTAACTGGGTAGCTATGGAGATAGTAGGTTTTCCTGGTAGCTTTCTTTGACAGGTGTCGAGTGGGATAAAATAAAGTATCAGAACATCCTCCAAGATGTACGGCAAGGGTAAAGGAGCTGTGGTCCCCTCCGATAGCCAAGCAAGAGAAAAGTAAGTAAATTATTGCACTGTCACAACAGAGCTCCAGCCAAGAAGAGTGTGCTAGGTAGCTAAACTTGCTAACAGATGTGAGGCAGGTCAGTCACAGGAGCACGCATGTTCAGCAAGCTCTTTTTTTAATAACATGAAAAGCTACAAAAGTGATGCTGCGATAGTTTGTTCGTTGTGTTTTCCACTTTTTGTGTCGTGGTGCCTCTTGCATCTTCCAACTACACAGGCATGGCTGCTAAGTTAGCCCAAGCAGCTAGCTACACTGGCAGTTTCACTCTTGTCTATCTTGTTTCTTTCAAATTCAAAACAAAGACTGGCTGTTTTAGCGACCAAAGTTGCACCACTTCTACGAGGAGGTGTTGCTGCACATGTTTCCAGTAATAATGCACAACGTGCACTCGGGGCTGAATTGCCTCTGAGGAGCATTGATGGGGGTCCCACTTTAGTACCATCTCTTCCCTCGCCTCAGTGTGAGGAACAATGCATTTGGAATGACGCTGTGCATTGTAGCTAGCTGGCTTTTGTGTCGCCCCGCGGAAGCAGCAGGTAAAAATAGAATACAGCTGTTTGGGGCTTTGTCACAAAATAGCACAGTAACGTGTTCTAGAATTGTTCCACAATGATACTCTGTCTCCGAACGCTGGCTACATAGTATCCATGTGTGTGTTGAGTGTTATGTGTGTGTGTGTGTGTGTGCGTGCGCGCTCAGCGGAGACCCACTGCTACGATCTCCGAGCAAGGAGAGCTGCGCCTCATAACTTTTGTGGCCCGTACATATTCGTCTTCACTCGCCCCAAGTTGTGCGAACGAGTGCTGGGGATAAACTGCTTGTGATTTGCCGCCACCGCCTGCTGTAGGAAACCCAAAACACAGGCTTTTCAGTGGCTGTTTTGTCAGGAAGCTTAGGTGGTGTTAGCTTGGTGAGCTGTAGCCCTCCAATCCCTTTGTCTGCACGCCACCGTCTCGATGTCTGTTGTTCGCCCAGGAGATGCATACCTCACGTTTACCAACAACTAAACAATCTGCAGAGGCTTCAAAATACTCTAGAATATTAATTTAACAAACGTCTGTGTATCTATTCTGAAAAATAGAAGCCAGTATCTGCAGAGAAGTTTCTTTGCTTAATAGTTGCCGCTAACAAAGCCAACAAAGATCCGTACATGCTTCCATTAAACTTTGTTAGATGTAATTGATTTAGAGCCATGTGCTATGGAAATGGGCAATGGTAGTTCATATTACACTACAGCTGAGTAACCTAGATGTAAATAAGTGGTAGGGGCCCACAGGTGAACGCTTATGGCATTAGTCCTGACACCAGATGGGTTGGACACTACAACCGCTGTCAGCAGAAAAGGGAACTCTAGTGGGACAGAGTTGTCAGACTCCTGCATGTTTGGGGGGACTATCTGCCATCAGGTGTCCCATTATCTCTTTAAACTCACAACTTCTTTTGCTGTGTTGTGAACCCAAATTCTTTATTCTTTCTTTATGCATTGCTCTTCTTCATCTGCCTCCCAACTCTCACTTCCCATCCTTTGCTGCTCCTCAAAGTCCTCATCCTTCGCTTCAGCGTTGAATTATTGAGACAGACTGAAGCAGCTGCTCTCAGCTTTGGGTCAGAGTTGAGAGAGACAGGAGAGAAATAAAGAGACAGAAGAGAGGGAGATATGGTGGGTAGACTCATCCATGTTTAAAGAGAGGGTTTTGTCGTGAGCCTCAGGCGGGATGTCAGGTGTGCCAATGGTGTACATCAGGGACTTTTCTCACTTTATGGTAGTAAGCGTATGCACACGGCGATGTCCCATCTCAGATTGTAAGTGGGAATGGCGGGGAGGGAGGTCAGAAGGTCACCTCACGCAGAAGAAAATCTAGTATCAGCTTGAGAGAGGATGGGGAATTTGCAAAAATCAAAAGTCAGTAGAATTTGATTCTAGCTTTATGGTGCGAAATGTTGGTTTCACCAGGTCATATTACCATAAAAACAAGGGTGTAAGGGTTGCTGGAGCTACCATTCAGATTTTTTTTTTTTTTTTTACCTTGCCATTTGAATATAATTTCATATTCTGGCTGTCAAAAACGACCACTGCTTTACTTCTGTTTTCTCTCCATCCTGACTTGACTGTTCCTCCGATCCCTGTATCACCTATTGTTAAAACAATTTTTTCTCCTCTGCCCTTACTCCACTATCCAACAGCTGCTCCCTCTTCTTACCCCCCTCCCCTCCTTCTCCTCAAACTTCTCTTCCTTTTCTATGAGCTAGCTTCTGAGCTTTAATAATGCAGTAGGCCAGGTGCACGCACACGCAACCTCTTTTGCAATCCACACAAAAACACATACACACACACCACACATAAAAATTTCATTGAAGGCCTCTTGGGGGGGATCTACAGTGTGATCCTCGTATCCCCAGATGTAAGACCAAGTCCTTCACTGTTCCCTTCTCATCAAACTCTTTTAGAAAGCTACACGTGTTAAGCAAGCCAGTAAACCTGCAGTGAACAGGCAGATGCAAACAGTACCAGTATTTGAAGCACATGCTGTGTTTTAATGCATCCTGTGAGCTTTTGCCAGGCATTTCAAAACAGTCAAAATCAGGATAGATGCAGGGGATGTACATGTGTTAAAGTGTGATTAGACTGCAAAGTGCAGAGTTAAAATATTTGTGTGTGTGTGGCTCAATACTAGACTGACTTGTAAGGGCCTTACACTCTACACCAGCGGTCACAAAGAGCACTGTGACCTACAAATTGCTTGAAGCCTCAGAAAGTGGTCAGATTCCCCTGGCTAAAGTGGTGGCGTATGTGTGTTTAGCCTCTTAAGAGCATCGGCCATTTGTACAACAACCAATCTGTCCCACTGTCTGCGTTGAATAAGTAAGGCGGTGCAGCCAGGATATTATTGCTGGTAGATATTTGTGCAGTATTGTCAATGCAATTCATTGAATAATATTAACCAGTGTGAAGCACTCCGGGAAGTTTAGAATTCAAGCGCCACTTTTGCTGTGTTTGTTTGTTCATCTGGATGTCTGCCTGCTCATGTACTGTATGTTTTCTTATCTCGGTGACAATCTGCAAGAGGGGAAGCTCAGCCATTTATTACCTTCCGTGCAGGACGGCCTGCTGTACTCACACACAGACACACATGCAGTGCCCATTGAAACTACTATCACTTTATACAGGAGTGGTCACCAAACGCATGTTCAACCAGCAACTGACCCGTTCATAGAACAACACGTCACACTTTAATGTGTGGTCAGCATCATTCGTTTTTCCGATACTGGTGCTAAAATAATATGCTTTTAAAACGGTGACGGTGCCTGAACCGAAGGAAGAGCACAAATTTACAGTTGGTGACATTAAAGAACGGCTCGTTCTTTGCTAAAGGTCAAGTGGTCAAAATGTTATGATTTTATTAAAAATGTAATAATAAAGTATATCAATACCTTATTTCAGCAGTAAATTGCTGTTAAAATGACAGAACGACCACTGAATGGGAAAAGGGTATTATCCAATAATTTTGAATGTACCTTGAGGCTTACTAGTTTCAACAATATTCACCGTCTGTGTTGTTTTTCCGACAACAGCAGCTGCAGACGGTTACTTCTAGAGATGTTCCAATACCAGTATCGGTATTGCCTCCGATACTGCCTTAAACGCTGGTATCTGGAAGTACTGGAGTTTATGCACCAAGCCGATACCACATAACAAAGCCTAATCTACATTAAAGTAGTTTATTTTGTTTTCTTTTTCTGTTATAACTGACTGTCAAACTAGATAAGAGAACATTATGTGGTATTCTCTGTTTGAGAGTTTAACCTAAGGCAGACCAACAAGAAAGATAGAAATCAAATCCATAAACGGATAGTAGAATACAGTTGTTAAAACATAATAAAATATATGACACACTGGTATCTGATCAGGACTCTGTTTTGGCCAAAACGCAAGTTCAGCTAGGGCTGCGCGATTATGGCCAAAATGATAATCAAGATTATTTTGATCAGTATTGTGATCACGATTATTCCCGCGATTATTGGTTGATTTTTAACCAAAACAAATGTTATTGTCACATAGGCTCAGAGAGACGGCTGACTCATTATGAACGGGTCCAGCATCGGTCAAACGTTGTGTGTATTAAATTTCTGTATCGTCACTGCGCTGCATTTTTATGAACTATGATATTCTGGCCATGGATCACATCTCTCACCCAAGTCCAGCAGCTCCGTCTTACACGCTATTACTCTACCAGCTGAAGTTAGTGGCATTCAATAACTTCTTCTGTGTTCTTTGCCGTGGCGGCTGCGATAGCAGAGTTACCCGTGGAAACTCTGGTACAAATACAGGTTTGCCCCTCATTCTTAACAATATACAGCTGTGTTAATAAAAATTTAAAACTGTAGACAAATGTCAGAAGTGTGGACCAGCGGCCGCTGTGTGGCAAGGCTGCGCGGAGAGTAAGAGGAGAGATCAACACAGGCACGGCTTTACAGACAAAATGGGTCATGTACCGCAAAATTAAACCATATCCACATTTTAACATTGCAGCGGATGCAAGGACTATATGTGCACCAGTGCGTCCTAGAGGAAAAAGATTACTTGCGCCCTAGAGCCTGTGAGCTAACAGAAGCTAACTAGCACCGCCACCGACCAGCACTGCAGTGGCATGCTCACTGCTGTTGTCTGAATAACACAGACCGGACAAAATGTTGCGTTTACTGGTGAACTGGTAAACCTTGAGACCGCCGTATAACCAACTGCTATCTGTTGAGTTTTCCTCCCGTCACTCTGTCATTTGTGACTGTCAACATCTTGAAACTAAGCTGCGCGATGCAGGGAACAACTGACTGGCACATCGGCAAACAGGGGTTTACGGAGCAGTAGATGCGCAATGCAAAAAAAACTGAGTGGTCTATGACATGACGCATTTAAAAAAAAAATCACGCTAATTTGATTGTGGGAAGTAAAAATCGTGATTATGATTAAAATCCGATTAATTGTGCACACCTAAGTTCAGGTATCCGAATTGGCATTGAGAATAAAAACAATTGTATTGGATCTTCTCTAGTTACGTCCCCAATGTTGGAATACAGTCACACTTTACATGGTTTAGCTGCCAGCTTTTTAACTGTGTTTAAGCCAGTTACTAGCTAACGTAAACGTTACCTGCCAAGTGTAGTGTCAATGAGCGTCCCCTGCAGCGATGCTTCTGTCATCTCCAACGTCCATTTTGGAGCATCCAAAAGAAGCGCAGGCATCAAGTGGCACCAAAAATGAGGCACAGAAATTTGCGTTGCTTTTCGGTCCTGTAGATACCAGTGCCATCGTTTTGGCAACGGTGCCATATTAGCACCAGGTTTAGGTACCCAACCATAATGCTCAGTCTAGGTTGACATTCAACTACTGAGTCAGAAAAGGGGATTTCTGTATATAGCCTGCTGACGAGTACTCATAATGACCAGCAGTATGTAGTCCAGGCATGGCTGTTTCAGTGCCCGTGGTATATAGAGAAGGTTGGTGAGGAAGTAAAGGAAGGTGGATGTGAACACTTCCATCTATAGTTGTGTCTGAAAATGCCTTTTATTGTGTGCTTATTAGTATGTGGAGTGCAGATTGCGCTGACATCCATGCAGAACTGATCATGTGTCACGCTTGAATAATTACTTTGTTGATTTCGGATTTAGATCTTTTGACATGTGAAGAAAACACCTTTTAATTATACAATTCTTAAGAAGCAAGCATTTAAATCTGCTAACTGCCACCCCTCCTTCTTTGACGACGTTTAGAAAACATTGCGTTGTTTCCATGTGAAGGGTAAGGTACGATCATTAGCAACCATTAGCTCCATACTAAAGTTATTATATATTTGCCTATTCATATGTTTAAGGGATTACATATTTTGCATGTTTAAAGCATTTGCATACCATGGTAAGAACTGGTCGGGCTGTATCTCCATTATACCACAGTCCAACAATTGTTGTCTTTTCTTTTTCTCCAATGCACGCATGTGCTCATCTCATCTGTAGCTTGATTCAAGACACAAAAATGTGCAGGGCTTTAACACCCCCCCCCCCCATGTGGACATTTACCTTGTTTATGGTTATTTTCATAGGGATACACTTAAGTGTAGAGTATTAATTAAATAGGCCAATGCCATATATTAGAGCATTTATAGCCTAAGATCATTTGCAACACTTGTTCCTAAATGGATATTCATTAGAAAAAAGCTCACGCAATAAAAGTGTGTCTGTGTATAGTCATAAAAGCCATAAAGCAATAAATAAAAAAATACAAACTATAATAGAAGAACCATAAAAGTAGAGAAAATCCTCAGGAAAGACATCTGATCCATCATGCCTAGTTATTCTTCAGAGACTTTAAAGTTTACCCTGAAGTTGTGATAGCGTTTATTTTTATTATTAATTAACCTGCCAATAATTTATTCTGTTTTAATCCTTTAGTCATCAATCACAATATCTTGGAGCACAAGGTGACATCATTGAATGTCAACAGTCCAAACCCCAAAATATTCTGTTTGGTATATTGTAATTGAAAATTAAGTGATTATTTTGTTACCAAAGCAGTTGACTGATTAATCAACCAAACCTAATTAATTTTGTTTCAAAAGAAGCTGAAGGCAGCAAAAAAACACAGCTGGCTAAACTATTTAAAAATGGAGGGTTTGTTCAGCACACACTCCGTCTGTCACTAACAAAGATGACACAATGATTGGGGATGATTCTCTCTGACCAATCAGTAGTCTGCAGGTTTTCGCGTCACCTTTTGGTATCGATTTAGCTCACTTGTCACCATCAATCTGACGGAGGTGGTATTAAAAAAAGTACCTGTTTGCTAGTACCAGGTACTTTTTCCCCCAAAATGTCCACAAAAAAGTCTAATCGAGCAGGTACCATGTAGTGTATAAACGCCATGAATCAGTCGTACACCTGTATTCCTACATCTTGTTCCTGACCAACTTCTATCCGTGGACATGTTAAGCTGTTTAAGCAAACTAGTCTTGCTAACGGTGGCTAACCTGGCTAAAGCTACCCCACAATGAGTGTGACGTTATTCCCAGCTCCAAGCTTCGAGGTAAATGGAACGCACTATTATCGCTGAGTATCTTAAAAGCATGGTGATGCAGAAATGTATAGAGGAATTCTGCTGTGGCAAACTCAATACTGTCATTAAAATGTACCCAATGTATTGTCTTTAGAACATGATGATAACAGTGATACCTATACAAAACCTTTCTTGTCCAACTACATGTCATGTGATGATGCTTGATAGCACTAAATGTGCCAAAATAAACCTCTGCATCCCACCATTTAACAACAAAAGCAAACGGGCTGTCAGTGGTTAAAAACGAACTGCACAACAGCCGTATTATCTCAAAACCACGTTTCATTGATCAGTTCATTGACTAACGATGGGGAGTATGACATTGAGCTACTGTCCTCCTCATTAGGACCTTATTGGCCTGTCAGAGGACTGTCTGCTCTGGCCACACAGGACACTGTCATATCCACGCTGCTGGTCGATTGATGGTCCATTAACAGCCTATTAAATGCGACTAAGTGAAGGCGTTAGGAGTACAATGTTGGGCCAGTGGGGTTTCCCACTCCACAACGTGGTTCTGGTGTCTGTTAATAGACCCTGGTGGATTGCTGTTATCAAGTGTGGCTGGCCTGTTATAATTTAAAAAATCCCAAGCAAGAGTTTTAATAATTTATTAAAATAAAGTTGGAATTTGTGGCAATGCTTGTTGTGTGCAGCTATTATTTCAGTATTTGGTGTTTTCATTCAGATCATAATATATTTCATGCAGGTCAGCAGGTGTTTATCAGCTTCTGCTGGGATTTAACGACTGGATGCTTAGGGTTGGTAAGATGCCTATGGGCGTTAGTGGTACAATTATACAGGCCACAGAAGTGCTGCTAAAAAGATGTACTTTCAGTTGCAAGACGTTTTCCAGCAACCAAGGAACCTTTTTAGAGGTACTCTAGAATTTCACCTGCATTTCAACTAAAGATGGTCCGATAAAATTTTTTGCCTCCCAATACCGATTCTGATACCTGAACTTGCGTATCGGCCGATACCGATTACTGATCCGATACATTGTGTGTTATATTTTATTATGTTTTAACAACTGTATAATACTATCCTTGTATAGATTTGATATGATTTCTATTTTTTTTGTCTGTCTGGCTCAGGTTAAACTCTTTGTAAAACATGAACAAACACAAACAATGAATGCCACTGAATCTTCTTTTATTATCTAGTTTGACATTTAGTTATGGGAGTTTAACAGAAAAAGAACAAACCATTTTCAAGTGGTATCAGATCGGTGTATAAACTCCAGTACTTCCCAATACCAGAGTTTTAGGCGGTATCGGCAGTGATACCAAAACAGGTATTGCTATCGGAACATCTCTAATTTCAACCACGGGAACCTAGAGATGTTTTTAGTAATGGGGTCGTTGTTTCTGCCCTCCCAAAATATAAAAAAAGCAGTACTTTATACGGCTGACTAGGCCTGCATGATTCTGGTAAAAATACCAGAATTTTTTTTTTGCTTAGAATTGATATCGCGATTCTCTGCTACGAGTTTTTGTACCAAACCAAAGTTATTACAGTTTTGCATTTTTCACTAGTTTTTGTTTTCAGATTCCGTTTAGTTTTTAATAAGTTTTTAAAGCAGGTTTGCTGTTTAGTTTTTATTCTTTTAAAATGCTTAGTTTTAGTTTATTTTTTATTAGCTTTAGTCTTTTTTGTAATATGGGTTGTCGGGATTAGAAAAGGTCAGAAAAAATATTGTGTAAAAATTCAACAAAAACATCATACAATTTTAGAAATATGTATTCAACAATAACACCAGTACAAACAATGTAGATATGATAATGAGCACAGATACGTAAACAGTCAACACAAGACGCCGCATTAAGCCCAGAATGTGTAAGTGGCGTGTTCCAGGAGAAAAACCAGAACAACCAACAGACTATAGAAGACTGAGATCAACAGTGGCAAACCTTTTTGAAGTCAATCAACTCACACACGGTTTTCTCCGTCATGCTGCTGGCTCTACGTATCAATATGTCCATACCTGTAACGTTACCTGGGTTAGCTTCTGTTTTGGGGAAAGGGGGTTTGGCGTTCTCCTTTGCCTTGTTAAGGTAAGCTAGGTTAGCCTCCTTGTTTTCGTTTCTCAAATGTAGGCTACTTTCAAATTTGTGGTAGGTTTCCCTGTAATAAACTGGCAACATATTTTACCAACTTCCACTGTAAGGCACTTGCTTTTATCTGACACAGTCATAATCAAATAGGACTCTGTCGCTTTTCTTCTGACTTTTGGTACCGCCATGATGCCAGGCGAGGGGCACGGACTGTTTGTTGTGTTCAATTTTACATGGAATGTCGGAATTTCTGAGTTCCCAGTGAAAAATTATACACGTCTATGGTAAATGGCACGGTCGTAAAGATGCAAAGTTATTTGCTCTATGAAAGACACTGAGAAAGACAAAAACTAAGGACATTTACTCGATAATGATTTTTTGCACCTATAGCACATTGCACATCACCACAAGCCTGTAAACATTGAGGCCTCATTGAAGAGAAGGGAGAACACTGCAGCGCGTGTGAGCGCTTTTAAAACCTATTTTATACAGTCAGTTTAAAAGTCACAGAAGAAAGCAGTAGCGTTTGGGATGCAGTTGGCTAGTAAAATTAAAGTCATGAAAAACTTTTAGTTATTTTTTTAATCAAATCCATTTTTAAATTTAAATTGTGAACAGGTCGAATCGAGATCCTGATTTTAGAACGATTAATCGGGCAGGCTTACGGTCAACCAGCAACAATCAAAGTGAAGGCAACAGTACTTAAGGTTGCTGACTGGTCAAACAAAAGCCTTGAGGCAGCAACGACTTGTGTACAGCATTCACTGTACGGCATGCACTGTCATTGATGTTTAAATTACAGTTATGCAGCCGACAGTTCTATATATTCAGCAAAAAACAATATAGAAGAAGTCAACCAAATGTAACCTTCCCTTGTATCTGCTAATTGGGTGAATAGGTTATGTGCTTGACCAAAAAGCACTCACTCATCCTGCCTACTGGAAACGGGCATCTTGACTCGTCTGTCGTTTTTCCAGCATCTATTCAAACAGTGTGTTATTTTCAAGCAAAAACCACAAAGACACTTTTTTTAAATTTAAAGTTGTTCTGTCAGTACTTGTTCTTTGTTTCGTTATGCGGTAAAGATGCAAACACAAAAAAACTGAAATGACATTTCATCCCCGGAATAGTTCTCAACTATTAGCTCAAGGGCTTAGAGTTTATGGGATAGTTTGGTTGAAAATAGTTTTTGTTGCTTTGCTTTTGGTTGTGAATAAAGTGGGACACCCTTATAAATCAAGTCCTAGTTGCAAAAAATAGGCAAGATAGGAAGGAAGAATCTGAAGCTTAAGGAGGCTGAATTTGGTCACTAACGTTTTTTTTCCTTTGCATTTCAGGTTAGCATTATATGTGTACGAATACCTGCTACATGTGGGAGCACAGAAATCCGCACAGACCTTCCTATCTGAGGTAAGATGGCATCCATGACTTTTTATGCCTTTTGTGTGACAATTGCCTATCTAGAGCTAACGAGATGAGATAATCTCCAACCAGGAAATCAAACGCATGTCACATGGGCCTTGATGACTAATGAATGTAAAACAGCCTTCACCATTATTCAAACTGTACACACAAACCCAGCCATAGTGGACTTGTGCTTGTCAGTGCAAACGTGATTACAGAGCATGAGGTGTTGCATCAATTTTTTAAAAGGAAATCCTATAAAGTTACACCAGATCGTGCTGCCTGTCATGGATAATGTCAGTGTAAGAACAACTGATCCAGTTGTCTGTGGACGTTGTAGACATACACTATGTAGGCATTGTAGTGTTTTGTATGTATTTCCTCCTAACAACCCTTTTTGGGTGTAGACAGGCTAGCGGTGCATGGGTGTACGTCTTCCTGGTTCCAAAACACTTTTCACATGTAAAAAAGGAGCACAGAACAGAGATATAACCAAAGGAAGAGAGTCGAGAAGTTGGAGAACGACAGAGCCAGAAAGATGCCTATGTTCACGTCCGAGGCCATTGACAGTTTGAGACTAACTGATTATATGTTCTTAACCCCTGGACCTGCAGACATAATCCTCCTCTCTAGTGGCCGCAAGTGACTCTTCTCTCCTCTCCTCTAGATTCGATGGGAGAAGAATATTACATTAGGGGAGCCTCCCGGATTCCTCCATTCGTGGTGGTGGTAAGTGTCACTTTCAGTTTTTTTTTTTTTCCTTGTTTGTTTTGATACAGTCAGCCTTTCTGTGTTATTTGCTTGAGCGTGTAAACAGTTTTCACAGTATTTCCTAAGCTGCCCCACACATACACACTCGCTGATATTTAGGTTTGGGAACCAAAACTCAAATTGGACAAATCAATTATTGAGTTTTTTTCTTCTGTGTAATAAGCAAGTGACCTGTTTTTGCTCCCACACTCAAAGATCATCAGTAGGGTTGGGTATCTATATATGGATATTAACCATTTTTATTCTGCTTATGGTTTCTAGTTATTAAATCGTTAATAACTGGAAGTGGTAAGCAGAATCAAAATCTCTTTATTGGGCTCTGCTGTTCATTCCGACCCTACATAATTCATTACTGTCATACGCACAAACAGTAGCTTCATTTGAACTTCCACAGTCTGAAGTGTCATGGAAGAGTCCTAATTACATTTGGAATATATTCAACTTTTTTTATATAAACATACCAATATTAATGTACTTGGTTTAATTGATGGTAGTTTTAAAATTAAGATTAAAAATGACTTCCATAGGTGGGAGGTCTAGCGGACTCTCAGCCTTGGGGTTGACCAGAGTCATCGAGGCCATGACCCCTCCCTCCCCGTCTTCTCCCCTCTCCTCCAGTTCTCTGTCCTTCACCCCCCCTTGTTTCTGAAACAATAGATCCAGATGGTTGAGAATGGACTCCCCTCCCCCTCCTCACCCTCTTGTCACCCTTTTGTGTGCCCTCAACCTCCCACTTTTCTCCTTTGTTCATGTGGGAGAAGGATTCTTAGCAGATTAACCCTTTGCATTCCATCTTCCTTTGTGTCATCGCTCCCTTTGCTGCCCCCCCCCCCCCCCCCCCCCCCCCCCCCCCCCCCCCCCCCCCCTCGTGTCATGTCTGCCCCTGGCTAAGATTTGACCCCTAGGGCTCATCTTGAGCACCGATCAGCAGTTTTGCTTGTTTTTGGACAGCGCTGTCACCCATGCTTCGCAGTCAGTCAGTTTACAAGGAATCCGGTTGAGGAAGTGAATCACGCCAGCATTTAGATGCAATGCTATATATGTTTTTTAACTGTAAAATCCATGTTTACATGCAGCAGTCCTTTCACTTGCTCCTTGCTCATGAAGATTAAATCACATCTACAGAAACAGTGCCAGTGGATTCAGAATAGATTCACTGTGTTGCTGAAGGACACTGTATTGAAATCAGAACTGTACATATTAAAATGGAACAAATATTTAAGAACCTATGGATTTAGAAATACAGACTTAAATAAACATATTCTTAAATGGTCTTTTAAAAAGTTCAGTATCTAATGTAACTTTTCACCTCAGGGGGTGGCTCTGCTGAGTCAGAAGAATGAACAGCAAGCTTATAGAGCACCATCAGCAATATGAGACCAAGGACATGTTTTAATAAAAAGAAAACGAAGGAACAGAATAATAATTTTGAAAGCACACAAGTCTGGATAAATCCAAAGAATAGGTTTGTTTTCTTTTTTATTAAAGGACTTCAATCTAGGTGTAGGTTATTTCTTTACAGACAAATTATAAGAAAATAAGTATAAATCATAAAATGATGTCTTTTATCTGTGGGAAAACCATTCTCCTCCACTTCTTCCTCTCTCCTTGTTTAGCTCATAGTGAAAATGGAGGTAATGTTTTTTTCCGACTGGTTTTGAAGGATTAAGTCCAGTAACCTCTAAGCATTTCTCCCTGTTGTGTCCTTGAGCAACACACTAACATCCTTATCATCTGTAGCTCAACCATGCACTCTGTCCTTCTTGTGGAAGCAGGAAGTTCCAGGATTCAACTTTTTATATGCTTAAACAACTCTCCCTGGAGCTCAAGTCGAGCACTGTATTAAGCCTCCCAAATATAAAATATGAAGTGCAAAGGTGTATGAAAAAATCCAGGGTGTGGGATTCAACATGTCTGCGTGCATCGCAGATTGTCAGGACATGTGAAGTGGCTGCCTGATTAGTCCTTTCATTAGCCATGTGGCTGTTTCACTCTGTTTATAGCACTTCTACTAAATCAATGCGCAAAGACTGATTCAATTAAGGCCTCTTAGACAGGTAGCACACAAGCAGTTAGCGTTGTTAGGCGTCCACATTTGTTATTTTCCAACTAACGGTGTACAAATAAACTGAAACAAAGGCTGTTATGAATACAGTGTATGTGTCAGCTCACATTGAGGCCATATCCCAGTCGCTGCTGGTAAAAGGGGGCATTATAGGGATTGAGTCTTGAGGTTTAGGGTAAATACAGGGATGCTGTGTGTGTGTGTGTGTGTGTGTGTGTGTGTGTGTGTGTGTGTGTGTGTGTGTGTGTGTGTGTGTGTGTGTGTGTGTGTGTGTGTGTGTGTGTGTGTGTGTGTGTGTGTGTGTGTGTGTGTGTGTGTGTGTGTGTGTGTGTGTGTGTGTGTGTGTGTGTGTGTGTGTGTGTGTGTGTGTGTGTGTGTTTTTGAGTGAGTGAGAGGTTGATTGAGAGGGCAACACTGGCATCATGTCCCTCTTATGCTCAAGTGTTTAAGAGGCAGTTTAAGAGCGCTAGGGAGATAGTGAGAGTGTGTGAATGGGTTATGAATAGCCGTTACACATTTGCTTGTATTGCTCTGTATGGTAACCTTATGACCCCCCCCTTCCCATTTCAGTGTATTCTGGGACTTGTATTGTGCGGCTCCAGACCGGAGGGAGACCTGCGAGCACTCCAGTGAGGCAAAGGCCTTCCATGACTATGTAAGTAAAAAACGGCTCTGCAGACACTTATTTTTCCTTCTCACAGAAAAACACTCCCTCACTGTGGAATTTGTGTCTTTCTATGACTGCTTGAGACCCACATGCAAACACTGTAAATGTTTCTATAGCAATATCAAGTGTGTGAGGGGGACAGCAGGTAGAGAATAGTGTGCACCTTAGGAAATTTGGACAGGCGATATAATCATTCACTGTCCTGGAGATGTTTTATTTGCAAGTTGTAAGGTGTTGTAAACTAGTGTAACTGTCTAAATGAAGTTGGCGAAAGAAAATAAGGAAAGATCTGAGAGACCCTAGAGCGGAGAACCAGCTAGGAGTATGGTGTAAGCTATGGTGGAAAATCCTAAGAAGAGTCCTAGAAAAGCTAAAGCAGTGGATGCTCTCGATAAAAAAACAAAAAAGGGAAAGCTATTGCCGAGAAATCACCTGCAGGCATGCATAGTTAGCACACGGCGACAGTGTTTGTGTAATTACTCTCCCTTCTTGAGGGGAGAGACAAAAGTTCGCACTCCAGCTTTATAAAAAAGAAGAAAAAAAGAAAACATTTTCCGAATAATCGACAAATAGTTTCAGTTATAGCAGGGAGATCTGATGCCTAAAACCTGGCGCTCCTTGTTTCAGAAGTTGCGTTAATAAATGACAAGACAGAGTTACAAATCAAACGGTAAGCGAGATGGAAGGAAAGTGAAAGTAAAAACATTGGAGGGATCGGCAAAGTGTTGTGCTATCAAATCACATTCTGTACTAGAGCTGGGCAACATAACGATATCGTGACTAGATGACTAGATATATCGTCTTAGATTTTGGAAATCGTAATATACGTAAGAGGTGCCTTTCCGTGGTTAAAGGCTGCATTACAGTGTATCATTTGCCTTTACCCACTTAGTCACTATGTCCACAATGCTGAGGATTATTTAACAAAACTCTCTATGTGTAAACATTTTGTGAACAGAGCATTAGTCAACACTACAATATCGTTGAGGTATCTATATTGAGGTATTTGCTCAAAAATACCGTGAACATTTTTTGTTGTCAAGGAAGTTAAAGAAGAAGGGCACACACTACTACTGTCACTACCCGATGTAGGTCGAGTGCAGATTTGAGTTGGGCATGCGTCACTTTGCAACAAGTAGCATACAAGATGGTAATAAGAGACTTCTGTAATGTCAATACAGTAAAAATGGACCTGCTTAACGAAGTTTGTTCACTACTGGCTACAGGTTAGCAATCAAACACAACAAAGGTTGTCAGTTGAATGGCGTTTTGAGTTAACGTTAGCAATCAAACAGCCATAGATAGCTAAAATGTTTTTGAAATTCTTTCCATCTTCAATTGTTGTTTCTAATGAGAAAAGTTTATAATTTTATGGATTTCACAAATTTCAATATGACACGTTATGCCGTAAACCGTTTAAATCTGAGCATGCGCGACTCACATCTGCACTCGACCAGAGCTGGTCTGACTCGACTCACGTGGACTGTAACTGTATCCACTTGTGTGTGTGTGTGTGTGTGTGTGTGTGTGTGTAGATAATGGAATAGAGTTCTAATCCGGTAATCCCAGTACTGTGCTGAGGCTAAGCCAGGGATTTATGTGTGTGTGTGCGTTTGGGTGGGTGTGTATTTTTGGATGGGGGGGGCTCGGTGGCGGCGGCATCTTTGGCAACCAGCCCATAGATGGGAGGGTGGAGGGTCTCACACGCCGTGTGTGTGTGTGTGTGTGTGTTGGTTACATGGTTGCTCACTGTCTGCTCCTAACAGTGATAGAGCGAAGGAGACGGGACCGGTTTAATTTTGGCTCCAGCCCCCTGAGGCTAGTCTCTGAGCACAGGTCCTTTCTACTGGTTTCAAAAGAATGAGCCAGTTTGAGCAATCGCAAGAAAAACTATATATTTCGCCTTACCTTGAAAGAGTTTCCTAGGCTTTTTGAGAATTTCTAGATTGCAAGCCAGCATTTAAGAGGTGTTATCGCAGTTCACTGTGATGGGTTACAGATGGGGCTACTTTTGCTACAAGTCCTGCCACTGGTTATAAAAGTAATGGAGGGCCTGTTGGACTGTTATCTAATGTGACTCAGTCACTCAAAGTCCTTAATACAGAATCTAGAAGTTTTATTGATATTTTACATTTATGAATTGAAATTATTAATATTTTATGAATTACACGCTTTCACCAACCGCTATAATTTAGACAAAGAGGTCATTTGTTCTGTTGTGTTACAAAGCTTGCATGTCTTCTAGTTAGCTACATTATTTGTAACTGTCATGCATGTTTTCTGATGCATTAACGGACAATAATGCAACATGTGTTTCATCATTCCAACATGTCGTACATCGATGAGATGGCTGGATTAATTAGCAGTGTTAACCGTCCAGATAAACAGCCGATAGCTCTAACTAAAAGAGTAACAGTCAAAACTCAAACTAATTAAAAACTGTATTTATGTATCCTTCATGTATGTCATGATTTATATGCTATGTCTGTTTCCATTGCACACTGTTGATTTTGTTTCTATCGATAAACCAGCCTTTCCATCTCGGCCAAGTGCAAAATCCTTTTTTTTTTGGGCTATATTTTGACTTTTGACTGTGATCAGGGGTCATGAATGTGCGTCGCTTTGCTATAGTCACAAGATACATCGTAAAGATGGAAGTGTGTATGCAGTGTTAAATCAGTACAGTTACGTTGATACTTATTACTTGATTCATCACAGTTTTGCACTGTTGCTTTTCTTCTTTATATTCACACATCTGCCCTCATTTGTCACTTCTCTCACACTCCTTTCTCATACCTCTTTCCCATCAATGGCCAGGGTAGAGCCCCGGTCATCTGATCAGGGTTCGACCCTCCAGTCAACATGGGTATGTCCCTTGACATGACAATGCAGAGATCTCCTGGGTCACAACCAGGGAGCAATGCAGAACAATTACCTTAAGTGCTAGAAATGGGCGGGGCTTTGCAGTGAACAGCTAACGTCTCATACTCCTGTCCCTCTGTATACCAGCAGAACTAAAGTTTTGTAGCTACTTGAATCTGTCATTGTACAGAGAGAGAAATAAAGCTTTTTTTGTTTGTTTTACAGTTTTTACATCTAAAGCCCAAATAAATAACCATCATCATAACACTTAACAGGTGATTTTGTGCAGACGATTTCTCCTCTGCATATTTACTGCAGCAGCTGGACAAGGAAATAGGCTACTTTAGTATTGATTTATGACTTTTTAAGATGAGGGGAAAACATTTCTCTTTGTTTAATTTCATAAGTAAAGTTGGGCTTTGCTGTTGGCTTCACGGCTTATTTTTTTAAAAGACCGAGGAAAAAAGAGATTCCCCCTACCGTCAAGCCGCAACAAGATTGTAGTATTGACTAATGGTGCTTTCACAAATTGACACAATGAGATTTTTGATAAATAATCATCAGTAATGCGGATATAGTGACTAAGCGGGTAAAGCCAAATAATAGTCTGGCAATTTTAGAAAATGACATAACTTTACTGAAATGCAGCCTTTAAAACCAGGAAAATACACCACTTATGTCATGTGACAATATTACAATATCCAAAATCTAAGACAGTACCTAGTCTCCTTTCTAAATATTGATATAATATTGAGATATTGCCCAGCTCTAATTCATACAGTTTAACGCCGGGTTTTTCAGGCAGTTTTGCCTGTAAAAACTGCTATTGCCACTCTTCTTCTAACTCTTCTTTCTCTCATTTGCATTTATGCAACTCCAGCCTGTTCACATCATGTTTCCTCGCTCCTTGTGGACGCCCCCCCCCCACACACACACACACATACACACAAATCTGCATCTTTCCTCCCTCCCCCTCCTTCCCCACCTTTTTCCTCCCACCCTCTTTACTATATCTCTTACTCTCTCTTTTGCTCCACACACCAGTCCGCCCCCCTCTCGTCTCACTCGCCTTATCGCTCACTCCCTCTCTCCTTTTTTCCTATCTCTTCGCTGACCCCCTCCTCCCTTCCTCCCTCCTTCACCACCACTACTACCTCTGTTCCCGAGAGAAGATTGATTGGCTAATCTAGCTGTTTACCCACAATGCCTAGTTTTGCCTAGGAGGAGAGGGCAGTGTAGACAACATGAAGACAAGAGACATTTAAGGAGAGAGAGAGAGATTTAAACTACACATTTCTTTAACATGACAATGCTTAATGAGTGCAATATGTTAATTGTTTATTTAAGATCTTATGTGCTTTTCTTAATCTTTCCAAGTACAAACAGTAGTACAACGCAATGGAAACATCATTAGCTGTCTGTTATGCTGCAGATTTGCTTTACCCACCACTCCGCCTTTTTAAAATGTATCCTCAAAAATCCATTCAAACCAGCCCACATTATCCAGCATTTGAAACAAGCTGTGATGTGTTTTCCTTAACATTACTGTAGGGCCAAAATGATATTCGTTGCCGTTGAATAATAAAATAAAAAAAGATTGTTTCCCTAAAGATAGTCGCTTCTACCTTAACCTCTGTTTCGCCTCTTCTCTGCCACCAGCAGAATCTGTAATGGAAAAAGTGAAAAGAGCTCCATTAGACTTAATAATTAACTGTGTGATCAAGTATGGAAACACTGCATTCCACTTGCTGCACAGCTTGATGTGTGTGAAGGAAGTTGTTTGTATCTTTTGTGTTTTTTAAAATTTGACATTTTTGGGGGGAACAGTGTAAGTCTGGGAGGTAATGTGAAACTGCAGCAAAAAGACAACACTACTCTTTAAAACCCATCACTGATACAACACATTGGATGTTACTTACAGATCTATTTTTGTAAATCTTTATATCTATATATCTATATATATATATATATATATATATATATATATATTTTTTTTTGTGGTTTTGTTTTTACTTGACAAAACATTGTAATTTAAAAGCACTTGAATTGTTATTGAACAATTGCTGTTGCTACAGAATGATGGCTGAGAAGTTCAATGCAATTGACTCAATGTGTGACTATCGGGGCCAACGTTAAGTGGACACTGGCAATTGTGTACATGGTTCTATAATTTCACTGAGAAACTGCAGTGGTAGTTTAAAGTATACTCTCTTTGGCACTCAAACTTCCAATTGGGGGTAGTGGAGCACCAGTGCAGATATCTTGTGCCCACTTCACCTCCACGCTAGGTGATTTGGATAGCTTTTAACATGACAAACCCCCAACATGAACACAGAAACGGAGGTGGAGTGGAAAGGGCGATGGTTTAGGGTCCTGATGGGATTAATAGCGATTGTCTCCACATCACCTGACTAAGCTGTCCAGGCAACTGGCTTTGAAGTGAAAGTTTCATATGTATACAAATGGACTACCATTTGGTTTTAATAATGTGTTTATTAGAAGAAATGTTTTATCAGCATATTGGCGTAGTGTTTAAAATCCTTTATTTTAAGTTTAGTTGAAGCTATATTCTGGTTTCACAGCTCTCATTCTGCATACTCTTGTCTTTCGCCCTCTCTGCCTTCTCCCTGGAGTGTTGGCTAAGAGGATGTTGGGTCTACAGCATGTATTAGTGCTGTCATCTGGTGTGTGTGCATGTGTGTTTGTGCACGAGTCACTCTGTCTGGTTCAGTACGGATGCTTTGGCAGCAGCTTTTAGGGAAGCACATGTGTGTGCTTGGTGTTCATGTTGCACCAGTTTTGAGGACTATGTGCGTGTGCGCGCGGGCCAGAGCAAAACACACTGTTTTGACTGGGCTGATAAATAAGCTAGATCACCACAGTCAGCTATTTTTCCATCAGTCTCCACACTCTCACTTCTTTAACTCCCCCTCTTCCCTCTATCTTTCACTCTCTCTGTGCGCTAAGGACAGCAGGTCAAGGAGACAGTGATGAGGTACATATCAGTGTGAACCAGAATGTAGATTAGTACCCTCTCCAGGCCGGGACACAAATATAAATATATATATACACACACACACACACACAGATACATTCACTGTCTCTTTCTTCCTCTACCCCCTTTCCATCTAGTGTTTATGTCTCTGTCTTTATCCCTGTGAAAGGTATCTGGCGGAGGTCAATAATGTGTTGAGCACTATTGATCTGTCCGGTAGGTCCTATGGGGGAAAGAGAGGGAAAGGGAAATGGAGAGGGAGGGATCAATGCTATTCTGTACAGCCATCTACATACTGTACCAGCCAATCAGATCATTAGTCTTCTGTTCTCTGATAGATTGTTAATCAACACTGTGGGTTTGTACCAAGGAGGAAAAGCAAACACAACATGGCGTCCTCGCAGGGAGCCACAACTGTGGAATAACACGTCAGTTAAAAATATTTTTTCCATAAACACACCAATGTGCCGCCACAGGGAGGTGGATAAAGTTCATTACATGGCACTTTGGGTTGTCCCAATTGAAGCTGAGTGAATTTTTACAGTATTTGTTTCTCAATTACTTGTTTGGGCTATAAAATGACATAAGATTCTAGTCCAAGGTGACATCATCAGTTTACCAGCAGTCTCAAACCCAAAGATATTCCATTTACTAGCACTTTGCTGGTGTAATTTTTCTTAATTTAATGAGCAAGTCTGTAGATCCTTAAAGATATTTAAATAGACTTAAAATGTTATATAACGGTGTACAAAAACAAATATTAATAGAAAAGTGCTGCAGTTAGCAATTTTCTATCCAGGGATGAGCTTTAGTTCTGGTCTGTAGTCCAGATATTGTATTATTGATAGCCAGGTAACAGAAAAACTTACCTAATATTTTTGTGCAGCCGTGGCCCCGGCATGCTTTGACAGCTGCAGCGGAGGCCATTAAAACATAGTTTACAGTTTTAACAGTGTAAATATTCCTAGACATTTGAGAATTTGTCCCATGGGTTTTGTTGAACTTTTCTCCAGCTTCACTGAAAGAAACAAATTCGTCTCCTTCCTGCTGCATGTCAGGCATTAAAGCCCTTTCAAGGTGCGCTGCCACCCTGCGCTTCCTCTGCACAGTCCTTAACATTTACAGACTCCTCTACACATTCCCCCTGAAAATGAATAATACACCAACTACAAAAATCTATGTTTTATATCAACTAATTAGTGCATCACTGATGTCGGCTGTGGATTGCCTTCTTGAACTTGATTCCTTGCATGAAGGGATGCTCTACCTGTATGCTATGCCTGCATTAGAAGTCATTGTTTACCTGCACCGATGTGAATAAGACAAATTCCAGTTGATTTCTATTTTCTGTGAATCAAGTTATTCTGATTCAAGGAGGCAGTCTTGTCACATGGTTTTCTGGCTGTCTGCCACTTCGGATCGTTGAGTTGAAATAGACAGGTAGATATAGACAGTGCTGTGGGTGCCACTGCCAACTAAAAAACCACTGTTGGATCTTTTTTTGTACTTCCTCAGGCCAGTTGGTTTTAATAAAGACCGGCTGCATACCAAGTCTACCTCTGCTGGTGGCAACTGCGCTTTCTGAGGGCTTTCAGTTTGCTTTCCATCTGCAAATTGGCGAATGCACGAGCAGATAGTCGTTCATTAATAGTCTACAACAATAATGTGACCAAGTGATTGATTGTGAACAGAACTCTACTTATTTATTGTTTTTCTCTTCATCTATCTTTTTTTTTAACTCACCATCTCCTCTATCTCACTCTTGTGCTTTCTCTCTTTCTCTCTCCCCCAATCTCTCCCCCTGCATCTTCTTATTCCCTCTCTCTCTACTGCATCTTCTTAATCCCTCCCTCTCTCCTAGATCTTCTTATTCTCTCTCTCTCTCTCTCTCTCTCTCTCTCTCTCTCTCTCTCTCTCTCTCTCTGTGCACTCCTCAAGCGGGGGATGCCAGGGGGACAGAGTGCAGATAGGACCTGTCTCCATAGCAACAGCTTCTGCAAGCTGCTGACACCCTACTAGGGGGGCTGAGAGGAGGAGAGGTTGTGATGGGGAGGAATGGTACAATGGTTGAGGCACAGGAAAGGTGTGTGTCTTGTTGTGCACCAGTGCTGGGAAAATAAGTAAGGGGGGTCAGAGAGAGGAGAAAAGATGGAGAGAAAAGTGTGCAGAAGAAGAGATGAGAGAGAGGGTGGAGGAGGAGAGAGAGAGGCAGCCGACCCGGCTTCTTCCCCAGGGACTCAGTGGCCTGCTCATGTTCACTAGCAGAATTAGCATAAAGATGGGGGGAGGTGTGTGTGTGTTCATTTGTTATGTGTGTTGGTTTCAGATAGTCAGGAGAAGAAGGGCAGTGAGTGTATTTGTGTACATGCGTGTAATTGGTAATATGCGTTTTTGTCAAGCATACAGTGTATACCACATAAATGTAGTGTGTTCGTTAGGTGTGAGCACTTGTGTGCGTGCGTGCGTGCGTGCGTCTGTGTGTGTGTGAAAGCAACTCCCTCCCCTGGGTCTTAAACCCCCTCCCTGTTCTGGTCCTGTAGCCTGTGGTTCTCCCCTGTCTGCCACTCTGTACTGAAGCTTTGCACTTTATGAGCCTGTAATGCAACTCTTTGTGTGTCCCCGAGTGTGTGTGTGTGCGCGTTCATGTGCTTGCGTGCATTTGTTTGTTCTGGCGTACTTATGTAAGCACTTTGAACACGCATCTCTATCTATGTGTGTTGACAACAATAAAGTTATATCATATTTAACTCTCAGGCTAAACCAGTCACCCCTTTTCCTCTATCCTAGATTTTAGTTTTCCATATTGTTTGGCTGAACATAGGGCTGTAGTCAAGACTACCTTTGTCGAGTCCAAGACCAGGACTAGTCAAGTTCAAGTCAAGACGGAGTCCAAAGAGGTTAGAGTCCGAGTCAAGACCGAGTCCAGAGAGTTTCGAGTCCGAGTCAAGACCGAGTCCAAAGAGGTTAGAGTCCGAGTCAAGAGCGAGTCCAGAGAGTTTCGAGTCCGAGTCAAGACCGAGTCCAGGACAGGAAAAAAAGCTACATAGAGAGTACTGCTACAGTAGTACTAGTACTGAGCATTAGAACTGATACTACTACAGTAGTACTAGTACTGAGCATTTGCCAGTATTACAGACTGTGGCCCTATGGTTGGTTTATGGCTTCCCTAAAAAATATTGTGTTCTGTTGTTATTTGGACATGGGCTAATAGGAAATACATGTCTTTTCGGAAAAAACTAAGTTTGGTTAAACAACAATGAAAAGCGTGTAATGTAACATATGTTCGTTAACACACACACACACACACACACACACACACACACGGCTCGGCAACGTTAGCTAATGTCCGCTAGCATACAAACGGGCTAACTATGGCCAGTTAACTTTTTTATAACGTAATAAAAACCCACCCATCTCGTATTTGTAAAGCTTAATTATAATATGCTCAATAATGCTCAAACTAACGCCACAGGTCTTACGTTGACAACGTGGATGCAGATATAGGAAACTCCTAAGGCAGCTGTAATATTTACCTAGCGTTAGTAAGCTAGGCTAAAGCTGGTGCGCTAACGTTAGCAAACATCGGCGTAGCGTTAGCTAACGTTAGCTGTCTAAACTTGTAAAACACAGAACAAAATCCCCCCCTGAACTGTGTTTCACTTTCCCTCCAATAATATCATCAACATAATAAAGACAGCTAGACTTGGTCGAGACCAAAAGTCATATTGGGCAAGACCAGTGGCCGAGTCCGAGACAAGTCCGATTCCAAATACTACCAAGTCCGAGACAAGTCTGAGGCCATAGAAAAACGGTCTTGAGTCCGGACTCGAGTCCAAGACCGGACCGGTCATAATATAGTCATTTTCATTTTTTTACTTAGAAAATGTTTTCTGTTATAGTGAAGAAAAACAACATGAGCTTCCAACAGGACCCCCTATATTACCCCTATATATCTGAGAAACACTACAAACTCAACTTATTTGCTGATGACTTGTTACTATATTTTTTAGTGTAAATCTTTTGATCATATGCATTCAATGTTGCATTTTTTGTTGATGATAATGATATACAGAATACCTTGACAACATACTATAAAAATATAAATTACAAGCTCATAAAAGCAGTAGAAAATAATCTTTGTATGTGGAAACTAAGCTCAGATAAATTTGTAATCCAAAGTGAAAATAACCTTAATAAAATTAACCATAATACCCTGACAGTCAAAATATGGACCATTAGTAAACATATGTTTGATAAGATATGGAAATTATGTGTGTGAAATCAGAGCTAAAAATAACACTGTAGTTAGCATTTTTATTTTATTTATTTAAAACATTTGTCTGTTTTGTTTGCAATGGATGCACTTGGCTGTACCTTTTTTTTCTTTCTTTTTTTTTCTTCTTTTTTTTTTAATAAACTAGCAAAACCAGTTAATGTTTCCACAGTCCATGCTGAGGTGTCACTGTTACATTCATTTGCATACAACAAAACGTTCTACAAGTCGTATGGAAACGTGACATCTGAGAGGTTCTACTTCTGCTGTTTGTTAAATAATCAAACCGATCGTAGAACTTCGTCGTTTTTATATCAGAAAGACCATATAAAATACTACATATAATCATACGAATCATTGCATACCTTGTAGATGAATAGGTTTTGACTTCAAGCAACAGCTTAAGTTGGTCAGTAATGCAATACCCCTCAATACTAAGTAGTGTGGATGATGACACGGATCTCCTTACATCTTTGTGCCACTGAAACTTTATGAATGTTGGTGAGATTTTCCCTTGAATGTTTGTCTTCACTTCTACCCTAGATCACAGAAAAAGATGAGCTTCTCTTCTCGTCTCTACTGCAGAGATGAGGGAACGATTTGAAAGTTTCAATAGACACTTTTCTGAATTAACCATTAAACTTTAGATAAGAAAAGGGGGGGTTGTTCTGATTGCCTGACTTGTTCTGACTGCCTCCTATAGTAATTTTGTGGCCAATGCATTGTGTACATAAATATTACTGTACAGCAGTTAGACACAATGACTCACTCTCTCACTCACTCACACACTCTCACTTAACACATAACACAAAACACCACATTTAATCAACAAGTTTGTGTGTTTCAGAGCGCAGCGGCAGCGCCCAGCCCCGTGATGGGCAACATGCCCCCGAACGACTCCATGCCAGGTGGTCCCATGCCCCCAGGCTTCTTCCAGGTATGACTTACCCTCTCTGTCACTGTCCTGTTAACTCCTCAATCACCTCCACTAACACACATCTCTGTCGCTCAACCATTTATCCACCTGACTCTCCCAAAACAAATTGTGTAAAGTTAAGGCAATATTCTTTGAATTCCATCCATTACTATGAGTTGTAATATTTAATATCAAAGAACAGTATATTTCTTTAACTCAGTCCTGTTTAAATTAAAAATGCAGGGCATTTCAGACCTATTAAATTATATATTTACCTTTTTTAAAAATAGCCTGACATTTCAAAACCTACAGTGTGGCTAGAAACATCAAAATCAGCTAATTTGATACATAGTCTACAAGTTTATTGTTCACCTGTAAAAAGTTTTTTTTTTTTTTTTTTTTTTTTTTTTACATTTAGTCAGACTTCTTTATCACAAAGTGTTTTAACAATCAATATCAGCCTCAAAAATCCAGTATCAGGCCGGGTCTAGTAATTAAATTCTCAACACTAAAATCAATATTCGAGTTTGATCAGATGACACCACAATTCCAACTCAGATTCCCACATTTTTTGAAACATTGTTTATTCCACTCTCAATATTTACACCCACCTGAGTCTCTGATGCTCACACCGTTCATTCGCCTGTGGCTCGCTCTCGCTGAGCTGACGTTTGACCGACTCGTGATTCAGTCATCTCGTATTCATCCACTCTCCACTCCTTCCATCTCCGTCTCTTGTCTGTGACCTGTCTCAGCTCTGTGAAGGGAAAGGTTTTAGTGTGGGAGATGGCTGTCTGAACAGCATGAGACACACACTTATACATATATACTAATGCATACAGGTCTACGTGCACACATTTACAAACAAACACACACGTCCTCCGTGAGGTAGCGGTGTGATGGACAGCACTGGCATTTGGCAGGAGGCACGATAAGGTGGTGGAGAAGAGTCGGAGAGAAAAGGCGAGTGTCGCGATGGAGAGAGGGAAGGATAGAGGGAGATGAAGAGGGGTGAGAAGAAGAATAAGAAGACAGGGAAATGTGAAAGATCAGTGCCACCAGGATCGTAGCCCAGTGTTGTTTCTGTGGCTACCTACCACTCCATTGTTTGCTTGCTGAGAGCGAGGCAATGTGCTGAGAGGATGGTGTTGGTGGTGGTGAGGGGGGGATTAGTGAGAGTACGACTGTGAATAAGTGTGAAGTGAAGGGAGGGGGAAAGAGGGTGAGGAGAGACGCATGTAAGTGCTATTTATAACGTGTGTGTGTGTGTGTGTGTGTACTTATTGTAACTGAAAGCTTATTTTGTTTGCTGGCAAATATGGTTCATGCACATTGTTGGGGCAGGGTATCATTTAAAGTCTTTTCGATACTCTTGAGAAATATGAACACGTTGTGCTTTTCATTTAACAAAGAGGCTGCATGCTCAAATGTGTAATGGTGTTGTAACACAAGCAGCTGTACAGGAAGTTGGTCTGAATTAAATCAACAAAAAGAAAGTCTAAAAGTGGCTAAAACAACAGTTTAAATTAAAACTGGTCCGCTCAAACTGAGAGAGAAAAAGATCTTTGCTGCAATGTCTATTTGCATGATCAGTTAATGTCCCCATGACCACTTACCAGATAATAAACCAAATAAATAATGAAAAGCAATGAAAAGCGTAAATAAGACTGTTGCATAATGAGTTATTTATTAGGGGTCGTTAACCCCTTGTCTTTGGGTGAAAAGTCAGCAATATCACAGCAGTGTGTCGAAGGAGCTCGGGGGTTTCTCTTGTTGATACATTGTCATACTGAAGTAGCTCCATAACTAGCAAAAACAACTTTAACTTGTTTCTGTCAGTATCATCTTTGTGGTTTGAAGTTGCCACTAGTGCCTGTTTTGCTGCTTCCTGTCCTGTTGCAGCGAGCCTTTGGCAACACTGTCCCCATGTGGTTGAGAGGACAACTGCATGTTGTCCTCTGACCTGAGGGCCCCTCAGGTCCCCCTCCTCTCTTTCATCGTAGCCCAACATGTTGAAGCAATCCAGTGAAACAGTTATGCTTGATACCGATTTTTTTCTTTTCTTTTTCTGTTGGACTTGTTTCTTTTTTGGACTCTATGGCAAATTAAAACTGTTGTCTTGTTGGGCTTTGACTTGTAATTCTGTGTTGTTGTTTTTTTGTTAAGGACTACATTATCTAAGCTTTATCCATCTTGTTGCTCCTCTTCTTTCTCCTCAACCTGAAGACTCCTCGCTGAATCCCCCCCCTCGTCTTCTTCTTTCTCATGATTTTTGGGTAATTCCTCCAGGTGTAAAGCCCACTTTTGGGCCCTCCCCTATCTGATATCGCTCTTCTTTCTTAAAGGGACCACCCGGCTCTCAGCAGTCCCCCCACGCACAGCCCCCCCCACACAACCCCAGCAACCCCATGATGGGACCCCATGGCCAGGTAAGATGCAAACTCTTTCTCTCAAACACCCCTCTCTCTCTTTCATTCCCTCTAAATCCCCCCCTCCTCGCCCGCACACAAGTTCTTTTTCTTTCCATTCAATATTCACACAATTTGTTCTTCCTCTCCTAACCTTGAGCCCCGTTGGTTTTAGTTTTGTTCTGGCTAACTCCTCGTAGATATCGGCCCCTCTGGTCCCCCTTGGCTCCTTTTTTAATGAAAGCCAAGCATCCAAAGGCACCAGGGCCCGCTCCTCTCCAATGCCCCGAACCGGCTGTCCCTGTGTGGGATGAATAATTCACTCCTTGCCCCACCCCCGGAGCAGCTTGTGGGGGGTTGCACACTTATCTGCTCTTCCACTCTTAACACTCATGCACAAACGCACACAGCATACTCCCCTCCGGTCTGCTTACTTGTTCTTGCACATGAATAAAACAGGGGACAGGCACTATGGAAACGTCACATAAACACATGGGTACACATTGGTACCCCCACTTTCCAGACATATAAAACAAAGTTTTACTCAGTCTTCCAACTAGATAAAAGTGTATGCAAAATATTGAGTCATAATAAACTTTTATTCTCAGTCAGCGTGGGTTTCAACACATGTCCAGAACAGTAGCTACTGATGCCACTGTGAAGATAAATCTAGCCTTTGGCCATTAACCGCGGTAGCCCGGCTCTTCATTCTTGTGGTTTCTGGTTTCTTTCTTGTGTGCGAGAGTGTGGACATGCTTCCTCTAAGGCTTTTGGACGGTGTTGTTGGCCTGAGGTGTCTTTAACTATACCGGCAGACCACAGGCCTAATCATCTTACACCACAGGGAGAGCAGGCAGGCTTGGCAGGGAGCTGTGTGAGCGCTGTCTTTGCACACACACGCATACACACACACACACACACACACAGACACACGCATAAACAAATGCACACGCACATACACACACACACACACACACACACATATTGACCTGCACACACACAAACCTTTGCTTTGAACGTGTGTATAAACAGGCATTGTTAAAAATACTAAAATACTGACTCGCCTGTGTTTATTTTTTATGTTTTTAGACGGATGTGTTGTTGATCGTTCAGTGTCATCCTCCATTCTCCAACCACACTGTGCATCTGTGTGTCCTCAGTGCAATGCCTGTTTGAGTGCTGTTGGATGTATCAATAATGTAAATGTTTTCTCTGTGTCCCTCTTTTCCCACCCTCAACCCCTTTTTTTTCCCCTCTTTCCTCCATTTCTCACCGCAGCCTTTCATGTCACCACGGTATCCAGGTGGACCGCGTCCCCCACTCCGAATGCCAAATCAGGTAGCAGTTTTATTTATCATTTTTTGGTCGCCTTTTTCTTTTTTTGACAAGTCAGAATTTCACTGTTGCCAACGTGAATGCAAGTCCTTATTTTCCATGCCTGGTCCTTCCTCAGCCTCCGGGGGGAATCCCTGGATCTCAGCCTCTCCTGCCAAACAGTTTGGACCCGACAAGACCGCAAGGTAACGATGTTCTCATAGTCAAAATTCTGAGAAGGGGTTCCATATAATGAAATTTGATCATTTGGCATAGTAGATGTGGTCTATGATAAATTGTGACTCTACTATGGCTGTAACTTATGATTATCATTTATTATTATTGATTCATTCTGAGCAATTCTTCAACTATACAATTACTCTTTTATTCCATAAGATGTCAGAAAATAACGGGTAACAGCAGGTCTTGTTCCTTCAAAACACAGTACTGACAATAATTTGGTTATAAATATAAATGCTTAATAATAAATGTCATACTTTAGGTGATTTGTAATTAATCAGCATTCTCTGCAATATAAAAAATGTCTAAAAGTCTTAGATTTAACTTGGTCAGCCCTGCAGAAACTCTAAATAGAAGTAAATTAGTTTTTTTAAACCCAAGGATTTAGTTTGTAATAAAAAAAGTTGAAAAAAAGCTGCAAATCCCCTGTAAATATTGTACAAATATTTGTCATTTTTGTTTGACACATTGTATAATCAAATGATTAAAATGTTTTCTTAAGTCATTGCAGCATACACATTTTTGTTATCTATTCCGATTTTTTTTTTTGTTGAGAAATTCAGTGCTCCCCCCCTTGTTCTGTGTGGATTGAGTTCTTGTGGGTGTGTCTGGCTCAGTGGTGATTTTAGCTGCAGATTACAGCTTCAGCGGCCAGCGGGTTACAACTAATGGGATTAGGATAAAGGCATTGTCTGTGGCACGTCTTCATTCCTGTTTTTAAGAGACAAGCCTTATGTGGATTCACACCAGCACTAGTGTTTTATGTGATTATGTGCGCCACAGTCCATGTGTGACTCTGTGGGTGTGTTCTTGCAGGACATCCTAACATGGGTGGACCTATGAGGATGAACCCTCCTCGAGGAATGGCCATGGGCCCACAGGTATGATGAGCAACACACACACACCCTCATTCTTATCAAATTTATATTACTGTCTATATAGGTGTGGTAGCTACAAGCTGAAATTGTATCTTTTCTTAGATAGTATTGTCTTCCATATACTTATCTCTCACAGCTGCTCTCAGTCCATTAATGTACGTGTGATACTAGAAACTGTAGCACAAAAGGCCAAATCCAACACCCTTTAAGAATTAGAATGACCAACAAAAATAGAAATATTATTGAGAATCAATAATGACTTATTGTTGAATGTTCTTACAGTGTTTATTAATGATTTGTCTTACAGAATTATGGAGGTATGAGGCCTCCTCCCAACTCTATGGGCGGTCCCATGCCAGGAATGAACATGTAAGTTAAAACATCTCATTTAGCTAGTAAAATGATGACTCTTTGTCTCTATGCAGGTTATAAAAGGTCCTCTACAAGTTATGGACATTTTTTCTTCACACTATTTTTCATCTTTTCCTGTCTTTCATTGTCTCTCTTCCCTTTATTCTTCTCTTCCTTCTTTCATTGTTTTGTCTCAGGGGTCCCGGAGGAAGAGGGCCTTGGCCAGGACCTAATGCCAACTCTGTGAGTCAGAAAGCCTTGACCTTTCAACCATGCCACATAAAGGTGTTGGGCAGAGAAAGAGGAAATAACTTGCAGTGCCCTACAATCCTGTACAACAGCCCAGCAAAATACAAACGTTCCCCTTAAGACTTTCCCCTATGGTTCAGCAGCGTGTTGATTTTGCTCTGTAAAGTGTGATTTATGCTTCTGCATTAAAGCCACACTGTGGCTACTTACGTAGGTACCTGGAGACATGGACCCAATGCCGGACTCCTGACGTGCACCTCTCAATGTAACTACACGTCGCGGCGACTCATGTCACTAGGCTGTGGCCCGGTTGCGTTGCATTCCCCTACTCATTTCTTAGTTCTCCTTCTCCATGGACGACATGAAATCAAGGAGACGGTTTGCTTTTCCTGCTACAGATTTCCCACCTTTGTCATAAAGCAAAGGGGGGACACTTTGTTTCACTCCCCTGACTCTAGAGTTTGTACTCACTCTTAAGCTAATCGCCATCACTCTTATCCCTTGCTCTAACACACACACTCCCCACGTACAAACACACGCCGGCCCTGCTAAGAGATCGACGTACACACCAACGCGGTATAAACTTCAGGCCACGTACGTACGTAAACGATATGCTGAGACATGACAACGTGTTTCAGGACCAAAAAATAAATAAAAATAAAAACACGGAGGAAAACAACAACACTGCAGCAAAAGCGACATCTGCAGCTCACGAACAACACACAGACACAGACGTACACAAACGCACACACAAGCAGATCCCTGGAGGACATTTGAAGGGATAGTTAAGTGACAACAGTACAAACTGTGGTCTCAAAAACCTTCAAAAGAGTTGAAACATGTCCTTGCTGCAGTATGAACATTTATAAGGTTTATAAAAATAATGTGTATTGCAGGTCTGTTGTAATGGATTGTAAAGTGATCGTCCTTTTTCGTCCAACCTGTATAGATTCACATTTAGTGTCTGACCCTTAGATCTGATTATCTGTTTGCTCTCTCCCCATGCAGATAGCCTACTCCTCCTCATCTCCAGGAAACTACGTGGTGAGTTCCACATAGTGAGCTCCTAGATACAGTTTAAATTGAATTGTACTGATACTTCATGTTCTTATGAGTGTAATTTTAACCTCCATCACCGATTGTTCCCCAGGGTCCTCCAGGAGGAGGAGGTCCACCTGGAACTCCCATCATGCCCAGCCCAGGTGGTGCGTCACCTAACTACATCCCCAGCACTAACACTTTTGTCAGAAATAGATGTCCCTCGCATTTTTTCCTCACAGAACAAGCATGAATATGTCCCCTTGCCAACCAAGCACCATCAATGTTTCTTTTTTACTTTTCAGTGTTCATTTGTTAGATAACACATTTATTTAATGATGATTAACATCATCCCCCTGTCACCTAACTGAAGTTTGTTTTTTCCCCTCAGATTCGACTAACTCCAGTGAAAACATCTATACAATGATGAATCCTATCGGACCGGGAGGCAACAGACCCAATGTGAGTCTCACACAAGATTTAAGTTAAAAAAACGCTCTGTAATGTTGTTTTAAAGGTTTAACTTTCCAGGCTGGTAAGAATTGTGGATGTTGCAATAATTAAAATTACACAACCATGCCGACAAAACTTAATTCAGCTCAAATGGGGTTTACAACCACATTACGGGGCACCAGTACAATTCCACATTAGAGAAACATAACGCAGCCACACTGAGCTCAGTAAGAATCGACTGGAAGTGAACCAGGAAGAATACATTTAATCATCTCTACTTCACCCTGAGCTGAAAAGACCACATAGGTCAAACATGAAAAATATAGCTTGCAGTAATTTATGAGGCTTGCTCTACATCTTTTCACCAGTTCCCTATGGGACCTGGGCCTGACGGGCCAATGGGACCTATGGGAGCCATGGAGCCACACCACATGAACGGATCACTAGGTGGGCTTAAACACAGAGCTGCTTTACAAATCCCTGACAGCTGATATGTGTACAACTAAAATAGTGCTTTAGTTTGGGACAAGTTTACCTCGAAAAATAATCAAATTATTTGTTTCACTCCTTCAGGGTCTGGGGATATGGACGGGTTGCCAAAGGTGAGTGAAATTCAGATTTTCAATAACCTTCTCCTGTTTCTTTCTAATCTTTACTTTCTATACTTACTACTACTTAGTACTATTTATAAGAAGCAGTCTCAATGCAGTTTTTTTCCTTTTTTCGACCTCTCTTCCTCCAGAGCTCCCCTAATAACATGGGGGGCATGAACAACCCTCCTGGAACGCCGAGAGATGACGGCGAAATGGGCGGGAACTTCTTGAACCCATTCCAAAGCGAAAGTGTGAGTAGAGCGAGTGACTGGCATCTCACGACCCTTAACAGTTATCCTTGACTTCATGACAAACCAGTGCAAGAATGCAAGCAGAGGGTTTGCCTGATTTTCTTTTTAAAATTTTGATCTCAGACTATTGATAATGTTCTGGGAAAGTTTGTGTCTTGTCCCTATTTTTTCATTATTTTTCTTTTTTAGCTATATTGATTAGTCTAACACTCATGTTATCTGAGCGGAGAGCTAACATAGTTTCTTTTTAACTGACACCTCCTCTTAGAGGCCCTGCTTTGTTTGTCGGTAGGTAAAGGCATGCTTATAATAAGCGCAGTAGATAAAAGGAAGTGTGTTGAAGTAGACATCTTCACTGGTCCAAAATGTTGTACACAATTTGTCACCAACATGGGGACAACCTACCCAAACCCAAGACAGTAAAAATAAAAAAGGTGAAAGAACGAGAGAAACAATCAGAACCCATCCAATTAGAAGGCCTGATCCAGAATGCGGTTTGAACAGGCCCAAATAGAGAGAGATCAGCAATTACTGAACACCCACAGTCGGGAAATTTTTTCCTGCAGCAACAAGTTTCATTGATATACCAGACACACGGATCATTTTGATCAGATTCAACTCGATATCTGGGTCACGTCTGTTAAAAGAAACCAAGCAGACCTGTAAAGACCTCTACTTTTGAGTGCTGCACTCATGCGTAAAGTCTTTTCACTCCATTACTTGGGACACAGCACTATAGATTTTAAAGGCAAAACATGCTAAGCTGATTCTGAAGCTCCCAACTGCATGTTCATTATAGAAAATAATAATAAAATAGGGCTATGAAGAATAGCCGATGTTCTGCTTGCATTGTAGCCGCATACTTATCACTTAGAAATTCATTGTACACCCTCTGTATCAGTGATCAGTTGATGGTGACAAACCTCAGTAGTCTTTTTCATTTATTTGTCAATCACGTTTATTTCAGCTTTAAGACCAAAGTAGTTGCTAAAGTTTTGGAGGGGCAGACTGTGTCCCTTGCACTGTGTAAGATTGTGACGGTCTCTTAGCCTCAGCCTGGAGAGCCCCGGGGTGCACAGGCTGGAATTATAGTTGCGCTTTAATACCCGGATTCAACCAATCAGCAGTAGGACTGGGAATCCTTAGAAATATTTAAAAATAAGAGCTGTTTAGAGCTATCATTAGTGCAGGATGACACGTTTTCTAAATCTTTCTGTGAGGAACATTCTGTATGTTTGGAATTTAACTCAGTTCACACTGAGAGCTGTGATTCACCAACCTGATAACCGTCCGTCAGTGACTCGAGTCTGTCTGGCGTGTTCCGTGCCATTGTCCGTCCGGAGTGGTCCGGAGGGGCCATCGGCCTTCATTTTGACCGACCCGACACGCTCAGTCGGGGGGCGGGCACTGCCTGCAGTCTGACTCAAATGACCAATCTGATTGGTTGAGTGGAAACCCTCTCAAAATCTGACGAAAATCTTTTAAACTGACCTTTGTCGATCTGAAATGAATATTCAGCAGTTGCACGGCCGACACACGTGTCGTTGAGTAAAATATGAGATTGACTCTGAACAAGCCGCCATGACAGTCTGGCTTCGAATTTTTTGAGAAACCAGACCCAGGTGACTCGTTCGTCCAATCAGCTGCCCCTTTTTATTTATGGCAACAATACAGATTAGCGCAGACTGCTGTTATAGAGCTGTATTACGTCTCGTCGCGTTGGTGTGTTCCGAGGAACTTTTTCGACCAACTCGGGGAGACTGATCAGTCCATCTGCCTTTTCAGCCGACGGTCAGCCGTCAGGTCGGTGTGTCAGGGGCTTTAAGGTTAAACCGCTGTCAACAATCTTCATGTATTTAAAACTAAAATTGGCAAAATTAGTATTTAAAAGTAAATCTTGGGATGAATAATAGGTAAACAAGGCTATTGGTTTCCGATGCTCTGTTTTATTTACAATATCCAGCTCTAATCTAAGCAGTCTCGGAGCCCAGCTGGATCCTTAGTCTGTGCTTCCTCCAGCTTGGCAGGGCTGGGTCTGAGCGCCCTCTGGTGTTTACATGTTGTCAGTGACATATCCACTCATCTGTGCCCTCCTCCCCCTTCCCTCTCTCTCTTTTCAGTATTCACCCAACATGACGATGAGTGTGTGATTTTATTTTTTTCTCCCTGTTTTTGTATTTTTCTTAATTTCCCCTCCTTTTTTGTACCCCTACACCTGTTTTTTTTTTCTTCTTTTTTTCAATTCAATCCTTCACCTCGGATTGGACACATCTCCTCCTCACACACATCCTTTGCCCCCCCCCCCCCGCCCACATTGGATCCGCTCTCCCCTCCCCCTGCAATTTACCTTCTCACTTGGGAACTCTATGGCCACGCAGCCTTCTGGGACAGCCCTTGAGCATGCTGGAACTCTAATTAAGACGGGCCCTCCTGGAGCATGCAAGATGGCCGCCGGTCTGAATAGGAAGCAGTCACAGAGCAACAGGAAGAGCCTCCTCTCTGACTCCGGCCCCCGCCTCCCTGGCTTTCTGTCAGGTTCTAGACAATGAGCGAGGGAAGGAGGACAAACGGAGAGAAAGTGGAAGAGAGGAGACTGGAGAACACTCCCTCCCATGAGGACAGGTTTTTAAGCCGCTGCCTGGAAGCTTCTCAACCGCAACTTTGGACATTTTGTTTAGTTGCCTTTCCTCCCCAATTCAGTTGAGGGTCAGATGAAACCACCCCCTTTTCCCCCCACATTGTGACTTTCTGTGTGTACATTTTTTACAGAGGTTGTGTGATGATCAGTAAACTCTCCCCCCATCCCCTATTTCTTTGTGTATGTATTGTATCATTGCTATTTTTATTATTGTAATATTGTTATTAATGATATTGATCATTTTAAGATTAGGTTTTAATTTCTGTTGTTTCTAAGGGCACATTATTATGATGAAGACAGCACATGTACACGCAAATCAGACATTATGTGCTGTGTAGCATGTGGCTAAATGTGAGCACACTGCCCCTGCAGGTAAGATGTTATCCATCACGGTACTGATTGGCCCTCTTTTCATTTTTTGTTTTGTTTTGTGTCAGCAGCCATCTAAATTTTTAACTGCTTGTTCAGTAATCCAAACCAGAAGAAGAAGCAGCTCCTGTTTTAGTAGCTTCCATGCAGTGAAATGCACAGCTCTATTTATTTATGTACTTTAAATTTGTCTTATGAGTCATTGTTACTTTTTTTTTTAAAGTGTTATCCCTGTTTTTTTCTTAATTGCAGAACTAGTAGCAACTGTGTAAATATGCAGATCCAGTCAACAGCGTCTCCTCATCTCCGTGTTACATCCTTAGACCCCTCCTTTTTCTGAGCCCTGAAGGGGCCGACGCCCCCCCCCCCCACCCCCACACACACTCAGGCTGCTTCCACTACCGCTGCCCTCTTAGGTTACTGTTCACTCCAACATGTGCGTAGGCTACGGTATCGTCTCTGCTAAACTGTGGTGAACACTTGGCTTGTTTTTTGTTTGCTGAGGAGTCCTCAACACACTGATGTATGTCTGTGCTTTATGGAATTTCTGCTTTCCCACACCAGTCAGTTCAGCTTGCAGACATGTTGTCACACATGCAGCACTCCCTCTGAAAGGACTTCTGGCTCTCTGCTCATCGGATCAATGGCGTTTTTTTTTTATGTCTGAGCAAAGCAGAAAGAGGAAAGGTGTTGCTCAGTTTGACTGTAACTGGTGGCCTCCCTCCCTTTGCTCATCTTGAAAAAAAAAGACCTCCGTCCTTTTCCTTTCTCTCACCTTTTCAGCGGGCCAGCATCGCCACACGGCCACACACACCACCCCTCTCTCTTCTTTTTTTTTTGTACAACTCTCCATCTTTTGATTTCAAGTTTTTTGTAAATACTGTAAAATGCATTTTGATATCATTGACATGTTTTGATATTTTCAAATCACAACAACAGTTGATCAGAAACGTGCTGATTCGGGGCAACTGTGTGTGTTCGTTCAGAGATGGTGTTTCTTTGATGACGAGGAACAGAAACTGGAGCTGCTATAGACTATTATGCTATTTCACCTCATCACAGACAGACGCTGTGGCGCTTCACTGTGCATCAGAGCCATAGCGTCAAGTGGTCTAAGAGGACAAGGGAGGACAATTTTGTAGTGAGTGTGTTTGAACGCCTTTTAGCTAACTCACTGTCACACGCATTTCCTTAACAAATCCTTAAATTAACATGATTCTTGTCCAGAAGCCTCCTATGTTCTTGGAAAATTTGAAGCGAGGTGGCGAAAAAGCCACAAAACGGGCATATTTTTCACTGTGTTTCACAAGGAAGTTGCAAGAACAGAGCAAAAGAGGCCAGTTTTTCATAATAAAAGTCGTCCCTTCTGTGTCTGCCCCGGATACCTTGCATTAAACTACCCTCTTGACACAACCGAAGCCCAAAGAAGGCCACACGGACACTGGGTCTCAATCTGACACACCAGGGACCAGAGTACAGACTTTACTATGAAGGATTTTTTTTTTTTATTGTATCTATTTAAAATGGGGTGAGGAGAAATGTTTTGGGAAAGTAACGAGAAAAAAAAATAACGGACAGATTTGTTCCTATTGCTATGAAGAGGTAGAGAGAGTGCGGGAACAGGCGTTTCCTCCCCTGTACTTTGAAAAACTGTTGTATAAAATGCAGTGAAACTTCTCTCTAGCTTTCTGTCCTGTAAGTAAAGCTGTCACAACGTTGATCATTTCTGTATTTCTATTGTGCTGATGTATAATACTGTAACATTCAGGGGTAGGGAGGGTTAAGAGAGGAATTTTTGAGGGGAGTAAAGATTTTTCTGTTCAGTTCCTCATTTTTTTTCCCCCTCTTGATGACAAAGCAGTATTGAATATGAGGCAGTCTCTCCTTGGGGAGTTGCTTTGTATCTCATGTTAGGGTAGTTTCAGATCCTAAATGTCTCGTGTAGTAAAATGAGAGGTTCCTTCTTCGTACGTTTCTTTATATTGTAAAGTTTCTTTAGACAAAAAATGTTGCTTATTGGAAAAAAGGTGGGAAAAATGCATTGATAATAAATGTAATTTCTTTTGGTTTTGTTTTATTTTCATCAAGTTGTCAGTCGTTTTTGCCTGTGTCCCCCTTGTTGTAGATACATATTAAAAACAAATAAAATGACTTCACTCCTTTTGCCATGAACATGCACTTCTTTCACAGGACTTATGATTTGCCTCTACACAATGTGTGATTTCCCAGTTTTCTGTGGCCTTACTGTTGTTTCGTGATAAGCATAATACATTTCTCATTACATTCCACAAACTTCAGAGTCCACGTCCAAAATGCTATCGATTGATTATAGATTCCTGTCTTTACTCGGCATCCTGAGAAAACAGATTAAACTAGTGTTAAAATCCTAGGGGTCGAGTTGATTTCCCTTGTGGTCACAAGGGAAACGTCAGGGGAGGTTAAAATGCATACTATCAAATAAGACCGAGAACATTTGAGTACCTGAAAACATCTTTGCCTAATACTTTTTTTTTTTTGTATCACAAATTTTATTTCACAAACTTGGCTACAAATTCACAAAAAAATGTTGATCTCATTTTATATTTTGGGTTTAATTTTGCATTTTTGTTACAAAACTGCAACTGTAATCGCAGTGATTTGAGGATCTTGAAATGATTCGTTCAGACGTGAGGGCTTTGTGCGTGCAGTTTGGCCGCTCCAGCTCCATATTCAGGACGCTGCTTGAACTTATCACTCATGTCAGAGAAGCACACTATGGAGGGATGTAGGCCTAAATGGTTCCACCTCTTCCTCCCATCTGTTTACGCTGTACCAAGCTCCTCTCGCTGCAGCGGGACGCAGGAGGAGCAACCAGTGAAGTAAGAGAGGGGGCGGGCGGCAGCCGAGGGAGTAACGCCGCTCTTACAGATGCTCTGCAGAAAGAGGAGGGTGGAGAGGAGCTGGGCGGGTGAGGCAGAAACACCATGCTCCTGTTTGTGGAAGCCTGGGATGGAACCTGGAGCAGGGGTGGAAGAAGTATTAGGATCCTTTACTCAAGCAAAAACACTATTACTTTAAAAAAAACAATACTCTGTTACAAGTCAAAGTCCTGCATTGAAAATGCTACGTAAGTAAAGTAGGCTAAGTATCATCAGGAAATGTAAAGTATTGCAAGTAAAAGTATTCAATGCAATAAATGTCCTCACATTTTAGAAACAGGAAACGATTGAAACAGTTCAGTCATAAACTAAGTGTTTAAACATATTTTTTAAACTGCATGTCCTTTTTGTTGCAAAAATCCGTAAAGTAACTAAATCTGTCATATAAACGTAGTAGAGTAAAAAGTATAACATTTCTCTCTGAGATGAAGTCATAGATGTAATTTATGGGGGGAACAAAAACAGGCTTTTTTCAAAGTTTGTGTCCCTTTTTATTGTTTTTTGTTTCATTTTCAGTGTTTTTGCAACTTTTTACAATTTCTTTTCCCAATTATTTGAATAATTATAATAAAATAATAAACTTTTTGTTAACACGCAGTCCCAACCCAACAATGTTGAACCCAAAGTTACACTCCTGGATGTAGTAGAGTAGAGGTAGATAGTAGCGTGAAAAGAGAAACCTCAAGTAAAGGACAGGTACTACAAATTTGTACTTAAGTACAGCACTTGAGTAAATGTGCTTAGTAACATTCCCCCACTGACCTGGAGGTGGGAGTCTGATTGGTGGACTAATGGCGGGAGGTGAAGCAGAGATGGAACCACCGTGACGGAGGGGAGCGTGTTCCTGCGGAGTTGGGAGTGAGGAGACGAACAGGCAGGAAGATTACCGTCACAGCTTTTCAGGGTCATGCTGTCTAATGTTGAAACTCCAGGCGTCAAACACCTCTTAGGGATCAGTCTGCTGGCAGTTGCCCGAGACGGGCTCATCTCTGTGAGAGAGAGGACCGACTGAGAAAGCCTTGGAAGAAAATCCTCACAGCAGCTGTTGTAATTCTTTCCTCCACATCTGTTATCCCTCCTTTGAACCACACTTTCCTTCCTCTCTTCCATCCTGGACTGATGAAAATGTGGCTCGTCATCTCCCCTCCATCCTCTCTCCCTCCTTGAATCCTCTCTGTCCCCCTCCTCCCGCAGGCTCCTCTCCCTCATGCCCTCCTCGTAAGCCCGGTTCAGACAGGCCAGGTTGTGAATGGCCAGCCATGGTTCCGATAACATTCTCTGTCTGGGCGGTGGAGTGCTACTCCGGCTCAACGGACTAAGCTCACAGGAGGGATGTCTGCTGCTGCTGCTGCTGCTGCTGCTTCCTCTTTTGCCTGATAGAAGGGCATAAGACACAGGCAATGAGTGAAAATATGGAAGTGGTTGAGAAGAACTGTGTCCCCTTTTGCATATCTGTCCAGTTCTCCCCCTGTTGTTTGGGAGAATGCTTCCTTATCTATTTTTCTGCTCCTAATTTTGGGATATGTAAACATAATTGGCTTTATTCTGATTCTTCTTCAAAGCAGTTTTGGATTACTGTAGCCTATACAGTACAGCCTATACAGTGTGTGTTCACACTGGGACTACTAGACTACTTTTTAAAAAGTAATCCTAAAACAGTCATGCTGGAGAAAAGAGTCAGCAGATCACCAAAGTCATGTGGATTTATCCTCGAGGGAACATGAATGTCTGCACAGACTTACTGTATGTGGCCATTTATTTCATGGTTGTTGAGATATTTCAGTTTGAAATGAAGTGGTGGACGGACCAACACTATCATCCTTAGCCTGACTAAAAACCCCTTCATATGCATTTGTTGAGTAGTTAATCATCTTACATAACCAGATGTTTTCCTCGCCTGTCACTTAATCCTCACATCTGTCCTCTATCACCCTAGTCCAACTTTATTTTAAGCCACTCTTCTTAGTTTCTACGGCATGATTTAATTGTTAGTTCCTCCATAGCAGAATAAATGTTGCATCTTTCACAGTAACGCACCACCAGAGTTAGCTTCACCTCACCCGGACAACACATTTTCACGTCACCTAAGGAACGAGCACTCCACAAGACATTGGTTCTGATCAGTCTAGACTTGCCTTTGTTAACTATTGCTTCAAATCTACGAGGGACACAGTGTCTGCATATGGAGTACTGTTGATGGTACTGAAAGTGGTACTAGAAGACTTGTTTGCATCTCTGCAGATTAAGGACTTTCTCATTGATGATGCCATCTATGTTGTGAGATTGTTGTGGTTTTGCATGGTTTAGTCTTTATTTACTACAAATCAAACATACTGTTGATGGTTTTAGATGTTCTAGGTTTATAGTATTTGTTCTTTTCTTACCTTCTTGGTAGCTAGGTTTTTAATTCATTTAAGTACACGGTGGCATTTAACTAGGTTTATTTTAATGAAAAGAAGTGGGTAATCAATCAACCACAGAGAACATTGTGTCTTCTTCTTTGTTGTGTCAAAACTATATTTGTGTGGTAATGGGTACTCTTATAAGCATTTACCATGCAACGGCAATGTGACTTGCACACAAACAAATGTGGACATAGCGTTCATGGTGATTAATTACACGTTTCAGACCTCTACAGGGTTATGTGAAGTGTACTGGAACTGAACTAAACCATGCAAAACAGTAGCATGTTCCTTAAAGGTCCCATGACACGGTGCTCTTTGGATGCTTTTATATAGACCTTAGAGGTCCCCTAATACCATTTTTGAATCTTTCCCAAAATTCAGCCTTGATGCAGAATTACAGCCACTAGAGCCAGTTCCACAATGAGCTAGCTTTAGTATGTGACATTTCTGAGTCTGTAGCTGTAGAGGAGGAGAGGGGGGGCAATGTGGAGGCTGGGGGTATGGCCTTGACCAACTGCCACTTTGCTTGCTTGAAAACCATGATGTCTCTCTCATGGGTGGGCCAAATTCTCTTGGCAGGCAAATCAGAGAAAGGGGAGGTAACATTGCCCTGATGAGGTTATAAGGAGCAAGGTTCCAGATCGGCCCACCTGAGCTTTCATTTTCTCAAAGCCAGAGGAGGATACCCAGGGCTTGGTTCACACTATCACTATTTCTAGGGGACCATAAGCACTGGGTGACCATGGGCAGGCTGGGGGAACTCATATTAATGTTGAAAAACCTCATTAAGTTTGAGTTTGCAAATAAAACAATCAGCATGACTCACTCGTTCCTCTGAAGTTGAAGATGTTTTCTCCCTCGGACGAGTTGGGTGAGCCCGTCTTGAGGATGATGTCAGACGGGGACATGCAGGACACAGGCGAGGTGTCAGGAGATGGAGGAACATTCAGGTAACGCCTAGTCACCCGGCCTCCATTCCCACCCATTTCTGTGGCGATGATGATGATGTCACGACCCCTGGCATGGCAGGCATCTATCAACACCTGAAGAACACAGTGCTGCTGAGGTGTGGATTGGATTTGGGGTTGGATGGTGCCCAATACTAAAGTTTTTTGGATGGTTATTAAGTACCTACACATTTGAACTGTGTATAGGATAATAATTTAAAAGGATTCAGTGTTTCCTCATGAACTGTGGGGAGGACAAGCTTTTGAAACGTCACGTGGCAATGCAACTTTTACCTAGGTTGAGTATTTCCATTTTATGCTGCTTTATACTTTAGATACATCTTTGCACGTCATGATAAACAGGATACCTTTAATGTTGGCTGGTGCTGTGCATTGATGGCGTACACCAGTGCTGAGGCTCCGGAGTGGTCCTCCATGCAGGGGTCAGCTCCTGCAGCCAGCAGGGTGGACGCCACCTGAGCTCCTGCCCGCTCCATACAGGCGTACATCAGAGCGCTGCGTCCAGCCCGGTCCTGTGCGTTTGGACATGCCTGATTGGTAAAGAGGAGAACAGATCACACACAACTCGACAACTCAAGAGGTTAGTATACCATGAAGCCTTAAGAACGGCCCCGTGTGGGGGCCAGGTTGGTTCAGTGGTAGAGCGGGTGCACATGTACTTTGAGGTTTATACCTCCATGCAGAGGTCCAGGGTCTGACTCCGACCTCTGACGATTTCCTCTTTTTTTTTCACCTAACTATCCTGTCAAAAATTTAAGGTGGAAAAGCCCAAAAAAATAAGAATGACCTAGTGCGAATTAGGTGCCTGTCAATTTTGCTTGGTAGGTAATCCAAAGCTAAACTTTATTAAAATTACTCATGAGGGCGCCGGGATAGCTCAGTAAAGGCCTATGAGATATTAGGCTGAAAATGCCCAACAATAATCTTTAAAAAAAGATTTCCATCTCCCATCCTAATGAAATCTGATTTGGCATTGTTACTTGTGTGTTCAAGCTCTCGAGTGACACTTAAATGCACAAGGTTCCATGTAATTAATAATTATTTTGCTTCAAAGTACACTGTTTTGTGTTCTGTAGAGCCAACAACTTCAGGAATATTTGGCGGAGCTGGAAACATCAGGAACCTCTTTACTATGCATTGAAAGTCCTGTATACCTCTCTTACTGCAGATACACATTTATTATCTATTAGAAATACATCTAAATCAATATACTGTTATACTTCTGGGAAAACCTGCATGCTGCAGATTGCATTTAAGCACGTGCATTCTGAGTTGAGATGGGAAATATTACTCACTGCAGACTGACCTTGTTTTGGAGCAGGTAGGTGAGGAGTTTCACCGTGTCAGGCCCAGCAGGCTCCCCTCTCAGGGCCTTACAGGCAGCCAAGAGAGGGGTCTCTCCTCTTGGGTTGCGCCCGTTGACCTGAGCCCCACCCTCCACCAGCAGGCGGACCAGACGAAGCTTGCAGGAGGCTGCTGCACTGATGAGGGGGCTGGAGTCTGACAGGGGGTCCCCCATGGCCTGGTGGGTTAAAGGAAAGTCAGATGTGTATTTTCACAAACAACGAATATTCAAATTTCAACAACAAATCCCCTTCAATGCCTACCCTGGACATCTTTTACCTGTTATCTTTACTGGAAATCTAGTCTGAATGACAATGCTAATAATATTCTCCTGACTACATACACTAATACACTAAAAGAAAGCATATGTTCAAATACATAAAGTTTAAGGTGTCCTTATCTGTTTTCTTGTTCAGACATTCATTACAAATGTTTATTACATTTAAAAAAACAGGAAAAGCTGGACACTGTTAATTGTGAACCTCATTTCAAGTTATTTTAAATGATGGATACAACTTGAAAAGCTCCTTATGTGATTGCAAATGCTCACAATGTGGACATGTACACGACATCCAGTATCTTAAGGTAATACTATACATGCAGACACATCCACAGTATAATAGTGAACATTTGACTTACCTTAATGCTCCCTCTTCAGTGCTTATTTACCTCTTCCCCTTCAACAAACAGGAAGAAAGCGGTCATCCTGAGTATATTCCATTGGTGCTATTTATTTCTTAAAGGTTTACATTGGCTCTTGGATGAAGGGTCCTCATGTCGCTGGCCTACAGCAAACTGAAGAACATAAAGTGAGAGGGTACTAGCTTTCATCGTCTCCCTCTGTCTCTGTGTCCCTCTGTAACTATTCTGTCCTGATGTGTCCCTTCCGTACCTGCTGGGTTGAGGGGAAGTTCGGTCACACAGTGAGTGTTCAAAGTTATAAATGGTTTTGAGCCTAAAATGTCACCTGTTGCAGACACTGCACTACAAAGACCCAGAGGCCCTTTGATGTGTGAGCTTTGAACAGTTCTCACCCGCCATGTGACCACCGTCTGCATTTAAACATTGGCAGAGAGAGGCAGATGAGGCACACACTGAATTTCAAATGCACAAACACATGCATCAGGTGATCTGTATTTTTAGTCTTTTGTGTTTCTCAATTTTCATGTCTTTTGTTCTCTGTGAAACACTAAGCAACTGCTCTATAAATCTTAAATGATTGTCTAACTCCTGGCAACACTTCAGCAATGCTCAAATACCAGATGTGCGACTACGTCAAACAGCAATTAGTTGGAGCTAACATAATTAGCGGCGTGCAAAAGCACCAGGAAAGCATAATAATCTAATTTCCCCTACATCATAACATGCAAACATGTCATGAAAGAGCATGATACAATGACAATGCAAAATGTGAAAGTGACTTTTTTTTTGTGAAAGATTGCATTTTACTTGGCTTTTTCTGTTTAAGACACTATAAAGGGTAATGTAATCAGTGCAGTCATAGTACAATGCAAAATATGAGTGAATGGTCCCAAATTTCATTCAATAAAAGGCAGGGACAAACATAAACGTTTCAAAGGACTCGAGACCTGGACCAGGCCTCAAATTTTCTGGGAGTTTGTCTTATAAATCTTGTTCTTTAATTGCTACTGGAAGCAGTCTGAAGCTTTGGTCACAGATTATGAATGGAAAATCTAATCAACAAATAAATGTTGAATTATTTTAATATTCAAAATTAAACTACACATCAGAAGGTTACATTAATTAAAATGAGCTCCAACTAAACCGGCTGTAACGTCAAAGGGGAATGTACATCAGTCATTTTAATTCAGTTATATAATATAGTGTATGTTTTTCTGAAATAAGCAATTTTGCATAATAACTTTTATACATGGTACTTTGAATAGGCCTGTATTTTGATGCTTATACTTTTCTACTTGTACTCAAGTAAAATTTTCAATGAACGACTTTCACTTGTAACAGTGTATTTCTACACTGCGGTATTGTTGCTACATAACCAAAGACTCTTTTACTCAGTGAAAAAAAAAATACATATTTTTTAAAGTTATTATAGTTTTATTACTTTTTTATATTTTATTCAAACCTAAGGAAAGTTGAATGGCCTTCTCTTTCACAGTTACACGGAAGAAATCTCCCCTGTGAAAGAAAGAAAATTTGCATAGTGAGAGGGAAGGCTGAACAAGTGGAAGTGGTTACGTAAGTACCACGTAAAGGTTTATTTATGTCTTTTGGCCAATAAAATTTGCTCAGCCGTCATGACGTAACGCGATCCACTCCAGAATAGCGCGCGGCGAAGGAGCAGCCACACTGAACCGTTTAGCTTCTCGCTCTCTCTCTCTCGCTCTCTTTCTCTCTTTCTCTATTGCTCTCTCTCTCACTCTCTCTCTGGTTCATCTCGCCAATGTTGGTTTGTTTATGTGAGATTTGTTCGGTCCGGAGCAAGCCTGGCAGGGGGGATTCGCGGCAGGATGTCGGTGCTAAAAGAGAACCAGTGTTACGAACTGTCCAGCGGTAAACTGAACCGTGGCGGTAACATCTCGGTTTTTCACGTCAAACTCACTGACAGCGCGGCAAGAGCCATTCGCTCCTTTCAAAACGTCAAGGTAGGTTTTTTTTAAACAATTTCTCTCGACTTAAACGTACAGTAACGGTTGATATTGTTGTACCACTTCGTCAAGGGAACCCTCACTTAAAAACAAAGTGGGGAGAACGAGCGAGGAAGGCGGTTGTTTGCATTTCAGCCGAAGTTCATCCCGGTTGTTGTCTCATACAAGCCTTCCTTAAGCTTAAAGCTATGAAGTGGAAATACATGTTGCATAATACAATGCGGAACAGCTTCACTGTGTGGTGATGCTTGTAACAAGCTGCTGGCTAAGTCGTTACAAGCTGCTGGCAAGTATTATGGATGTCAGTCGAGAAGAAAGGAAAGTGTGTGCGTTTGTGTGTGTGTGTGTGTGTGTGTGGCTATGGCTATGGCTATTCGAAGGGTATTGTGGTTTGCATTTGACCCACTTATTCACAAATGACTGCAGGAAGTCTGAGCAGAGAACATTAATGTACACTTCCTCTATTCAGTTATTCCTAGTAACACGGATAGGAAACTCTCCAAAGAAAATACCAGCCACCAGTTTTCTGACTAAAGGTGAAAACCGCACTCCTCCTGTCATACCTCTAGATTTCGCATAATAGCCTACTGTTATGATGAGATAGACAGGAAGGAGGGGAAAACACCTCATCACACAACCTTAACATGCAGGCAAGACTGTTGCTGTGCATATATCTAGTTTCTTTATTTAGCTTTAAGTGTGTCTATTCATAACCTACTTGGTCTGATCACAGAGACAAAAAAAAAACACATCAACATGTAGCCCGGGCCAAACTGAGAACTGGCAGCCACCTCACTCTCTGGACTCATCAACAGGTGGACTCCCAAATCCTCTCTATGAAAAGGTCAATTTGAGCCTAGCCATCACATAGTTTCCGTCGGTGCTGCAATCGTGTCACTTTGGGACTTTCATTTCTGGCCATTTCCGACAGGATAATTCTACCCTGTGAGAGAAAGATGTCAGGCTGTTATTTTACTCTGTTCACCATATTTTCAAGTGACAAGCTGATGCATTAGAGCAGGAGGTTATGTTAACCTTAGCCAGTCACCTTTTTAAAATGACATATAATTTGTTAAATGGGCACATGATACACAAGAGGCACATCCCAGGGGGTACATTGTGGAGTAGCATTCTTGATTTCTTGTAAAAAAAATGGAAATTAGGATTGGGTTCAAACTCTTTTCTTTTGAACTTGTCTGTGTTTAGGGGGAAAATAAGCACTCAAGGCGGATCTTAGATATTTGTCATCATTAGGGATGGATCAATCCGATTTACTGGATCAATGGACTGAAAAAAAGACGAATGCAGAGCGACGGAAAAGATTATCTACCAGCGAGCTCTTTACAGAGTCAGTTTTACAGAAATTCAACGTCGCTGCGCTATCATCATCGTGTAAAGCCCGCCTCAACTCCCTTTGGAGCCACAAAAGGCTTTATGCAACTTTTTCACATGCAGTGCTAGCCTCTCATACGTGTAAACAGACTTTAATGTGTAAAATTGGAGTTCCTCTTTACGTTCAGATCAGCACAGACACGAAGCAAAACAGCCTACAGACAGAAAAGTAAAAGCAGTAATGAAACCACAATGAAAATAGATGTAGCACTTGTAGAAGCTGTACAGACCACAAAACATCCTCTGTGTTATACGTTTTACAGATGTCTTTAGTGGTCTATTGTCAGTTCTGTGTGTGTGTGCATGCTTTCTGGTGACACACTCTAATCAAGTGATTTGTCTTTTTTTCTTCAGGGTTTGTCTTCCTGTCCCACCATCTGTTTTAATGGCAACAAAGGGGTAAGAGGAACTGTTTGACCTGTTCACACATCCTAATTCAATAATGTAATCTCATGCTTGATAATTTGAAAGCTGTTAAATGTAATTGTTTCTCTTTTTTGTGTCTCTCTCTCTCTCTCTCCTTCATGTCACAGAGAATCACCATTCCTTGCTCAGAGAATAGAGATGAATTGAGGACATTCACCTTTGGCGTGACCAACATCGCCTGTGATAATCCAAATGGAAGCTTCGACTGTGTCCAACAGCTCAGCACCGGGTAAAACATTACAAAAATCATATAAAATGCAGAATCATTTGACACTTTTTGAATACAAGAGTCATTGTGTAATAGTTAGATCTGAAGGCTAACCTTGATGAGATGGTAATGTTCAAAATTAACTTGGAAAGCAGGTAGCAAACGACGATGTCATTAAAAGGTAGTGGAGACCACACATTTAATGGTGCATGGGGATTATGTGCTAAATTGAAAACCTCAGTGCTGTAGGCTTGTTCGGTGCACAGTGATTATGTTTGCTTACTAAGAGTTAACTGAGCTTCTGGAAGGGTTTCAATATTTGAAAATGTCTCCGCCCCCCAACTGCTGTTTGAAAGTCACCCTGCTGGTAAGATCTTTCTGCCAGACTCTTTTAAATGCCAGAAAACCCAGGGTGTTCTGACTGTCCAGGTCTAAGAAGACTGGAAATGTAGAGAAGTGAGTTTAATAAATGCCAAGAGTTGTAAAAAAATAAGGAAGGATTCATCAAATCTACTGTTTGAATCTTTACTCAAACACAAAAGCAAACTTTTGGAGCTGTTTCCAAAATGACACGTGGGGTGGGG
>NC_048426.1:9164076-9164282 GCF_013103735.1 Etheostoma cragini
AAGTACAGATAAATGTCATGTATTTGGTAGTAAAGTAGTACAGCTGAAAGAAGAAGCACACATCTAATTGAACACTTCCAAAACAACAGTCAAACCGAGACACACTCAAACACATGTTGTCAGTCATTTCACATAGATAACGCGGGGATGGAGTCCTGAAAGCTCTGTCAGATCGCTGTCTTGACTCCCTGTCTCCCCCCCCCCCC
>NC_048426.1:9164382-9246375 GCF_013103735.1 Etheostoma cragini
TATTGTATATAATAACATAATTTTAGTCTCCACAAACATACAGAGGCTGTATTCTGTACAACATGCTTACCAAAGTATACATTTGCATGATAAAACAAGGGGTTTATCTTTTTTCTGTCACCGCTGTCTTTCTTCTTCTAACCACCAAACCACCACTTCCTTCTAAACGGATATTTTAGCCCCCGTCATCTTGTTTCAGTAATTACACACTCACTCTATTTTTGATGATTTTGTCAGTTCAGAGGAAGCCTGAACAAACACTTCCTCACTCAATACTACATGCTTGTGCAACTACATTAGATGGCACTTTTGCTTACCAAGACGTGTGAATGCTTGTATCCCTATCGGGGTTTTCTTAGAGGTGAAGTGATGTCTTTTCTCTTATTATCCAAAATTCTGCCAAAGGACAGAATTGGCAATCCACTGATGCCACTTCCTCTGGTGTCTGATCTTACCAGATCTAGGCTACATTTTTTAACAGTGGTTTTTACACATCTATTACCGGGAGTTATGTTCATCCTAGTCACTTTCAAACAAAAAAAAACACAAAAACTACCGCACAAGTTAACTTACCTTTTTTGATGATGATTACCTCAGCCATGCTCAAGCATATGTTTGATTTATATGGCAAGTGCTGCTTTTTATGTAAGATTTCCCCCCCACTTGCAGGCAAAAAGGTAACAGTGCGAGCCCCGGCCCCTGCGCTGGCCAGCCTGACCAAGCCCCGACGATCTTCCCAGTCTCTCCTCAGCAACGTTAAGAGGCGTGTCCAACTTGGCGTGTCCAAGCCAAAGAAGGGTGCCTGTGCTTTAAACAGGAAGAGTGCCGTGGGCGACATGCAGGCGAGGCCGCTCAGAGAGAGAGTAACACATCTGCTGGCTCTGAGGCCATACAAGAGGCCTGAGCTCATCCTGAGGCTGCAGAAAGATGGACTGACAGCAGGAGACAAAGACATGCTGGACTCTGTATTGGTGGAGGTAATCCATTCTTCTTTTTAGCCCCAGTAAGTGCAGGTCTCATTAAAGGTAGTAGAAGAACCATTTCGGAGCTTTGGAGACAAACACAAGGGCTGTCATTTTGCAATTTTATTTTTTAGTTATTAGACCAGTCTATATTGAAGATGTTATATTTACAGGATTCATTCTTATCACACACTCGACAGCCATTTTAATTGAGAGCTTGCCTTCCTATGTGCACATTTCCACCAAACAAGTTAATTCTCAAGGCTAATTTGCATTCTGGGGCTTAGCTACACCCAAGATGATTGTGATTGGTTTAAAGAAATGCCAATAAACCAGAGCACGTACCCTGGAATGTTGTGTGGACTAACTAGACCTTCCTCTGCAGTGCTGTGGAGATAGGTCCGGCAATGCGAGACTATTATGACACTAAATGTCAGAATCAGAAGCATTAAATGGACACTTTTTACATCGTGGTGACATGATGTCAGCCTGAAAACTATTTAAACAGATCAAGACAATGAATTTGTTCTCTGAAGACACATCTTTTCTCACTTATTTTTGTGTGTGTATTTGCACACAGGTTGGCCAGCTCAATAGTCGAGACAACACATTTGTTCTGAAGGACGGCCTTTATAAGGAGCTGCACAAGGACTGGCCGGGCTACACCTCAGGAGACCAGCAGCTTCTGAAACGAATCCTTGTCAGGTAACACAAGATTCTGAGAGACTTGCCACCTTGTTCGTAGTGTGAAAATGTCTTCCATTCACTTAGAAAGAAAGAATATATTTAAATCATCAAAGAAGTTATTTTGACCAAACAGTTGCAGGAAATGTGGGGCCCTTAGATACTAGTTCTTTCAAGACTTTGTTTGCATTTCCACAGCATCTCGCAAACTTAAGATGAATTGAATTTATTTATTTGCTCAATCCAATCAATGCAACAGAAACACAACAAGGAAAAAACGTTAAAATAAAAATGTAAAGGGAAAGACTATCACCAAAGAAAGATAAGAAAGAGAGAGGGGAAAAAGTATAATGAGCAATTACAAGAGTTTTTTAATCTAAAATTAAACACAAGTTACAACTGGATTTTTAAAATAAGCTGTTTTATGTAGCCAACTTTAGGCTACATAAAACAACAAAGACATACAATAAATGACCAGAAAATAGATCAAATGAGGATGTGTGGATGTAAATGTGCGTGTGTGAGTAGTTGTGAGAGAACTGTGGAGACTATACAGTACTATATATGCAAAACAAAGTGTAGCTTTTGTAAAAATTATTTATGTATCACCATCCTCTTACTTTCCAGGAGACTGTTTCAACCCCAACAGAACCTCACCGTTCCTGAGGGCCAGGTAAGTCCACTGCGAGACACCCCCAACTCTTCCCCAGCGCAACGTCCAAAGCCGTCCCTGCCAGAGGAATACACTGACCCTTTGGCCAGCAAGAAGCCCAGGATATCCCGCTTGTCTGGCAAAGCAGCCAGTGACGTGTCAAGAGTGAGGCCGTCTGAGCAAGCGGTTGATAAAGACGCCACAGAAGCAACACGGAATGACGAGCAAAGAAACTCGCTTGATCCTCGAAAGCTTTTTGGATCCTTGTCAACAGTCTGTCAGCAGGAAGCAGAAGTGGCCAAGAGGCTACAACAAACTCCCTGTCCTCAGGAGGGACATGAAGTCCCAGCAGATCCCCCGCAACCTGACTCTGATCGCACCCCGTCCCCTCTCACAGTGCCCGATCTGAGCAGACACACAATCAAAAGGAAGAATAGCAAACACAAGCACAGAGATCAGGTGAGACAACCCCTTTTTATTTAGTTTCAAAGGTTTTCCGTGTCACGAGGTACATTGGTAACTGGGATTTTGTTTTTGTTTGTCAAGGAGAAGGATAGGTGGAGAGGCAGGAAGGAACGCAGAAAAGATTCAGAGGATCCAAACAGTGAAGTCTCGGTGGACTGCATAGGTGAGCGCTGGTAGCGGTTGATGAGTGACTTTATGTGTCTATTGTTTATCCTTTTTAAATGGTTTGACATTGTTTCTTTTTTCTTCCAGATCCAAGTGAAATTGTGTTTGACTCCAATGTGCTTCAAGCGGACCATGACACAACCGACTATCTACTGTAAGCACACCTGTTATTAGTTCTTGTGTTTGTGCCTGCACCAAAAATGCTTCCCAGCCCATTTTTTGCAGTTCAAAACTTCTGCAGGTTGTTAACTGCTGTATGCTGTAGGTGGTTATTTTACAGATCTGATCATCGGGTCCTTTTATGTTCTCTACACAGGAAGTACACAGCGATTTGTAGTCAGGACCAGAGACAGAAGTACAAGCAGGACTTTAACACGGAGTACAGCGAGTACAGAGATTTACATGCTCGTATTGACGGAGTGACGCGGCAGTTCATGGAGCTCGACACGCAGCTCAAACAGCTACATCACGAATCTCATAAATACAAGGTAAAAAAACCATGAAGACATTTACGTCGACTACTGTTCAATATGTTCAGAAACCCGGTTCGGCAGTGAAACCCTGTTAAATTAGGGCTTTTTAAATAGATGATTTGCATCAAATCAGTTTAGAGCAACACTCATCCTCTGCATTTTCCAGTCTTTATTTCATAAAAATAATCTGTCAATATTCTATCATAAGCTCTGTGGTTGCACCATAGGTAACACATAAAGTGAACATAAAAATAATAACAGTTTTTAGAGCATGCTGAGCAGGGGTTTAGCCCTAATGAAAATCTCTAGTTCAGTAGCCCGAGAAAACATTTTCATTCTGAAATTGTAACCTTAAATGGCGCTTCTTAGGATATAATTCTTACTATAGAATTTAAGGCACTTAGACATCGCCATATGGTCACATAATATCAATTTGTCAGTAATTATACATTCTTACTACATTACAGGGCGCCCTGTTGAGTTTTCTTTTGAACAAACAAAAGTTATGTTTACATTCCGTGTTTGTTTTTGAGCTCTAACAAATGTGTTGAATGCATGGCCTTCCTCATAAAATATTTGCAAAGCCAACAAATGTTATGGAAGTTATATAAATGTCTACGTGTATTAATTCATTCTATTCCTCTTGCAGACGGTTCGTAATCAGATTCTTCAAGAATATCGCAAAATTAAAAAGGTAACAACTTTTTTTAAGACTTGATTCCAAGATTGCTGCATGGGACATCCACTCCTTACTTTTGCTCTTCAAAAATGAAGTCTTTTTTTGTTGTTTTTTGTCTCTTTAGTCTAACCCTAACTACAACCAGGACAAGACTCACTGTGAATATCTACACAACAAACTGGCCCACATCAAGAAGCTTATATCAGCGTACGACCAACAACAGCTTTGACTGTGAGACAAGTGAACTTGATGACATGATTAATCACCCAGAGGCACGGGTGACGGGAGGTTCACGCTGCTGGATGCCATCGAGCTGGAAATCTATGGTGTTCATGGCTAGTCGACGTCTCACACGACGTGATGGAAATGGGACCGAGGTTGGGAGTCATTTGTGAAGAGCAGTCGTGGTACGCTGTGAAAAGCAGGCCTATGATATGAGATCATTTTTTACAAGATGGAAAATCTTCTTTGAAAATCTGTCTCTCCATTTCAGACAAGTGACTAGGAGAGGGATACGTAGGTCAAAAGCTGCAAACACACACTCACATACTGACCTTCATCAGGCTGATGATAGATGTCCAACACCGAAATGTCGCGAATACATTTGTTTTTGCAGGATAGACAGTATTCTGGAGTCTGTTTGCCACTTTGGACCCACTCATAATCCCTCTTCTACAAACCTGTCTCATGAAATAGATGTGCAATGTCTTCCTCTGTTCTATATCTCCTTTGGAAAAAATGGTTTAACCAATTGGTTGTTACAACAATGACATGATACTGCCAAGGACACATGGAGTAACTATAGTTTTTACTGAGGCTTCTTACTTGAAGCCAAAAGTAAGCTCTTACTCTAGCACACAGATACAGATACATGTGGAGATGAGGTGCTAAGATGATGAGGTCTAACGTTTTGTAGAGTCCCATCACACATTTTAGTTTTGTTTGTGAATCAAATCAATTTAGGTATTTGCTTTTTTATTCTGTTAAACATGTCGGCATTAACAATGAGTCGAAACCATGAGGTAACTGCACGCTGTACATACCCAGACAGCTCACATGAATGGCAGCTGGGATGCAGATGTGCACATCCTGAGAAGACCTCTGTTCTGTAGGTTTGGTATCAGTGTTGTTTTGTCAGTACATCTCCGTTCAGGCCTGATCTGCTCAGTATTGACTTCTGAAAGTATTGCCAGTGCCTGCAATGTTTAGTAACATTGGGCTTGATTCATAGTATTCCACTGGTGTTGTCCCTCACGTGGCTTTCCTGCATCACAAAAGACTTACTGTATGTTAAACAAAATGTGAACTTGAAGTTGTATTCAGGGAATTTACAGTATGAGCTTTAGTAAAAGTGTAACTGATAACTGGTTTTAGGTACCCGAGTACTGGAAGTTATGGAGCCATTGTTACTGTAGGCCGAGGTGATGAAGAATTAAGAATAAAAAGATTTGTTGCATGCTTTGTACTTTACAGAATGCATGAGAAATAATTTGTAAATTTTGTCACTTTTAAATAAATTAATTTGTATTCATTTTGTATGAACTATCTTTTTTATGATGATTTTTTTTTAGAAAGGTTAGTCTGTATATTGGTTTTAAACAGTGGGTATGCCAGACATTTTTTGACCATATTTATTTGTGCTATTTAAGTCCTAGTTCAATTATACCCATTTCAAGAAAACTGTCTGGGGAAGAATTAAATCAAGCAAAATGTAGTTTTGTTTTTTTTGCAATCCAGGAAGCACTGGGAAGGACAGATTATCCATCGCGGCGAAGTAAAAAGTGAGTAATTAACTATTTTCTCTCTGAAATCTCAGGAGAAGTGACTATTTTACACCGTCATCATTGGCTGCACAGTGATGACGAAGGTCTCATAGCGATTGGTTCAATCTCAAAGACGGCTTCTCATTGGTCCATTGTCACGTCCATGACCTTTCACCCACGTCAACCACAGCAGCGTCCTGCTTGTTGTAAACATTACTGTGGCATGCTTAAATAACCTAACTGCTCTTAAACTTTGAGAAAATTTTCTCGCTGAGATATGACACGAATAAAGACCCACGGACGGAACGATGCTGGTTGTTAGGTGAACGTTTATGGTAAGTAAATACATATATTGCCCGCTAATTTCTTGTCAAACAGTGTGCTAATCGAGCTAAGCTAACTGCAATGACAGCTCCATCAGTTTTTAGCTCTTGATAAATTAACCGTTTATTGTGGCGAAAACAGCGATGAAAGCATTAGTAGTTAATTAACATGGAGCCTAAATACGTTATAATCGGGGAAGCGGCTGCGAACAGATTCTTTTCAACTAAGTGCAACAACATCAACGTTAAAGTATGATGACACATTGCCCTTATAAAACAGCATAGACCAGCTTAAGGTGGTAGGCTGGTTTAGTTTGTTTACCAAGCAGTTTTTTACACCAGGGTTAACGTTACTCCTTGAATCATGTAAAAACAACATTTCCCAGGATAATGTAGAGAGATGCAAGTGGCCAGGCCAGGGGAATCTGTCTAATTTAATGTAGAAGATTGAAATAAACTGTCCTGAAATAGCACAAACGTCAAATCCCACATTCAGATATATCAGTGTATTTCTTTTCTGAATGCATTAACTTACAGAGAGTATTTGTGTCCACGCGTGTGAGAAATAAATAAATCTTATTATTTTTGTTCAGGCATCTGTATAAAAGCGTAGAAAGGCTATGAGGATGTTCTCTCTAACCAAACATTTTGAAATTCAGACACCAAAAATGAAAATTTAATAGTCACACGATCCAAAGATCAGATGACCAACTGAAACTTGCTATTTCTATTTTTCTATTTGCGACACCCTTCTTCAATGCATATATTGACATCAGGTTCCCATAGTTTTCCAAGTCCTTCCAGAACGTTTCAGTGTGTGGACAGCTAATGAATACATTTGTTCAGATGAAATCAGTTCAGACTGTTATTGTCCCTCAATCTTAAATTTGATATGCAATAGAGGGCAAAACCACAAAGACAACATACAAGGACATTCAGGACAGCAGTTAAAGAAAACAACTAAATAGAGGGTCTGTTTGTTAAAAGTATCAAACCATTCTAATGGGAGCCATGCAAAAGTTCTGGTAGGCAATGTCAAAGGTTTGTGTAAATTAAGCGCTGTTATTGCAGAAAAGGGAGAATTTGGGGGTAAGAGTCAGTGGTCAGTCATCTGTCTAGACTCATATTCTGCATTACGGGAGGGCAGTAGTCTTAGACTACATTATTGCATTGGCTTACTTACTAACAGACATTATCTACAAAGCTGACAAATGAATAGGGACATGTAGTTTATTTGTGATTTACCCGGGTGCTCCACATAGCTAGTCTCAACTCCATACCAGGTGACATAAAATTAGAATAGTGAGAGGTTAACTAACTAGTCTCAGACTTATGATTCGTTCCACGTTTTTCTTGCAGCCTGTTTCGCCGCCTATACCCCAGTCATGGCAGGGATTTTCCTAAGAACTCTAAAACTGAGGACAGCTCTCAGTAATCTGAGCCTCCGTAGCACCTTCTCAGGTGCCGCAGCCAGACTTTCACCTGTGGACCTCCGCAGTCCATTTCTTCCCACCAGCTCATGGCGCTTTGGACTCTGCTGTCGAACGCTGCACACTGGGGCAGACAGGCCCGGGCCGTCCCCTGCTGTAGCCCCAGACAGGCTGCCATTCTCCAGAATAACCCAGGAAGATTTAGCCTTCTTCAGAAAGATCCTACCAGGACGAGCCATCACTGATCCTGACCTGTTGGAATCCAGTAATGTGGATTGGCTCAAGTCAGTGAGAGGTGAGAAATGAATTTAAGTCCGCTTCTTACACCAATTCACTGATGATAAACGCTTTAATTTCTCTGTTCATATATCTTCCGCAGGTTCCAGTGAAGTGTTGCTGAGACCTCAAACAACAGAGGAAGTTTCTCAAATTCTGAAGTAAAGAACAAATAGTTTGTGTGGAATGGACAAATTCACAAGCGACGTGTTTTTGAGGTGGTTAAAGTTGTTGCACTCCCTCTCCTGTAGGTATTGTAACAGTTGTAATTTGGCGGTGACCCCTCAAGGAGGTAACACCGGGCTGGTTGGGGGCAGCGTGCCAGTTTATGATGAGGTCATCCTCTCCACAGCCCTAATGAACAACATCCTTACCTTTGATAGTGTCTCTGGTAAGTCTTAAAATACTGAACTTTTACTCCAAATGAGCTTCCTGCCTTTAAAGGTCCAATGCTCTTTGGATGCTTTTATGTAGACCTTAGTGGTCCCCTAATACTGAATCTGAAGTCTCTTTCCCAAAATTCAGCCTTGGTGCAGAATTACAGCCACTGGAGCCAGTCCCACAATGAGCTTTCCTTAGGATGTGCCATTTCTGTGTCTGTATCTTTTGAGGAGGAGGGGGCGGGGGGGGGGGGGGGGGGGGGGGGGGGGGGGGGGGGGGGGGGGGGGGGGGGGGGGGGGGGGGGGGGGGGGGGGGGGGGGGTTAGTTGGAGGCTGGGGGTGTGGCCTTGATCAACTGCCACTCCCTTATATCCTCAAAGCAGAGAAAATGAGGTAACATTGCCCCTTGTTGTGTCATAAGGGGAAATGTTCCAGATCAACCCATCTGAGCTTTCATTTTCTCAAAGGCAGAGCAGGATACCCAGGGCTCGGTTTACCCCATCACCATTTCTAGCCAATGGGGGACCATAGGCAGGCTGGGGGAACTCATATTAATGTTAAAAAAAACTCCTAAAGTGAAGGGACCTTTACAAAAGAAAAGGGTGTTATGTATTTACAGCATACATACAGAAAAGTACATTACACACACAGATGAAGGCACAGTGCACCGTTTCCACAATCCTTCCTTGCCATCAAATGTTTATATTTGACTAATCTTTAGAGATTATTTCCATCAGGCATTCTGACCTGTCAGGCCGGTTGTGTTTTGGAGAACTTGTCCTTTTCCCTGGAGGAGAAAGGCTACATCATGCCACTTGATCTTGGGGCAAAAGGCAGTTGCCACATTGGGGGAAACGTGGCAACGAATGCAGGGGGACTCCGTCTGCTGCGATACGGCTCCTTACACGGGACTGTTCTGGGTCTGGAAGTGGTGAGTGGAGCTAATAAACGAGGAACTTTGATGTTCCTTGACAAGCATTACATTAACCCTTGTGTTGTCCTCCCAGGTCAAAAAGATTAACACTTGTTTTGTTTTTTGTTTTTATCCTTTTTCCGACATTTGACATTTTCAACGCATTATTTATTTATTTATTTATTTCACTAGCTCCACCTTACTACCACTAGTTTTACACTACCTTTTGGAATCCATGGTCAATAACCCTCATTTGTATAGAATTATACCTCAAATTTGAGCTAATAAAGCAGAAACTATGAATTATTTTGACTACTAGTAAAGATCAGAGGAACGTCTGTTGAGTGGAGGAGTTTGGTCAGGAGACTGATTTGAAACCATTTCAATTTTCACCCGAAATTCAATGAAAGTGATTAATTGTGTTTGCAAAGAGCGTTGCATGGTATCCATCCTTTTTTGTGGAAATTTGGTTAAAAAGAATGCCATATTTATGATATAGACATTTTTAAAAGGGGTCAAATTTGACCCGAGGACGACAGGAAGATTAAACTCAGGCTAAAGGATAATAAGCACTGATCTAATGTTTGTGTGTGTTGATGTATGTACAGGTGTTGGCAGATGGGCGAGTGCTGGACTGCTTGGCCACACTGCGGAAAGATAACACAGGATATGATCTCAAACAGCTCTTCATAGGGTCAGAGGGCACGCTGGGGGTCATCACTGCAGTGTCCATCCTTTGTCCACGGAAACCCAAATCTGTTAATGTGGTTTTTCTGGGTATGATTGTCTCATTGCTTCATTTTGACACTTTGATTGGCAATTGTTGATAAGCACGTGTGCCGAAGTTAAAGGTCCCACGACTTGATTTTATTCTCTTAAATTCTTGTTAGGCTGTGAGACCTTTGAACAGTTGCTGAAGACATTTCAGCTCTGCAGGGGCATGCTGGGAGAAATTCTGTCTGCCTATGAATTCCTGGACAGTGAATGTATGCAGCTGTTGAATATGCACCTCAATCTACCCAATCCCATCTCTGGTAGGAATACACACAAATCCACAGCTTACAACGCAAATAAACACACACACACACACACACACACACACACATTGCAAACTCTTTCTTCCTTCTTGCAGATTGCCCATTCTACGTTGTCATAGAAACGTCTGGATCTGACCCAACACATGACGGGGAGAAACTCCACAATTTCTTAGCGGAAGCAATGACATCATCATTAGTTACTGATGGGACTGTAGCAACCGAAGACTCAAAAATAAAGGTTTTCTTGTCTTTTAAAGAATAAGTCTGTTGATATTTTATAACAAATCCCATGAAAAGGAAATTGATTAACAAATATTTATGCATAGCTAAATTGTAATAAAGCATATTCCTCTGCTATAGGGCTCCATTATTGTCATTGAGCCACATGCTGCTCCATTGCGGTAAACATGACCACTGCAGTTTATTTGGAGTGAAGCCCATCACACCATCCTGCTGCTGTAAAAACATACTACGCAGCTGAGAATACTCCCCCAACAAATACATAATTTAATCCTGTCTGAGTAATGTTTACTAAAAAACTGCAATGTCCAGTTGTTTTTGGAAATGATGTAAGATTTTTATGAATAAAAGCATAGAAGTGTGACTTGTTTTTAAAGATTTAAGAAGTCTTCAGCAGGAACAAATATGTTTCGTACTGAGTGCCACAGACGGCATGGAAATCGGAAAGTATTAAGAGACGCGTTGTTTGTTCTTTTTATGGGATTCATAATGATCAAAAATTATATAAGAACTCTTTAAAGCTCTTCACCTAAACTTAATTTTTACCTTTCATATTAGGGTTGTTTTATCAATGCTTCTGTCGGGATTCTATGAATCCTGCCATTTTGAGTTTTTTGATGATGTAATCAACCTTTCTATTTACACCTTTTCAGGCACTGTGGGCGATGCGTGAACGTGTCACGGAGGCGCTGACTCACGATGGCTTCAATTACAAGTATGACATCTCACTTCCGGTGGAACGGATCTATCAGCTGGTGACAGACATGAGGGAGCACCTGGGGGGCCGAGCCAAGCGTGTGGTGGGATACGGGCACGTAGGTAAGGCCAGAAGCCGGGAAGACTACTACTTCTAGTACTACTAGTACTACTAGCTCGGTCAATAGGGAGTTGGGTGTCCCCACACAGACCAAAGTGGTGGACTGGTAGCTGGAGAGTTCACCTCCTGGGCACTATTATTATTATTATTATTATTATTATTATTATTATTGTTATTATTATTATTGTTATTATTATTATGAATATTATTATCATACCTCAAACAACTCATTCTCCACTCTGAAATACTCTTATGTATACCAAAATACCAAGTTTTTGAGTAAATGTGGTATTTAAGTGAGTTACACATGTCTCACTGCGAATTGTCCCATTATCTCTTTCCATCTGTTTCGTCAGGAGATGGAAACCTCCACTTGAACATCACCTCTCCTGCCAAAGACCCTGCTCTTCTCGCTGCCATCGAGCCCTTTATCTACGAGTGGACGGCCAGCTGTCAAGGCAGCATCAGTGCAGAGCACGGACTGGGCCTGAAGAAGAGGAACTATATCTACTACAGTAAAGCCAGCCAGGCTGTGGCTCTCATGGGTAACATCAAGGCCATGCTGGACCCCAAGGGCATTCTCAACCCGTACAAGACTCTTCCAGATAACCTGAAATGACCCATGCTGTCTCACTGCTGAGAAATATGGGTCAAGTGGGAATGTATGCTTATGCAGACCCATTTATCTATAAACGTATTGTCATATGGTTTTTGTGTCAGTTTATGCCCTTTTCCTGCAATACCCTTTTCACACATTTAGTGCCGAGCTGCAGGTTTAGCACCCAGTGACATTGCCATCTGCACAAAGCATCACTTTCAGAATGACTTCAACACTGTAGAAGTCGTAGGAGGAGCTACAAGGGAAGTTACTGCTAAATGTTATCAACTACCACTACTACTTACAGTACAAGTACTGCACAGTGGCTAGAATACGTTTAAACACACATACTAAAGTTGATTTTTAAAAAAAGTGATCAATAAGTGTAAACTTCTTCAAGCCACTGTAGCTGTAGTCCTCCTGCCAACTTCTTCTTCCATAGAAAGTCAGATTGTATAATATATGAAAAACATATTTTAGTATTGATGAGTGGATGTGAGTAAATGATCATAATTGACATCTGTAGGCCGTAAATTGCCTTCTAGTAGGTACTAGAGGGCAGACAGCGAGAACTATAACGTCTGCATATACAGTACTAGGTCTTGTGCATTTAAAAAAAATTGTCAATATGCAATGTACATATGAATCTGATTGTTTTAAGAGTAAATTATGAACCTATAATTTAAAAGTGTATTTGTTAAAATGCTGTACATCTTTTTCTCATAGCACAGTCTAGCTAACCCTTTGGCAAGTGTGCAATAAATATTTTATTAAATTTAAAATAAGCAATATTTGTTTTCCAAAACAAACCCAGCATTTGTGAACAGTTGTAGCTAAGCAACTGTATCGGTTTCTAAAATGAAACGTGAATAAATTAATTGAATCAGTTTTCCAAATTAATGAGTGTTTTTCTTGTTATTTAGGCAACTTGTACAGTGTTGCATGCTGGGACATGGAGTTAATAGAAGCCTACCTCACCACAGAAAACAACTTTACCTCCAACATCTTAAAACAATGTCAGATCTAGCTCAAACAAGTCTTCCTTGATTCCTCTCTGCTTACACAGAAGAGCCAAGCAGAGAAATTCATATTCTTATAATACGCTACAGATTAATGTCTTTTGGCAGGTACTTTATACTATACTATGAGTTTTTAAAGGCATTTTGTTGCCATACTATACTATGACTTTATGACATACCATACAGTGATTTTTTTTTTCATGACTTTTTTTAAGTACACTTATTCCAGAAAGCACGTACAAATTATGACAAATGGAATAAAGCACATGCAGGTTATGGTAAATGAAATATTTAACAGTCAAGTGGTTCTTAAGAGGCAGGTACACACTTTTTCAGCTCATTTCTAGCACTGTGCTTCTTCCAGGCTTTTTCTGCATTTAAAATGTATGTTTATTGTGTGACTTGTGTGTGGAGTTTGAATGTGTTTCCAGACTTTCTTTAACATCCTATGACTTTTTTATGACTTTTTTTCCACATACTATACTTTTACTTTTTTAACACTTTTTTGACATACTATACTTTTACTTTTTTAACACTTTTTTGACATACTATACTATGACTTTTTTATCACTTTAATCAAAATACTATACTACTACTATACTATAACTTTTGTTTTGAAAAATACGGTACCACGACTTCTTTGACATACTACATATGACTTATTATTGACATACTATACCGTGACATTTTCTATGAACTTTTACCATTTTTCAACATGCTATAGTATGACTTTTTTATCACTAATTTAGTGTACTATACTACTACTACTATAATACACTATGTGTTATGTTATGATTTTTTGAAATATTAAACTTGGACTTTTTATCACTTTTTTGTATTGATGTACAATAGTATGACTTTTTCAAAATACTTTACTATGACTTTTTCTATCTACCATACTTTGACATTTAATCATATTTTTCAAAATATTATACTAGGACTTTTTATCACTTTACTTTGACATTCTATACTATGACTTTTTTCAACATACTATTTACTATGACCTTTTTATCTTTTTTTATCGAAATACTATACTATGACTTTTTTATCACTTATTTCGAGATACTATGCTATGACTTTTTAACATTCAACACAATGACCTTTAATCACTCACTTCAACTTACTATACTATTTTTTTTTCCAATTGCTTTTACATATTATGAATTATTTTGACATACTATACTATGATGTTTTTATCACGTTTTTTAATGACGTACAATAGTTTGACATTTTTCAACATACTATACTACGTAACCTTTTAATCCTTTTTATAGAAATACTATACTATGACTTTTTCACTTTTTCGATAGACTTTGACATTTTTCGACATGCCTCTGACTTTTTCAACATGGTCTACTACGTTTTTTTGACATACAATACTATGTCTTTTTTTAGTAAAACAGCTTTATCTCAGGTTAATTAGCGTAATTTAATAAGAATCTGACTTGAAAACAAAGTGTTGATTGTTCAAACCTTATATGTTTCATTGAGGTTTAAGGTCCAGCATACTAAACAAAAGAGACAAATATGTCAAACTCCAGTCAGGTCATGTAGTTTAGAGTGATGAGAGAATGCTTTGTAGATAGCTGGTTGAGTGTTCCAATCCTTTATGTTTCAGTAAGTTTTGAGGTCCAACATACTAAGTGAAGAAAACAAATTAGCCTAAAACAGGAAGTTAGTTTCATGTAAGATGGTTTAGAGTGATGACAGAATGGTTTGAATACAGAAGGTTGAGTTTTCAAATCATACAGGGTACAGGTTTTTTCAAGACCTACTTTATGGGAATGAGGAATTCAAATAGATGGTGTAAAAAGGTTGTGTTCATGCTACTCTACTTGGATCGATGTACACTAGAATTACATTTTTCAACATAGTATATACAGTGAATTATTTTGACATACTTTACAATGACTTTTAATCATAATTTTTGAAATACTATACTATGACTTTTTATCACTTTTCTTCGACATGCAATATTAGGACTTTTTTGACAAACCATACTATGACTTTTTATCACTTTTTTCAAAATGCTATTCTATGACTTTTTTTGACACACTATACTATGACGTTCAATCACATTACTTTGACTTACTATAGCTATACTATGACTTTTTTCACTTTTTTAACAGACTATACTAGGACTTTTTGATCAGTTTCTATTGACTATTTTTCAACATACTATACTATATGACCTTTTAATCACTTTTATCAAAATACTATACTATTACTTTATTTTTACATACTATACTTTGACTTTTTTCAACATACTGTACTATGACGTTTTTTGACATACTATACTACATGACCTTTCAATCACTTTTATCTAAATACTATACTACGACTTTCTTGACTTTTTTTGCCATACTATACTTTGACCTTTTGTACCTTTTTTGATAGACCTTGACATTTTTCGACTTGTCGTTGACTTTCTTCATGGTCTTGTTCTACTATGTTTTTTTTGACATAGGATACTATTACTTTTTTTTACAAAAAGAACTTCATCTCAGGTTGAGTAGCTTAGTTTGATAAGAGTTTGCCTTGAATACAAAATGTTGACTGTTCAAATCTTATTTGTTTCCTTAAGGTTCATTAAGTAAAAGAGACAAATGTGACATAATCCCAAGTACACCTGTCAGGTCATGTAGTTTAGAGTGATGAGAGAATGCTTTGAAGATAGCTGGTTGAGTGTTCCAATCCTATATGTTTTGAGGTCCAACATACTAAGTGAAGGAAATAAATATGCCAAAAACAGGAGGTTAGTGATAGGTAAGGTAGTTTAGAGTGATGACAGAATGGTTGGACTACAGAAGGTTGAGTTTTCAAATTGTACAGGGTGCAGTTTTGTTTCAAGACCTACTTTATGGGAATGAAGAACTCAAATAGATGAAGTGTTAAGAAGAAAAAGAATGTTAGTCTGAAGGTTGTGTTCATGCTACTCTACTTGTATTGGCGTACAATAGAATGAAGTTTTTCAACATACTATACTATGTCGTTTTCATCCCTTTTTTGACATACAGTACATCACTTTTCAATCACTGTTCTTCCACCTACTATACTATGACTTTCAATCATTATTTTCGAAATACTATACTGTGACTTTTTATCACTTTTCTTTGACATGCTACATAGGACTTTTTTTGACAAACTATACTATGACTTTTTATCACTTGTTTCAACATGCTGTTCTATGATTTTTTTAACATACTATACTATGACTTTTGTGACACAAAATGATGACCTTCAATCACTTTACTTCAACTTACTATAGCTTTAACATGACTTTTTTCACTTTTTTCAACATACTATACCATGACATATTTCTACCTACTATACCATGACTTATTTCTACATACTATACTATGACTTTTTATCACTTTTCTTTGACATGCTATATTAGGATTTTTTTGACAAACTATACAATGACGTTTTTCAACCTACTATACTATGTCTTTTTTGACATACTAGACTATGTCTTTTTTGACATACTATACTATGACTTTTAATCATATTTTTTGAAATACTTTACTATGACTTTATTATCACTTTTCTTAGACATACTATACTATTACTTTATTATCACTTTTCTGTTTTAATCACTTTTATCAAAATACTATACTGAGTTTTTTCTACCTACTATACTATTACTTTTAATCATATTTTTGACCTACTATTCTGTTACTTTTTTAACACTTTTTTCGACATACAATGCGATGACCTTCAATCATTTTACTTTGACTTACCATAGATATACTATGACTTTTTCACTTTTTCAACTTATTATACCATAACCTTTTCAAAATACTCTACCAAGACGTATTTCTACTATACCACGACTTTTTGTGACTTTTTTTGATACGTTGTACTATGACTTTTTTCGACATACTATACTATGACTTTTTTACTTTTTCGACATACTACAATATTACTTTTTCACATATTGTACTATGACTTTTTTCAACATACCTTACTGTGACTTTTTTCAACATACTATACCATGACTTTTAATCATATTTTTCAAAATACTGTACCATGACTTTTTGTCACTTATCTTCGACATGCTGTATTAGGACTTTTTGACAAACTATACAATAAATCTTTTATCTCTGTTTTATTGACGTACAATAGTATGACTTTTTTAACATACTATACTATGACTTTTTTGACATACTATACAGTGACTTTTAATCATATTTTTTGAAATTCTACAGTTTGAATTTTTTATCACTTTTAGACATACTATACTATGACTTTTTTGACATACCACACTGTGTGACATTTTAATCACTTTTATCAAAATACTACAATATGACTTTTTTCTACCTACTATACTATGACTTTTAATCCTATTTTTTGACATACTATACTGTGACTTTTTTATCACTTTTTTCAACATACAACACGATGACCTTCAATCATTTTACTTTGACTTACTACAGCTATACTGTGACATTTTAACTTTTTTCAACATATTATACCATAACCTTTCAAAATACTCTACCAATACTTATTTCTACGATACTATGACTTTTTATGACTTTTTTTGATACATTGCACTATGACTTGTTTCAACATACTATACTATGACTTTTTTACTTTTTTCGACATACTATTATACAACTGTTTTTAACATATTATACTATGACTTTTTTTAACATACTCTACTATGTCTTTTTTCATACTTGTCTTTCTTTAATCCCATTTTTTGAAAGGCTATAGTATGACTTTATTATCCCTTTTCTTAGACATACTATACTATGACTTTTGTTGACATACTACACTATACTACACTTTTCTTCAACATGCCATACCAGGACTTTTTTATCACTTTTTTCAACATACAATACGATGACCTTCAATCATTTTACCTTGACTTACAATAGCTATATTATGACTTTTTTTCACTTTTTTCATCATTACTTTTTTGACATACTACACTATACTACACTTTTCTTTGACATGCTATACCAGGACGTTTTGACACTTTTTTCAACATACAATACAAGGACCTTCAATCATTTCACCTTAACTTACAATAGCTATACTATGACTTTTTTCACTTTTTTAAACATATTATACCTATGAACTTTTTTTTTAAAATACTCTACCATGACCTTTTTCTACCTACTGTATTATGACTTTTTTTCACTTTTTTCAACATATTATACCTTTAAACTTTTTTTCGAAACACTCTACCAAGACTTATTTCTACTATACCATGACTTTTTATGACTTTTTTTGACACGTTGTACTATGCCTTTTTTCGACATACTATACTATGACTTTTTTACTTTTTTTGACATACTATAATATGACGTTTTGTACTTTTTTTGACATACTATAATATGGCTTTTTTTTCACATATTATACTATGACTTTTTTCAACATACCGTACTGTGACTTTTTGCAACATACTATACTATGACTTTCAATCAAATTTTTCAAAATACAACTATCTTTGAACTCTTTTTTTGAAATAGTCCACCACGACTTATTTCTACCTACTGTGCTATGACTTTTTAATGACTTTATTTGACATATTGTACTATGACTTTTTAACTTTTTTCGACAAAGTATACTATGACTTTTAATCATATTTTAAAAAATACTATACTGTGATTTTTTTATCACTTTTTTCAACATACTATACAATGACCTTCAATCATTTTACCTTTGACTCACTATAGCTATACCATGACTTTTTTTCACTTTTTTCAACACATTATACCATAACTTTTTTTGAAATACTCTACCAAGACTTATACTATGACTTTTTATGAATTGTTTCGACACACTATACTATGACTTTTTTTTAAATATTATACTGTCTTTTTGCAACATACCGCACTGTGACTTTTTTTGACATTCTATACTATGACTTTTAATTATATTTTTTGAAAGACTATAGTATGACTTTACTATCACTTTACTTAGACATACTATACTACGACTTTTTTATCGATTTTTTGACGTACTATACTATGACTTTTTTTGACATACTACACTATGTGACCTTTTAATCACTTTTATTAAAATACCGTACTATGACTTTTTTCACTTTTTTCATCATACTATACGTTAACTTTTTTCGACACACTACACTATGACTTTTTTCTACCTACTATACTACGACTTTTAATCCTATTTTTTGACATACTATACTATGACTTTTTTATCACTTTTTTTCAACATACAATGCAATGACCTTCAATAATTTTACTTTGACTCACTGTAGCTATACTATGACTTTTTCACTTCTTTCAACATATTATACCATAACCTTTTCGAAATACTCTACCAAGACTTATTCCTACCATACTATGACTTTTTATGACTTTTTTTGACATGTTCTAATGTGACTTTTTTCGACATACTATACTATGACTTTTAATCATATTTTTCAAAATACTATTCCAAGACTTTTTATCATTTATCTTCGACAAGCTACATCAGGACATTTTTTGACCAACTATACAATAAGTGTTTTATTTCTGTTTTATTGACGTACAATATTATGACTTTTTTGACATACTATACCATGACTTTTTTCACTTTTTTCAACATACTCTACTATGTCTTTTTTCATACTTTGTCTTTCTATGACTTTAATCATATCTTTTTAAATACTATAGCATGACTTTATTATCCCTTTTCTTAGACATACTATACTATGACTTTTTTTGACATACTATACTATGTGACCTTTTAATCACTTTTATCAAAATACTGCACTATGACTTTTTTGACATACTACACTACACTACAATTTGCTTCAACATGCTATACCAGGACTTTTTAATCACCTTTTCCAACATACTATACAATGACCTTCAATCATTTTACCTTTGACTCACTATAGCTATACTATGACTTTTTTCACTTTTTTCAACACATTATACCCTAACTTTTTTGAAATACTCTACCAAGACTTATACTATGACTTTTTATGACTTTTTTAGACACACTATACTGTGACTTTTTTTTAACATATTATACTGTGACTTTGTTCAACATACCGTACTGTGTGAGCTTTTTTGACATACTATACTATGGCTTTTAATCACATTTTTTAAAATACTATACCATGACTTTTTATCACTTTTCTTTGACATGCTATACTAGGAATTTTTTGACAAACTATACAATGATGTTTTTATCACTTTTTTATGACGTACAATAGTGTGACTTTTTTGACATACAATACTATAACTTTTAATTATATTTTTGAAATACTATAGTATGACTTTGTTATCACTTTTCTTACACATGCTATAATATGAACTTTTCATCACTTTTTTAGACATACCATAGTATGACTTTTTCCAACATACAATATACTACATGACCTTTTAATCACTTTTGTAGAAATACTATACTATTACATTTTTATCACTTTTTTTGAGATACTATACTATGACTTTTTTTACATCACTTTACTTAGACTTACAATATCTATACAATGACTTTTTCACTTTTTACAACATATTATACTATGACTTTTTCAAAATACAATATCATGACTTTTTCCTACCTACTATACTATGACTTTCAATCACAATTTTTGAAATACTATTCTATGACTTTTTTATCACTTTTATTGACATATAAAACTATGACTTTTTCACTTTTTTCAACATATGGAGCTATGTGTTTTTTGATATACAATACTATGACTTTTTTCTGCCTACTATATTATAACTTTTCACAATATTTTTCAAAATACTATATGACTTTATAATCCCTTTTCTTTGACTTACCATACTATGACTTTTTCACTTTTTTCATTATATAATATTCTATGACGTTTTTTGACATACTATGACTTTTTTATCAACGTACAATAGTATGAATTTTTAACATACTATGACTTTTAATTACTTTTTTATTACTTCTTACAGCATACTATGATATAAATATTTTCACTTTTTTGGACATACTATGACTGTTTTAAACATTTTTTTTTTTTTACATACTATACTATGAATTATTTGTCCCTTTTCTTCTACACAGAATACTATGACTTTCATCAACATACTATATTATGAATATTGGGCAGGCCTGGGCCTTGCTTGAATGCAAAGGACTGTTGTCCTTAGCATTCATTTTAGCTAGGTGAACCTAATAAACTGGCAATTGAGTTCAAATCTTTTAAACTCCTTGGAGTGATGACTGGTAGCTGAAGAGCTGCTAGTTCATCTCCAAGGCAAGCTGAGTTTCCCTGGAGCAAGGCGCCGAACCCGTAACTGCTCGGAGCGCCTGGCTTTGTCAGCCCCGTCTCTCCACAACAATATTGCATGTCGATAGGTCCTTTGTTGTGCGTGTGTATATTTTGGGCCTGTGTGTGTACCAAGGGAGTAAAAAAACAGAATTTCCCCGAGAGGAATTAGTAAAGTATACAACTTAAAAACAGTCTGGCTAATCATGAAGCAAGAGTACAGTTAATGTTTTATTACATATGAAAAAGACAAAGCAAAAGAATGTTCTAAAACAAACCCAGCATCTGTGAACATGTAGGCAACGTTATCTGTTTAAAATCTTGATTAAAACAATTTCCAAATTAGTGTTTTTCTTGTGATTTAGGCAACTTGTACAGTATGGCATGACGGAGTTAACGGAAGCCCCCCTTCGCTAAATAAAAATACTAAACCTCCAATATCTTAAAAAATGTCAGCGCTAACAAAGAGCCACAGCGAGTGCCAGGCAGAGAGGATTATATTGTTCTTATTATAAGATACAGACTAATGCCTTTTGGCAGGTACTAACTGTGTGTCTCCTACAGGAATCACCAGGATAATTACATCTGTAGTATTTTATCCGGATTTATTCCATTCAACAAACAAGCTTAGCAAGAACAATTCCCTACCTTTTCCCTCTATTGCTTAACAACTCTTTGCTTTCTAGCATCATTAATGACAATATGTGGAGAGAAAGTCTAGCAGAGTAAATGTCTATATAAGTATAAAGTCCATTTCACACACAATCAGCCTTACATATCCTCAGTAGTTTGGTAGCAGTGGACATTTCATAAATATCATACTATTTTTTGTTTAAAAAACAAATGGATTATTTTGGCTCCTTTCCTTTTGTAAGTGAACATATTTGTGTGGTCTGTAGTGTATGTCTTTGTGGAATAGGTGGCATGTTCTAATAAAGCTAAGTGAGTAAAACACTTCCGATTGTCTCTGAGCAGAATGACACGGCAGCATGCCGAAAACGCGGCCTGGGGATCAAAAAAATGAATTGTAAGAGATAATCTGTGTCTGTCTGTCTGTGTGTGTGTGTGTGTGTGTCAGTCTTAAATGGTCATTAAAGCATTGTTATGGAGTACTACAATATGCCATCCATGTGCTTCACACTCAGTAACAGTCAACAGTTCAGGTCAGTGCGGGCACAATGGCAACTGGTTTGTGTCCTGTAACACAGGCTGGCTTATTCAGACAGGACAGGTCCAAACGTCTGTGTGGGCTTCAAGTCAGAGAGAGGGATGTCGGTGAAAGGCAACCACAGAAGGATGAGGCTGCATGACACTTGAACAACTCTTTTCTCTGGTCTCTCTGTCCGTCCCTTTATCATCCTCGGGTTTCACAATCACTAAGCCGATCCCTGACATCAGGCAGTGGGCTCGGAAGTTTCACGGCTCCTTGCCCTTCTCCAGAGTGCTGTGAATCTTGTCCAGGGTTTTCTTGATGCGCAGTGCTGTCAGCCTTGCCGAGGGGTTCTGGTACCAACACTCCTTCATCAGTTTCACCAGAGCAGAGAGAGTCTGCGAGGGAGGAGAGAAACAGAGGATAAAGAGGTTAGGGAAATAAAAGAAGAGTCCCGCAGTGATACCAGCCCAGTGAGAGGAAACTTTGTGAAAATGTGACTGCAAGAGCTTTTAGATGTCTAAGCACATTCTGGGAACTAGCGGGTTAAGGCCATCTCACTTGCATTGGTACAAATCTCTTTTGCCTTGTTCAGCAATTTACAGTTGGGAGATCAGCAATTATCACATTTAATTAGTCATGTCTCTTAAAGCTATGGTTGCCAAATTTTGGCTTCTGACAATAAAATTCATAAAATGTCCTACTATAGCATGCCATAATCATACCATTATGTCAGAAAATAAATTTGTCATAGTATAGTATGTCAGAGAAATGTCAGAAAAAAACATCACTAACAAGGTACGTATGTCAAAAGACATCATAGTATATCAGAAAAATTTCAGAAAAATGCAACAAAGTTTGTAAAGAAACGTCAACGTATCAGAAAAATATAGTATATAGTTTGTCATTAAGAACCTCATAGAATAGCATGTAATAAAAAATTGTTAGTGAAGTATATATATAAAAAAAATGGTATAGTATGCCAAATACGTCATTAAATTATCATGAAAATCATTGTGGTATAAAATGCCAGAAAAAAATCTTATAGTACATTATAAAAAAAAGTATGGTGTTGTATGCTTTAAAAGTCATAGTATAAGGGTGGGGTATTGTCCAACATCGGGGACAGTCTCATAGGATGGAATCTAATAAAGTAAACAAGGCGAGTTAGCCCTTTAAGATAATGCGTACTAGTCCTACATTAAAATGGCTACTATAAGTTAAGAATTAAAGACAGGCATTACCAGCACAATGTCCTCAAATGGACGTCATCTTTAAGGTGGAACGTTCAACTCTAATATAATGCTGGATAATGGTGTTATTTTGTTAGTAAAATCTGAATCCCCCACGTAACCAGAAAGTCATTAGCAGTTGTGTTGCTATGGGGCCTTCTGTAAGTTACTTTGGGGTACCATGATTCTGGAGAAAGCTGCAAGCACCGATACCACAAACCAAGCATTTATTAACGGGCACTGCCCTAGTTGAATTAAAAGAGTATAAGTTAAAAGAATGAATACTTACAGGATCAGAGAACCAACGATTAGGAATGAAAGGCCTCTGCTGCTCCACACACACCACCTTCCTCATGTCCTCGAAGCTGGGGTCATTTGGCACCTGGTCGTAGAACGGAGGCTTGTACTCCTCAACAATGCCTGGACAGTCAAATTGAGATGATAGAAATGAGTGCACGTAACAGGAGCAATAGGATGAACCAGTGGTAAATGCTCCCTCCTAACAGCAATGCCTGAAGCCAATTTGAATTCACAATCATACATTGGAATATAAGATATAAGAGGCGATTGTCTATTATGTCACAGTCCTAAAAATGCACCAAGGCACGCCACTCACCATTGCTGTATGTGCGTCTTGCTATCTCCCACAGCACCAACCCAAAGGCCCAGATGTCCACCCTTTTATATGCATCAAAGCAGTCTATCTGAATGGTCTCGTCCAGTACTTCAGGGGCCATGTAACGCTTGGTGCCGACCTTCGGATTGTTGCCCACATCCAGCAGGTTGTCTGCCTGGGAGTGGGTCACAGCCAGCCCTGTAACATGCAGTCAAATACACTATTTACAGTACATACAGGGTTTTAGCTGGACTTAAAAAAAGATCTGCGCTGACATAGACATTCTTTCACCAGGTAAAAGATAAATAGATATGGCGACTGTGCAAAAGACCAATGGATGAACCGAAGACTGCAACCCAATGTTCATGATGATAGTTTCCAAACATTAAAAAAATGCTCAGAAAGATGCAGTCAGAATATTGGTTTGATTAACATAATGTATTTTGATGTTGGTTTGTCTGAAGCATGAAGTGCTGGACAAGGACCTCTATCATGAAAGGTCTAAAAAAAACAAAAAAAACGGAGACTAACAGATTAACAGTGATCGAAGTAGATGAAGGTAATGTAATGGACGACAGACTGACCCAGGTCTGCGATGCAGCAGCGCAGCTCCTTTGTGACCAGGATGTTTTTGCTCTTCAGATCCCGGTGTGCGATGGCCGGTTTCCCCTCAGTGCCGAAGATCTCTGTGTGCAGGTGCACCAGGCCACACGCTATGGACGCCGCCATCGCCAGGCCCTCCGACGTTTCCACAGCAACTCGTTGCAAGTAGTCATAAAGTGAACCGTTCTCATGGTAATGGGTGATGAGCCACAGCTGGGTGCTGGAGTTGCGAGAAGTCATGTCTGACGCCATGAAGCCTGGGAGGAGAGACGAGGGGCGGCACGACACAACATCTGACATTTAAAAGATCGTCAAAATGTGTCTAACTTTCTTATTTAATTGTTATTATGCTGGATTGCATTATGTCATATTGCACCTCTATGTGCTTTTAAACATTTAGGAGTTAAGACACGAGTATGTTAAAAGGAAGTTGAGATTAAAAAAGACAAGCTGAGTGGAAAACACCCTGCCACATGCATTCAGCTTGAAAACAAACATGTATATCAAGAGATTCTAAAAGTTTTTCTTCAAAGCAACCCAAACTGCTACACATAAAAATCTTTAAGTCAAGATATTTCACATCTATGTTCTTGGCAACAATGCTAAAACCATAATCTCCGACAGGATTTAATGCATTGAAAACAATGCGCCAAGTCACATATTTTACAATAACAATGTTTATTCCCCAATCCACCCGTTCCCCCTTTTTAAAATGGTCTAACAAGATCTAAGGGGTTTGTGTGTAACAGACTCACCCAGTATGTTTTCATGTCTTAGCAGCACAGTATTGTAGATCTCCGTCTCTCTGAACCAGGACCTCTCATCTCTCGAGGAGAAGATTTTGACAGCTACGTTCTCCCCCTGCCACTGGCCCCGCCACACCTCTCCGTACCTTCCTTTGCCTGGATAAAGGAGATCAGAAAAGGAGAAATCTGAAATTGTTGTATCCATTAAGACACTTGAAAAGTGCTTTTAGGGTATTTTCATATAATTGTATGGCTAAATTCCCACTACTAATACTATATACTACTAATACTATACAATACTAATAATTTAATTTAAATGCTGGATAAGTTGCCATGATAATGAGAAAACTTTACATCACCAACCTAAGACAAGTGTTATGGTGTTAAACAAAACAACACAAACAACGAGAAGAATTACAAGGCTTGTGTTTTGACAGTTGCTTTGCAAGTCAAAAAGGATGTGACCTCATCTTATTGTTGCCCTCACATCATCAGTTGGACATTGTTGTCAAATCTCTATCAATTCATGGTAGAACCGATACAAATATTTGATTATTTAAAAATCCGATATGCCGGTAAACATTTTTAAAATAAATCCAGAAAAGCGTTACAAAACATAAACAGATTTCCCTAACATTAGTTATTTGTAGTTATTTATGATAACTATGATAATGATTTAGGTATACTGTCACAACAGAACAGAGGAACATCAAAATATATAAAAAAATAGACTTGATTAAAGGTGAAACAAACCAAAACACATGAACAAAAACAATAATGAATGTTGCCAACAGAGACGTTGTAGAGTGCCCTCTGGTGGACAAACTATGCAACGGCAACGCTCATAACATGGTTGACAGTCTGTTTTTATTTTTTAAATATTCATTTATTACAATCAATTACTTTTTTTATTTTTATAAATCGGCCATTGTGAATGCTGATACCGATTTACAGGGAAACGCCTAATATCGTCCGATAACATCAGCCTGCCGATATATCAGTCAGACTCTAACAAACGGGTTAGATTAACTATTACAATCATCCAAAATCGCTGGTATAAACTGCAAACTGAAACTGAGCAAACGCAAGGATTACTGACACTAATGACAACAAATAGCATTCTGTGTAAGTGAGCTAATCTGTACTGTAGGCTACTTGTGGATTTGTTTATTTGCTGATGTTTAGTATGTCATAATTTATATCACTCTTCTGCATCTTATGATGTAAATTACCTGCGGAAGGCTCTAATTGATCAAATCAGTTTCTAAATCAAAGAGATCTGAATCCAACTTGCAGATGGCCTGAGGACAGTGGTGTGTTCTACGTACCTACACACTCCATCAGGCTGATCTGTCTGGCCACAGTTCTCTGGACGAGGAAGGGAAGACCTGAACCACTGCCTGATGTACACGGGTGGTCCAACAGCTCCTAAAGATAGACACGAATATCAGATTAGCTAGGATGGAAAACATGACCTATTTACAATAAGTTATGATTTTGAGTGTGTAGGCATTACTTAACATCCTTTACTTGCACTACAGACATGTGGGACCTAATTAAGGCTGAGCCAGCAGAAAACAATTGTGGAAATGGTTATGACCAAACCACTTCAACGTTGGTGTGAAATCAGGTTAGTTTCACTAATTAGAATGTTTCATACACCTTGTGAATGCCAGTTAAAATACAACAATATGAAAGATTGTTTTCACAGAAATCATGTTTCTATTATATTCAAATGAATTCAATGTATCCATAGAGAACCATACAACCTTGTCAAAAGTGAATTTGAAACTAGCAATTTTTAACTTAGCACCATTTAAGGCAACACATTTAGATCAGTGTTTCTCAATGAGGTTGGTACCGCCCCCCCAGGGGCGTTCTGATGATGACAGGGGGCGCTGGAAGCAATAATGTCTTAAAGGGGGGTGTTGGTGTGCCTTTAGGGGGAATTTGTTTTAAGGCGAGTTTACACCAAGGATTCACAACAATGCTATAATACTATACTATACAATACTATTCAGGGCAATTAGCCTACATCTTATTTGAAGGGGGCTGGTAAGGGACCTGGAGAATGGATAGGAGACACTAATGGACGGACACTAGTTCCAAAAAGGTTGCAAACCACTGATTTAGATCAACGAAATCCTTCACCACAATTTGAAGACACCCTGAAAGTACCTTTTCAATACAGATGCACACACTGTTACAGCTGGGAGTGAGAAGAATATGTGAGATGAAACCTCTGTTTATTTTGTTGTCAAACCCTTTTCATTGTTTCAACAAGAACTGCTCATAGTCTTACTGCTAATGTGCTGTCTCCCACATTGGAGGTGATGAGGCCGTCTATGGCTCCCTGCTCAGTGTCAAATTCCTGCAGCCTCTGCAGACGGCCGTGATGGAGCCTCCTGCAGGCCAGAACTGACACTACAGACAGCAGAGCCAGAACCACCACTGGACCAAGAACAAAGAGAGCTAAGGTCCCCACTCGATACCCAACCGGCTCCCCTTCTGGAGCTGTGAGCAAGAGTAGAAAAGAAAGAGTGGATTAGATACTAACATTTTCTTTTGTCAGATTATCTTATAGTCACCTACTGAACATGATTGGTCTATTTGACAATTAACTGCCTTGCAAAAATGATATCAACCTGTTGGAAGCAGAGACATCAGCGAACTCCTGGTGTTGTTGCCGTTGCACATATCCTGGGAGCAGCAGAAAATGGCGTGGTGGAAGGATGGAGCTGTGGAGCAAATCAAACTGATTTTCTCCGACCCCTCCAGGCAGCCACGCTCAAATACCACCCCGCTGCCACCCTTGCCAACTTTGACAGAGGAGAAGCACCGGGTACCATGGCACTGGGTAGCTTGGAGGCATGTCGGGCTATCACACAGACACGCCAACTGTCCATCTGTGGAAGAAATGATACAAGTTAAGCAAAAACTCAAGCTGTTTCATAAAGAACGAAACACATAAAGAATGTTGACTTATTTAAAGCAGCAAGCCAACAGAAAGACATGTTTCTTACTCTCGCCCAAACTCGCAAAATGCCCATCTGGCAAAAACATAACTGTTGGCTAAAAGACAGACAAGATGCAATAGGCACTTGGTCACCAGGAGGGTGGGACTTACACTGCGTCCAAAATTAAGTCTGTAGTCACATTGATGTAATAACCTATTACTGATTTTGTCGCACTGTTGCTTGCTCTGGAGGAAACTACTAGAACTGTTGGGTCCTTGTAAATTCTGGAGGGGGGTCTAGACCTACTCTATCTGTAAATTGTCTCGAGATAACTCTTGTTATGAATTGATACTATAAATAAAATTGAAGATGCCTTTGTCCAAGGTGACATACAAATGGGGGACAATCCAAGCCATAGCAGATCAAGGAGAAGCCTTCTGGATTAAGGGCTCCTGCACATTGCCTGCGTGGCACGAGTGTGGCGTTTCTGTTCCGTGGCGTTTTCTGTCTTTGCACAACAGAAACATGTCTGACGTGGTGCTGCTGCTGCCCTTGTTTGACATGTGGGGAGAGATGTGGAAATGTACTGCACTCAAGCCGTAGTATACTGTTCAACACAAATATATTCTGATTTGTTGACAGCAAAGGCAGCGTTGGCAGTATTAAAGGCAAAATAGGCTACCAAATATTTCAGTCTGTATTGACAGGTGCAATTCTTTTCTTTTTTTTATTACTTTCATGTCAAAACCTAGAGACTTCAAACATTAAAATGTAATTTATTAAATGTATCACACCATGCAGGCAGTGTGCAGAAGCCCTAAGTGCCTTAACACTCCGTCCCACCTAACTTGACTTACACAGAACTGCAGGTGCATAAATTAACCAAGCTTTTCTAGGAAACTGTCGTGTTTTTTTGACTTTGCATGTCCAGAGCTTTGGAGTGGGACATTACCAAATGGTAGAATCCATGTCAGTTGTAACACTTGTAACTAGTATAACCTACGTGGTGAAAAAAAAAAGAAAAGATAAGATAAACAGCTGCCAGCCATATAGTTGTTCATCATGAGAGTTTGAGTGCACAGCAAAAACAGCAGATGAGATCACGGTCGAGAACCAGTAAAAACATAATGTGGAGGACAATACCTGAGCCCTCGGCTGTTGTCTGCAGGGTCTGCAGCAAGAGCACCAGAAGGACGTGGACACTGCAACGACCCATGTTTCAGTGCACTAACAGAGGGAAGAAAGAGGACCCAGACACAGTTTAAATGAGTACACTCTTGCAAAGAGAATGTTTTCTAAACAGCTCTGCCAAAGATTCATACAGTAAGGAGGCAATCAATTTCAATGGCTGAACACTAATAGTCCTCTGTTTGTCAAATCTTTATTTAAAACACATGACTGATTATGGAATTAACTGCAGCCTTTTAGAACCACCTGGAATAAAATTACACTTAAGTTAAAATAAGTAAATGTTTTTACCCTAACATAGCATATTCACGTCCTTGGTTAGTTAGTTGTTTGTTAACGACCTAATTATAACTAATGGCATTAAGGTCACATTTTCTCTACAGGAGGTGTTCTTCTGCAAGTTAACAATAAGTGTAGCATTTTTAACAACTAAGGTTAGCTATCACGGTAACACCTTAAATGTCAATGTCACAGCCACTGGTTTTGACGTAAAGCAGACGACCAAGCAAAGCTATCAGCAATTCCCCTTGGTAGACCTCACGGACTGAGGGCTTGGTTGTTTGCTGAAGCTACAGGCCATTAACAAGCGGTTCTATTGGTCGTCCGCAGGCGCCAGTCAGACAGACGGCTGCCCGCTGCTGCTGTTAGCCATGCAAGCTAAGCTAGCTGCAAAGCACAAGGCGCTGCCTAGCAGCTGGGCGAGGACCCTTAAAACAGAGCGATTAAAAACATCCACCTACCTGGCACACACGAATTGCGGCCTCTAACTCATTCTGTAATGTTTTTGTATCCCTATAATAGGTTTAAATAATCGTATTGGCGTTGTTTGCGATGCAAGAAGCAGAAAGCAGGACAACAGCCCAGCCCACCCACTGGCTGTCTTCCCTTCCAGCTACACATGACGTCACCAAAACATTATCATCGAGATGCATTGTGGGGCAGTGGAGTCCTCCAACAGGTTGTAGGCTAAAATAACCATAACATCAGTGATTTATTAGGCTACATACAGGTCTTTCATTAGCTTTATATGACAATTCATTACGGGCGATTTACTTTGCTTCATTGCTTATATCTAGTTAGTTGGTACTCATCCTTGAGTTTCATTAATTTGTAAAAGTTAAATATAAAACGAATTAAAATAATAGTAAGATAATTAATTTGCAGGAGAGTAAAAATGCAGCAAAGTGCAGATTCACCACTTATGCCTAAATAATATAAAGCAATGTTCACACTATCAATAATATTATGTATGACTACTGCACTATTTAAATATTTCTAGATACACTGTTGTAAGACAAGGATTTTAATACCACTATCAGACATATAGGACTATCAAACTTTGACTCAGACGACCATATCGGCTTCAGGGAATATTAGGGAGAATCCATGGAGTATATTGTAATTCAACTCTGAAAAAATTTCTTACAGTCCAGTCTGTGTGGGTGAGCATTCACTTGGCAATCTAACACTTACAGAGTAGGCTGCAGCGCCACAAGGATTTGTAAACAAGACAGTAATTATAGGATCCAGGAAAACTTCCCACTATGTCAATATATATTTAGTCTCCCCATACAAGACTTGAGTTTAATAACTACCAATGAATAGGCTGCTGATATAGTTAAAACTTATGTCATTGGTCAGTTTCTCAACATGATGTGCTTGTTGATCATTTTAATTAGTGTACTTGCTCCCCATGAACTACATTCTTGTTTTTTTGTCTGTTTGCATGCTTAGGCATGGGGAATGTACATGAATTTCTGTTTGGTTATATTTATTTGAGAATGTCCTTGTCTAACATTGCAGTCACTGTCCTTCATAGAGACTGCTACACAGAAAGTTGGTAGTTTTAGCTAAATTTTGATCAATGCCTTATTCTCTATGAATCAATTTGTCATGTGAGCCACTGCCTGAGTGACAGACCACATGAGGTCAAGGGTCACCATTTGCATTATCCTTTTAACAAAACTTACCTGGACCATATGATATGTTTGAAACTTTTTAGATTAGATAGCAATCCATATCAGTGAATATATGTAGAGTATGTGAAATTATGATGTGCTATGTTTCCGCTGTCAAAATATGATTTACATGAGAAGAAACACAGAAGGAAAGAACACATTTCAGGATTTCCTGAATTGTTTATTGGTGAAGGCAGGCCAACATATCGGGAACAAACACTAATGTCCCAAGATACTAATGCACTATTGTGAACTTAAACATTTGTCAGCATATATTTATTTATTTATGGAGAGAGGCTGGTTTTCAGGTCCTCATCTACTAAACAAAATTGATTTCGAAACCAGAAGTGTTATTTTGGTGGTTAACCACCCCTCTTTGCTCCCACTGTTATTCATTACCTATACTATTTAACTGCTTGATTAAAAAAGCAGTGCTTCCTTGTCCCTTTACCCATTCGTGCTGAGGATCAGATACCACCCCCCCCCCCCAAAAAAAAGACCTCTCCTTCTCTTAAAAAAACTTAATGAAAACTAAGATGACTTTTTATCTCCCAAGCAATCATGCAGATCTGTCATTGCATAACACTTGACAACTAAAAGAAGGTCCTGAGAAGAGTTAATTACTTTACCTGAGTGTGTGTGTGTGTGTGTGTGTGTCTGTGTGTGTGTGTGTGTTTGTGAGTGTGTATGTGTGTGTGTGTGTGTCTAAAGAGAGAAAAAGGAGAATTGTATCAAGTGGCAGATATGTATTCCCTCCACTGTGTCCTGTGGCTGCGAACAATAGCCAGTGCTGTTTGTTCTTGCTTACCTGGGGCTTTGGTCTCCAGTGAGTTGGAGCAAGACCCAGCCAGTATCTATTCTCCACGAGCACAGCTCCAGCACAGAGACACATTGTCTGAAGCTTTTTTAATCAAAGACCCTGGGTCAACATTCTGTGCCAGCTGACCTGAACCGTTCCGAGCCTACGTGTGTCTAACACTATCCTCCCCACTGGGGATAAGTCTCAGTGGATAATTGGAGGAGGAAACGCTATACTGCTATCATGAGATGGAGGAAGGATTATACACTAAGGACTTTGACTTTTAAGAGGAGGGGCTAGAGGAATAATGTAATGTTTTCTTCTTTCTACATCCAGCCTACCTGCCTTTTTCTCCCACCTTACCCTTTCACCCCCTGTTTCTGTCTCAGGACCAGGTTACAAGAGAGGGAGGGGAGTAGCTGAGTGATTTTTTTGCCCAATGAAATCCACCTGCTCCTCAAGTATGTTGTATTAGAGAGATTGTCCCAAGCAGATTGCCTACCAGAGCCGACATGGAGCGTCTAGAGAGAAGACTGCCTGTAGCTTTCCTCCTCCTTCTGCCTCTTCTGTATGTCAGCTGTGTCTCCAATAAAAAAACTACAGGTACAAAATAATTTCAATTTAATTTAATTTTCTATTTGTAGATTTTTTAACAGACTTGTCATTAACTCTAACCTAGGTGCCTGTTTCAAATGATGTTTTACATGATTTAGAAAGTGCAGTTAGGGGTGTCAGCATGAAACATGTGTTCTCTTATAGTGCTTCATTTTCACTTAATTTGCAACTCTTTCCCCCTGTTTTGTTCAGTATCCTGGTGTGTGTTGTCGGACGCTGAAGAACAGAAGTGTCTAGATTTGGCCGGGAATGCCACAGCTCAGAATATAAGAGGAAGTTTGCAATGTGTCCGTGGCCTGAACACCAGAGACTGTATAAACAAAATCAAGGTACCTGAAGAAAAAGGGGTGGGAAAGTGGACTGACCATTTTGCCGTATAATAACCACGATTATTTTCACCTTCATTAATTACTCAAATTCAAATACATGTCATGTGAAATGTTTCAGCTGCATGGAACAAACAAAACAAGCAGCTTCTGTATTTGTTGTCAGATTTGTTGTCAGAATTTGGAATAACCGAGCATCCTTTTGTGATTTGACATTAACAAAATAAATGTGTTTTTGGTAGAATGGGACAGCAGATGCTGCCTCCATGTTTGCAGATGACATCTATGCTGCTGGCTTCTGCCACGGCCTCGAGCTGGCTGCAGGAGAGTCCCACAACGGAGTGGGTAAGTCCCAGGTTTGACCTTTACAACAGCTAATAAAGGAAAGCACTGAAGCCTCAGCAGATTAACTAATGTAAGTCACTGAAGATAAAATCCGCAAAAGCTTGCTACAGCCACTTACACGGTGTGTGGACACTATTATTCTTTGTGTCTTGTACCTTTATTAAACATTTTCTTATTTTCCCCCCCATGTTCCCCTGATCTGACAAATTATTCCCACTTGCTGTTTTTTTCTCCCAAATCCTCCTTCCAGATGGTTTTGGCTACTACGTGGTGGCGATGGCACGTCGCTCCTCGTCAGACCTTTCCCTGCTGGAGATGCACGAGCGTAGCTCCTGTCACCCCGGAATACGCACCACAGTGGGGTGGACTGTTCCTATTGGCTACCTGGTCAACACTTCCCAGATCAGCATAGGGGAGCAGTGCAACTTCCCCAAAGGTTAGACAGAGCGGCATGGGAATAGGTGCAGATTGAGGCAGGAAAGGTGAGGGGATGTATAAGTGTGTGTGTGTGTGTGTGTGTGTGTGTGTGTCTGTGTGTGTGTCTGTGTGCCTGTGTGTTTCTGTCTGTGTGTGTGTGTGTGTCTTTCTGTCTTTGTGTGTTGATGTGTGGAAGCTATATGAGAGGTTCAGAGGGCGGAAGGATGAAGTAGTGATGTGGAACGAAGAGTGCAGGCATGAAGGAGACTGAAGGTAAGAGGAGAAGAGTCAGTTAGAGAACAGTGCATCTGTCTCTGTAAATGTGAGTGTGTGTGTCTTTGTGTCTTTGTGTCTGTGTGTCTGTGTGTCTGTGTGTCTGTGTGTGTCCATCTGTGTGTGTTGATGTGCGGAAGCTATATGAGAGGTTCAGAAGGAGGAAGGATGAAGCAGTGATGCGGAACGAGTGTAGGGATAAAGGACACTGGAGGTAAGAGGAGAAGAGTCAGTTAGAGAACAGTGCATATGTCTCTGTAAATGTGAGTGTGCTTGTGTGTGTGTGTTTGTGTGCGTGCGTGTGAGCGTGCGTGTGTGTGGGTGTAACAATGAAGAGAAAGACATACTGGAAGATCGTTGTTTCCTCAAGAGGGGGAGAAGGAAGCAAGATAATGAAGATGAATAGTTTTCTTATTGTTTACAAATCCCATAAAACCCACAATGACTTGATCTTACTAAACAAATACTGCCTTTGTATTTAAATGATGATATATCTTAATCCTCTTTGCCAAAGAGCTCCATTCTTGTTCAGAAACTATTTAAAGGACATTAATGCCAAACCACTGACCAAATGTTGCTTTAACATGAAATACATCAGCACTGTAGTTTATTTTGAGTCTTGCCACCAAATAAGTATTAATCTGCACCCGAAAATGGTCAGCTGAATGTTACAGTAACACAGCAACATTACTCAAGTTTTATTGCAACCCATTCAATCAATTCAATCCAAAATGTGGACACAGAGTTTAAATTGTAATTTCCCCATTGGGGATCAATAAACAGATTTATTAAATACACAATAAACAGAGCTGAGGGCTGCAGGGTAGTGGACCGTTGTTTTTTGACAAAAATAAAAAAGGAAATACATACAGAATAATATAAAATTGTTTTTAAAAAATTGCAACTACCTTACCGTGTAATTTCTAGTCTGGATCATATGTTCTTTATATGACAGTATGTAGGGAAAAAAACATTATTGAAGTGTCAGTTAACACTATAGATACAACACTACAAAATAAAAACATCTTACAAGACAATTACCAATTACTTTAATTAAAAAAAAAAAATCAAACCATAGAGTATTTTCATTATCAATAAAGCTGCCGATTTTGTTTTCAAAATAAAATGTTGCATATTAAATGTGTAAAGTTGCAGTTACAATTTCCTATAGCCAAGGTGCAATCAAAGCCTAAAATATATTCCATATACTATCACATAAACAAAACAAAGCGGCACATCTGCACAAGTTAGAAGCTGAAACTTAAAAACACATTCAAAAATAAATGTGTATATTTTTATTAATCACTTCAACGTTAACTGTAGTTTAACCCTTCTTTTTGAGAGTGCACTTGTAGTGGCTAATTGGAGGAATGGCTTTTTAATTAAAAATGAATTAGCCTGCTTTAACCTTTCCTATACTTCTTCCAACTAATTATTTGTCTTTTTCACCAGCCGTCGGCAATTTCTTCGGTTACAGCTGTGTGCCGGGGGTCAAGGATGCCCAGCACGACCCGAGAGGCAACAACCCCAAGAACCTGTGCGAGGCCTGTATAGGAGACGACAACGACAGACACATCTGTGCCAACAACCACAGAGAGAGGCACTACGGAGAGGCAGGGGCGCTGAGGTACAACACTGACACTGATACCATGGGAAATAATATGCTAATGAGACCCAGAGGTGAAGTAGTTGTTACAACTTCTGCCTTTGTGTACCCTATTTTATATCTAGTACAGCCTGCTGTCTCCATTAAGGCAACATAGTAATTAAAGCAGCCTGCCCTCAATCTTATAGAGCACTTAAAAACAAACAAAGTAGACCAAAGTGCTGTTCAGAAGAATAAATAAGACATATAATAGAAACTCACACTGGCATAAAATACAAATTAAGAGACATAAAACATGAGAAAACAGCTGTCAAAGGCCAAGGAGAAGAAGTGGGTTTATAATAAGGGATTTAAAAGCAGCGGGTGAAAAGGCCTGTCTAATGGGCAGAGGCTGATGGGTCCACAGTTTAGGAGCTGCCACAGTAAAGGCACGGCCCCCTTTGAGCTTACGCTTCGTTGTGGGATACAGAGCAGTTGATCTGTTAAGTTGCTGAGCTAATCAGTTTTAGGTTAAAAAGCTAACATCGTGATGATAGTAATAACACGTTGACGAATGAGTGACCTGAGTGAGTGTTTTAGTTAGAAAACGTAAAATATTACCTAACATTCATTAAATTGCAAACAGAACTCCATTGCAAACACAACTTTTTAATGTGACTTTCACTCAATGCCTGCATGTGAAATGATTTGATTCACACACACATATATATATATATATATATATATATATATATATATATATATATATATATATATATATATATATATATATATATATATATATATATATATATATATATATATATATAAATAAATATATCTATTACCGAGTGTTATTCTGCTCAGTGATGTAGTGAGATGTAAATAAGAAATTTATGTCATTAAATCTTGAAGTGTAACAATTGAGGAAAATGTATTCATGGTCTCCAGAGTCATGCTGTTACAAAAACACAAGAGTGCTGATTTCCACCTTATTCATCTATTTATAGATGAAATATGTCTGATTATTTGATTATTCGTTTGGTTCATGTTTTTCTTTCAGGTGTGTGGCAGAGAACCTCGGGGACGTGGCCTTTGTTAAACACACAACAATCTTTGAAAATGTGGACGGTGAGTGCTAATGTGCATTTTAGAGACTGCACCACTGGTTATATAATGACATAATTTTAGAATTTGAATGTATGATGAGGTTATTTGGGGCCAGCAGAGAGAGAGAGAGTGCTAGTCTGTGTCAAGACACAGGATGTCAGTGTTTCACAATTTTCTTTTACATTGTGTGAAATCCAAAATAAAAGGAATAGATTGCACAGTTTACATGGTACATGATGTGTGTTTGTCAGACAGAGATCAACAAACAGACAGATAGATAACAGTGAGAAACAGATATCAATACAGGCAGTCGTTCAAACATTTTGTCCAGCTAGAAAATGCCCTAATTCTTTGTTTGCCGCATCTGCTCCTCCGCTTTGGGCAACATCCAAAATTAATGGTGATCATTATCCCAGTCACGCTACACAGACTCTGCTGGTGGAAGAAGCAGTTTAACGCTGGCTCCACAAACACTGTAAAATTAGCTGTTTAACAAAGCATGCTTTCTCATATGGTTCAGAAATGTCCCGAGTCAGACCAATTAACGGCAAAAACACACGAGGTTTGTGCTGTTGTCTAGAAAGGGAGAAGGTTGCTTCAAGGTGGTCCATCTTTTGCCTTTATTTGTATGGCTAACTATTATTTTGTGTGCTTTTGAAATTCTTAGGTGGCCAACAAAATGACTCAAAATTAAAATGTGAAATATTCTCAATAAAAAGTTTACATTCTCATCACAAGCAGATTTAATAAGATGTATTGTAGCTAGCAAGTGTAATTTGGAATATTGTGTTGTTTCTCCTTTACACCTTCTCTCCTCTGCTGCATAGGTAAGAACCAGGAGTCCTGGGCCCTGGATCTGGAGCTGGAGGACCTGAAGCTGCTGTGCCCAGATGGAACCGAGGCGGGTCTGGATGAGTTTGACCGATGCCACCTGGCAGCTGTCCCCACTAACGCTGTGGTGGTCCGCATGGAGGACAAGTGTCGTGTCTGGAAGTACCTGGAACGTTTACAGGTGGGTGTGGACCAAAATTGCATCAGCCGTGTGTGAGCGTGTGTGCGTGTTATTCTCCAGACATACGTGTTTATTCCTGTCTCATACCTCTGTGGTGTTTGGTTTATGGACCAGCACAACTCAGAGCAACGGTATCTGCTGAACTGTCAACTTTCTTCTTTACTGAGTGTGTGTGGGAGAGGCCAGATGACTGATACGTCCTATTCTGATCCCCTGGCTACACGCTCACACAAACCAAGAAAAACACAAACACATGTACACAGAGCATGCCAACGCACTACCATGCCCTTACACATTAAGCCCTATCACGCAGCTTCTCTCTCCTTCAGAATGCGTTTGGCAATGCCACGGAGGGCTTCCGTCTGTTCAGCTCAGCAGGCTACGGCGAATCCGATCTGCTCTTCAACGATGCCACCCACCACTTGCAGAGGGTTGTGGGTAGCTACACCTCTTGGCTGGGCCCTACCTACACCACCATGCTGCAAGCCTTTGAGTGTGAGGGTAAGAGTGATGGTATCTTTTTGCTTATGTGTAAATGTGTGTTTCTGTGGATTTGCTGATGAAGCGAGTGGCTACAGGAGTGTGTTTTCCTTTGTGTTTGTCTTTGTATCCACTACAGCTGTTCTCATTATTGTGCTTTACCACCAACAGGCTTCTGCTGATGGAGCAGGAGGAAGACATCCACCGTGTCACTGTCCACCTCCTACCTATGTCTCAGTCCTCCCTTTCTGCGTCTCCTTGTTGCTATCTGTGTCCTTCTGCCACTCCATCTTGCCATCTCTCATTTTCTTTGCTTTGCGTTTGTTTTCTCCCTGCATTTCCCCACCCATTTTCTATATCACCATGCCCCCACTCCTCCTCCAACCTAGTGCTTCACTTGACACATGCTGTCTCTTTTTTTAAAGAGGGGTTTGATGCATTTTTTTAGTGTAGATACCCCATAACCATCATCTCGCCCAATATTGATTTACACATACAAAAACTCTACAAAACACTCAAGAAATTGTGTCCTTCTTGTTGCATTAGCCTAAGTGTCAGTATCACCCATACCCCCCCCCCCCTCCTCCCACAGGGTCTGTCTCTGGCACTGAACAACTGGGTGCTATTAACTTTGAGCTTAGAGGTCTCAATTACTGTACGTGTATGTGTGGATGTAAGTATAGACTTTTATTCCCACAGCCATTATTGCCCTAATTGGCAGTCTGGCATATCATACTGTTTGTGTGTAAGTGAGAAAAAGTGTGTGTCTGTAAGTTTATGTGTTAGTGTGTTGATAGGATTGCTGCTTTCCCATGGCTTGTATAGGCTTAGGACCTTGGCTCACTGCTTTCTCACGTCTGGTATGGTGGAACGGACTCTGCCAGCTCACAGTGTATTGTTACACCATACAGTAAGGAGAACCTGGATTAGGGCTTGGGCTGCCTCCAGTTACCCAAGTGAGTCTCTCTCTCTCTTTTTTTTTTATAGCTTCAATAATTTTCTCATCTGTTCTCATCAAAAAATATTTGCATCAACCAAAACTTCCAAAATGGGCTCTCCAGTATCAACTGTGTCAGTCCTGCTTCAACAAATAAAGGAATGTAGTATTTGGAATAAATTTTTTTTCCCAAGTTATCATTTATACTTTAAGATTCCAATGGCAAGACGTTGATATTGACAGAGGTTCCTAACAGAAAGATGTCCAAGACATGGTGTTACAAGCAGAAATTAGTCAGTGCAGTGTGTAATATTATCAAAGAATTTTCACAAAGAAGAGTCTTACTGAATACTACACTGTGAAGAAATGGTGATTGTGAGATATTCAAGGAAGGGTAATTAAAGAATCACAGTTCACATCAGCATGTTGATCTACAGAATAGTGTACTGTAAACTGTACAGACTGCTCTGGGCTTAAGTTGAGTCTATATCTTTATTACCTTCACGTTTTGCACCACAGAGGTTCGGCAATACACTGATAAACCGGATGAAGTTCTCCTCGCCAAACTGTATTTTTTGGCCTCATTGTACTGAAAGACATCCACCGAGTTAGAACTAATACAACAGATGCTGGCGCTTTTGCAGGACTCTGTTTTGCAGGACTCTGTTTTGCAGAAGAAACCCAATGTTTACTTTTTTAAATAAAATCCTGTCATAATTCATCATCATTACATTACATTACAGTACATTACATGTTGGCTCCTGATGGCAAAAAAACTCAAAAAAAAAAAAAAGATACCACAATTATTGAGAGACGCAATGTTTTTCACCTCATTTGCGGAGGGTGAAAGGCACATCTGTTGTACTAATTCAACTTTGGTTTGTACCATTGGTGTTGTTTCTGCTATTTTTTATTTTGACAGGCTTCAATTTATGTAAAGACTCATCATGGCTTGAGTGTGTACTGTTGCAAACCTTCTCTTTTTTTCAACCAATTAAATGAACGATGATAAAGAAGTAATCCTCTCTAGTCCTTTTACGAGCTGACTTCTAATTATCTTGAAACAGCTACATGATATCTGTGTGGAAATGAATTATGCTTGATAACTCTCGGTCCGTCTCACACTCCCTTTTCTTGCTCTCGGTCTCGGTCTTTCTGTCTCTCACACACATAATATTCCCTCAGATATAGGCTGTATGCTGGAAGGAGAGAGCGAGGCGAGGAAGAGGAATTAGGACGGAGAGAAGTAGAAAAAAAAGGAAGGTCACACACACAAAGACCTGCATACAGAGACTCAGTTGCTCACTCAGGTGGAGAGAGGCACCTCCCAGGTAGACAGGTGAATAAGGGACACCAAATCTTCATAGGTGGTCCCCACAAAGAGACAGACCTCTACTGAGCATGCACCAAATGGCCCTGCTGGAACTGCTTCACCTCATTGACAACATTAATCCTTTAGAGGAAGTCTGTGGCTGTGACGGAGGAGTACCATTTAGCAGCAAGCAGATACTGTAGATAAAACTGCATTGCAGCAGAGTGCTGCAATCACTCTCAATCCTCAGCTCTCTTGCTGGCCATTTTGCTGTAATGCATAAATAAAAACAACTAATGTGGCCCTTAGTACAGCCTTCTCAACCATGAGTAGTTTGTAAGAGAGGAAAGTGTGCCGATATACCACTGGTGGAAATTAACTAATAATTCAATACATTTGCACTCATGTAATCAGCATAAAAACAGATCACAGAAGTGAAATAAGATAAAGTCTGGAAGATCAAAAAACCATAGACTTCCACCCAGTTGATAGTACTGTAATAACCTAATCTAAATGAACTTGCAAAATAATAATAATAATAACAAAATAAACATATATGTTGAACTAAAAACTTTGATGTATTTTAATTGTACGCACCTCAACCTTTCTACTGCACTGCAGCTGTGCATTTAGAGTAAGTAAGTAAGTAAGTAAGCAAGCAAAATGTTTGCTACCGGTACCGTAAATATTGACACTTTACGCCATTCAACTTCTACTTCTCGTACTTTTTCAAAATAAAATATTATACATTTTCCATTTATCTGACATAGATTGTTAGCCTACTATTCACTTAAGCAATTTTTCATGCCAAGTAAATGATCAACTTGCAAAATATGACTCAATGCTTTAGATTTAAGTAGTTAAAATTGTCTCCACATTGAAAGATTACACAAGTAAAATGCTGCTCATAATTTAATGCACCACTGATAACAATCTAATTATTATAGTATAATGCTGTTCTGCATAAAGTCCTTAAACGTTGATACTTTCGGTATTTTATTCTTAATGCAGGCCTTTATTTGTAATGGGGTATTATTTAGTTGAGTGTTGCTTAAGTAAAGGATCTGAGCACTTCACTATTGACTAAAATAGTCTAGTGGTAGAATGTACCGTAATACAACACTCTGAAATGGCCCATTTTAAATATAGAGCACTTTTGTAGCCTACATCTTGCTGCAAATACTTGATCATTAACCCTTAAAGGTCCCATGGCACAAAAATGTCACTTTATGAGTTTCTTTTAACATTAATTTAAGTTCCCTCAGCCTGCCCATGGTCCCCCAGTGGTTAAAAAGGGCGATAGGTATGAACCAAGCCATGGGTATGCTGCTCTGCCTTTGAGAAAATGAAAACTCAGGTGGGCCGATCTGGAATCTTGACCCTTATGACCTCATGAGGGGCAAGGTTACCTCCCCTTTCTCTGCTTTGCCTGCCCAGAGAATTTGGCCCTATGATGAAAGAGAGACATCATGGCTTTCAAACGAGACAAGTGGCAGTTGGTCAAGGCTTCCGTCCTATGGCCTCCATCTTGCCCCCCCCCCCCCCCCCCCCCCCCCCCCCCCCCCCCCCCCCCCCCCCCCCACCGTATCTTCTCTTCAAAAGCTACAGACTCAGAAATGGTACATCCTAAGGACAGCTCATTGTGGGACTGGCTCTAGTGGTTGTAATTCTGCACCAAGGTGGAATTTTGGGAAAGAGACTTTAGATATGGTATAAGAGGTATTGAATACTTATCCCGGTCCTTGTTGATGTCAACATGTCTACATACAAAAGTGTGTAAGGATGCATGTTTGCTGGGAAGATTTGTGTTTGAATCCGTGCAGGCGTGTTATCACACGTGTTTGTGGGTGTCTTTATCTCCGCTGATGCGGGTGATGGCACAGGAATGGAGACAATTTGACCGGAGGTTGCGAGGCGAGAGCGGCAGAGAACAGAGGGATGACAGTGATGGAGGGGGAGAAGAGAGAAGAGTGACAGGTAATCCATCAGAGGCGTTACTGTCATTATTCAATTACCACCCATCCTTAGCACTCCCGATAACCCCGACACACACACACACACACACACACACACACACACACACACACACACACACACACTGTTGCATTGCATTGAAGTTGCATTGAAAAAGTGGATCCACTTACACAAGGTGGGTTTGTGCTGTGTTGGTGGGGAGGTGAGTCAGGGCATGGGGCTTGGCACTGCTTCTTTATATGCTTTTAGTGCATCAGACCCTTGAATCTCAACTCCATCTTCTCTCATGTCCTCTACTCCCCCCTCACCTCTCTCATCCTTCACTTTTTCTCCTCCTCATCTCTACTCCCCTGTTGCCACTTCTTCTACCCTTTCCCTCCATCTCTACTTCCCACCTTGTCCACCTTTCCCTCTCATCCTTTTCCCTCTCATCCCCCTCCTCTTCTTCCCCATCTACACAGCTCATTCCGTCTCCTGAGCCCAGAGCCGATAAGGAACATGGAGTATGATTAGACACCAGTGACACCAGGCTTATCGCTCTGCTCCCATAATGCTCCCCAGATCACTTACAGTACACAACAAAAGCAGCGCAGCGCAGCACACACACACACACACACACACACACACACACAAACACACACACGATCAGCAAGTCTCACAACACTGGCTATCATTTCTTAATATCTTTTTGTGTTCGGTTTGTGTGACGGCACATGTTGTCTCCATATTGGTGCAAGAGCTGGGTGAAAAATGACCGTGAGCAGCAAATTGTTTGAGTGTGAAGCGCAGGGAGGAGGATGTTTATGCATTACAGTTTGTGCAGGTGAGAGTGAGTGTGACATGAGGGTTCATAGCTCAGTGGCTTCCACTGGAGGAGAGAGTTTGAGGCACCAATCACTAGATGGCACTGTCTCCTCAGCAGTGTGCACTACATCCATCAAGCCTTTTCCAATTTAACAGCTGTAATGCAACAGGGTGATCCAAACAGCACACGCACTGAGGCTCCTCTCTCACCATCACAACTCTGTTTGTTTCTGCATCCTGCGCCTCCCTCCTGTTTTCTCATTCACACCCCCCCTCACTCTCTTATTTCTCCTCTTTTCTCATGTATACTCCTCTTTCATGTCTTCCCCTCTCCTCACCCTATCCCGTTTTTCCCCCTCTTTTGATTTATCCTCTCCTTTTTTTCCGACTCTCCTCACCTCATCCCGTCCTTCCTCCTCTGTTGATCTCACCTCTCCTTTTTCTTTTCTATTATCCTTAACTCAATCTTTCTCCCCTTTCCCTCTTGTCCTGTCCACTACTTTTTCTTTCTGTCTTTATTTATTTCCTCTCTACTCTTTACTTTGTCTCCTTATGTCCCCTGTCTCCATCTCTCGTGTCCTTTGTTTGTCTCCACCTCCCAATCTATTCCCAATCTAATCCCCTTCTTGTCTCCACCTATCTCTCCCTTCTTGACCTTTATCTCCTCTCCTCTCTCCTACTTTTACCCCATTTTCTACTTTTCTGTTAGTTTTCTCATTAATCTCCTCTCATCCATACCGCGTTCCCTTCTCCCTTTCTTCCCTACTCTCATCTCTCAATTATATCTTTTACATTCTTTCTCTCCGTCTCTTTTTCCTGTCCTCGTGTCCTCTCATTTCTTCCTCTGTTCTCATTTCTCTTTTACCTTGTGTTTCTCTTCTTTATTCCTCTTTCTCCTCTCCTTTCTTCTTCTTGTCTACACCTGTTTTCTAATTTCTTCTCCTTTTTCTTTTTCCTCCTCTCCTGTCCTCTCCTCTCCTCTCCTCTCCTCTTCTCCATGAGGCAGTGGCTCTGTAATGTTGATAGGACATGCTCTCATTAATAACCTACACTCTGAGAGTCTTTGCTAGTGAAGCGTGAATCTCTCATTCGTTTGGGGACAAACAGAGGGTGTTTCACGAGCGTGTGTATGTGTGTGTCCGCGCGTGCGCTCTCGCAAGTGCGTGTTTGCTAAAGACAGAAAGAAGACAGACAAAACCAGAAAAAACACGACGGGTTGAGGCAATGTAGAAAAGCATGTTTCCTCACGTTGTTTAGTGGTGCTGGATCAGCTGGCAGACTGCTGGTCCAATATGTTTTATTTGTGTGTACTGTAGGTGGGCGCGTGGATCAGTTGCAAAAGTCCTTGAGTCTGACCCTGTTAGGGAACCTTGCCTTTGGGCATCCCATAGCCCAGTGCTCATTACTGCTGTAGGCACACTCGCACAAATGTACACACACCTATTTACACACAAACTTACATTGCGCACGCTACAAAGCCATCGTCTCGCGTGCCAATACCCACTTCTAGTTAGAGGGAGATGGCAGGTGCAGGTGTGTATGTGTGAGCTATGTTGCCAATGTACACTATGTTATAAGGTCTTGGTAAAACAGTCATTTGTGAGCAGTGCTTTCTGAACCTCATTAAGAAAAAGGTTATTTTAAGTGTCACACATAAACGTGAAAGTTATACAAGGTAATGGCTGCACTCAGGCAATTAGCAGCGATGTGGAGTGGGGGGGATAGTTAGAGAGTGTGTGTAAATCAACACAAGTATAACAAGGATGTGTGTAGGTGTGTTTGAGTGCAGCACATGTGTGCGCGTGTGTTAGATTTATGCTTCGTGTGCCACCTCTATCTGTTCCCGTGCTCCATAACGAGCCGACAGGTGTACGAGCCAGCAGGCTGGACACTGACTGAAGCATTACTAATGCTCACACATTTTCTCTCTCTCTCTCTCTCTCTCACACACACACACACACACACACACACACACACAGGGATAATGTATTGTACAATAAGTGTCGTCTAACCTCAGCAGTACACTCAGCTTTGGCAGAGGCAGAAACAGAGAGGAGGGGGGATAAGAGAGGGTGATTAAATAGTCTAGTTAGTCCACAGAGTGGTTGAGAACATTAAGAGCTTGGCCATTCATCAGTATAACACACATACAAACACACACACACACACACACACACACACACACTACAAATACATGCACCCACTCATATTGATTGCACAAGTTAAAAATGTCTCTGCTTGGTGAGCCAGTGGACTCTCACAGGAAAACAAAACACATATTCCCAAAAATTGCCTTATGCACGCACACACACACACACACACACACACACACACACACACACACAGATTAATTTTCCATCACTTACCCGTCCTGTCATAAGTGTGAGCACTGGCTCATTAAAACTCTTCCAACTCCCTCCCACACCTCACCACCCGTCTCCCTCCCTCTCATAAACGGACAGGGCTCCTCACTGCTTCAGAGGTGGTGATATAAAGGGAGAAAAATAACTGAGCCATAGAGGATAAGGAGGTAATGCAGGTGGGCTGTCAAACAAGAGAAGATGGGGATGGAAAAAACTGGTGGCTTGTCAAAGAATAAGCAGACAAAATGAGGAATGAGCAGGGAGGATTTCTACAAAAAAAAGATGAAGAATGAGCAGATGGGGGAAAAGACAAACAGTCAGGAAAAGGGAGGATAAGCGGTTTGGATGAACAAAACAGAAATAGAGAGGACGGAGAGGTGGAATTAAAAAGGTTGAAGAGGAAACCAAAAAATGATTGACAAGGACAAACAAGGGAGAAGAAGAGAGAGACGAATATGGAGGAAATACAAGAACAGTCTAAAAGGTGGAAATGAGGAAAAAGTAAAGAAAACAAGATGGTGGATAAAAGATTAATTGGGGTTAAGAAGAAAGACATAAAGAAATGATGTGTAGGGAGCAAAATGAGGCATTTAGTTGTCGATTAGTAAATGGGATGAACTGGGAGGTAAAGGAGAAGAGACAAGGACATTATCAGAGAGGAAACAGGGAGGGAGGGAGGGAGGTGAAGAGAAGAGCAGCAATTTCTCCTTCTGCTCCCAGTAATTCCCATAAACGAAGTCCCTTGTTATCACTGTTTAGTTTTAATCTTCAGCCTTATAGTCTTTTTCATTATCAGGATAATGCCACTTATTGCCTCTTCATCGCCAGGAATATTGTGATGGATGTGTTCCAATCAACCCCGGCATTAATATGATTAGCGTGGACATTAGCACAATCAGTCAGCACGCCGCTGATAATAACTCATTATTGTTGTGATTTAGTCCCAACGCCACGACAGCTGGAGCTGCGTTTGAGGACCATTAGTTACAGGGAGATGGAGTGAGGGAGGGGGGAATGGAAGAAAAGTGCCCGGGAAGGAAATGGTAGAGGAGAAAGTAACAGAAGAAGGGAAGCTAGGAAGGAAGAGAAAGGTGGAGAAAAATGAGAGTGAAAGTGAGAGCGAGGCATGGAAAACAAATTAAGGCTGCATTCATAAGCGTGTTTGGATTCAATTTCTTAAGTGTTTACTGCTTTGATTTAGTTCATTGCAGCAGGTGAAAATAATGAGATTCAAACTCAGGTGGCTCCGACTTACTGCAACAAGGCGCCTGAAAATGCAGGTGCCGGTCTTTCTATAGAGAATGAATGGGGGGGAACCCACTGGGGGTTTTCATGGTTAACAGAGTGCTCAAACCATTCAGACCCCTCGTACCCCACAGTATATGCCTTGCATTTGCATTTGCATTTGTTTCTCCACTCATTTATTCATGTTTTTCCATTAATTTGTCATCCATCTGTACATCTCACAGTCAGCATTTAATTATGCTTCAAAGGGTAGGATGACAAAAATAATCAAGGAAATACTTTGCTAATGCACACACACTATCTCTTTGTGTGTTTTTCATTGACATGAGCACCAGGAAGGGTAAATTGTAGAAAAAAGTCTGTCGTGCTTTGCTTTCTGTAAATCACAAGAACTTGGATTTGTTTCGACTCCCCTGCATCGCCTATAATCTTCAACCTTGCATGATGGCTGAAAAGCAAAACTGCTCAATAAAGCTGAAGTATTAGTGACTCCTGTTAACAAGCCCTAGTTTACTTTACTTCGTTGTGCAGTGTTAACATGAAGGGACCAATTGCAGAAATGCAACAAAGTTAACTTTTAGATATGTCTATAACAAAGAATACACACCTTTAGCATGCCTGTGGCCTTAGATAATCTCTGCCAAATTGGTTGGCAAAAACAAAAGTAAATGTTTTTTCACAACATCTATGGATTTTGTTTGTGTGTGTGTGTGTGCGCGCGCAAGAAGAATGTAGCTCAGCATGAACAGAGCCCAAAAGAACTACACCCAAAATCTTCTGCTCTCCCCCATAGCATTGCAGCACCCTGCTGTGAGATACAGCCCTAAACCAGCTGCGATCGTACGTCTCTGCTGAAACCTGGGAGTGAGTTGCATGTGAAAACTGGGACAGAACAAAAAACAGGGTAGAAAGTATCTCACACAACTAGCATTAATATTATATTAGACCACATCACCAAAGGACCAGATCAGTGTTGCTCATACTCACACTCGCCTACGTCTATTACACAGTAAGTGGAGCACTCCTTATGAATATTACACACCTCTCTGTGTTAAAAGCTTTCTATCTGCGTGACATTGCTGGCAAGCTGCTCCACAGCTGTCAAACCGGTGTTGGAGAGTGAGAGAGAGGGTCTGGAGCTGTAGGGTGTAAGCCTGAGTGTGTGTGTGTGTGTGTGTGTGTGTGTGTGAACGTGAGTGTGTGTGTGTGTTGGTTTCGGGATGCATCCTGTCTTTGTCGCACGGCTGTAGGGAACCAGTATGACCACGTAGAGTTACAGAAAAAGAGTATCCTCCTCTCTCTGTGTGTGTGTGTGTGTGTGTGTGTGTGTGTGTGTGTGTGTGTGTGTGAGTGTGTGTGTGTGTGTGTGTGTGTGTGTGTGCGTGCATGCAAGCGTGCGTGCGTGCATGCGTGCATGCATGAAACAGAAAAGCCATCTTACTGTAACATGTTTATGAATAGTGATTATTAAGTCATTACTCTGTCCCATATTGACGATGTTTGCAAATGTGTAAAACAGCATGTCAGCTGTTTGTCGGGAGATATCATAAACGGAGAAAGCAGTAATCCAGAATGTGCATATATCAGTTCTGTTGACCAAAAATTACTTTTATTTTCCCATTCGGTTTCAAAAGGCAACTTTATTTATGCCTTGATTATGTTTTATTTGTTTTTGTGTGTTACATTAATGTACAAATCACAGGGTTCCCTAAAGGAATTGTTCAACATTCATATGTATGTTTCCTTTCTTCCTTGCTGAGAGTTAGATGAGAAAATGAATACCATCACAGACATAAGAGTGGTACCAACCTTTTCATCTCATGGCAAGAAGGCAAAAAAGGAATTTCCCCTAAACTAACTAAACAAAACCTAAACTATTTTTTCATATAAAGTATATAAAATATGCAGTACATATATCTGACTTGGTAAATGTGCTGATTAACATCTTTTCTCAATTATAGTGATAGAAAACACAATTAAATACTTAATTAAAGTAGGTATTAATATTAAAGGTCAACAGGACAAGATTTGCACACACACACACCGCACACAAACGTACACACACCGCACACGCACACACACACACACACACAAACACACAACTCTGGCTATAGCCCCAACCAAGTATACCTTTTAACCTTAAAATCAGCTTTTCACTAATGAGGTCTTGAGCTCATAGACTATTCACCCAGTTGTTCTACTCTTGCTGAGACCAAATGTCCCCACATGCCTGTAAAAAAAAACATTTTTATTATCACACTCTCTGCTCCTCACCTCTCCTTGGCACCTCTCCTCTGAGGCCTCTGAAGGCAGCTGGCTGTGAGAGCAGGTCTCTGCTCTATTAAAACCAGACCTCATCTCATCTGCCATCTATTCCACTGTAAATACACTCTGTATGTTTGCACCGTGCTCTGCTCTCCTTGAATGCCTCGACCCGCCGTCCTCTCTGCACTGGCAGCGAGGTATATATTAGGTTTTTCAAGGCCGGGTATCCTTGAACTATTATAAAGTGCCTTTTTAGTGCTTCCTGTGCAGTTATTCAGCAGCTCAGTTCACTGAATGAAAATGTGACCATAAAGGACATTTGGCACTTCTTTTTTTTTATTAACAGAAGGGGACTTATTAAAGAAACAAAAAAATAATTTACTGTTAAATTGCCTCTCACTACAAAATAATGGTTAACCTGAATTGTAAAATTACAACTCCAGCACCATGAGTCTTCTAATATTTAAGATTTTACAGAATAATTTTCCATTTTTACTGAAGTGTATTGGGCACATTTTACATTTTCTGCAGACGTTCAAATACCCAAAGATACAAAGGATGAATCATCTTCACAGTAAGTAAAAGTCTGATTTAGGAAAAATACACAAGAAGTGCTGTATGCTTTTCATCACAGCAGGTATTTACGATGTGCTGTTGGAGGTATCCACATTGGTCTGCATCAAAACACATGCGGGATAAATGAAAATAGGAAATAGGATGCATTTAAAAACTAAACAAAAAAATTATAATCAAGGGTTTTTATAAAAAGTATTCACTTATTCCTTGCCCAATGGCCACTCCATTACAGTTTTTACTCCATTACTCAATTTTTTTACATAAAACTGCTTACACACAAATTCTTTACAAGTCACACAATTTTTGAAACCTCTAACTCAAAGAGCAAAGAGCACACCTAATATCACACAAAATATCTGAAACCATAAGCTTTTTCTCAGCCTGTCACTCAGTTTTCAATTGCATAAAAATGAGTAAATCATTCAAAACACTACACCCAATTCTCCACATAATACACAAAAATTGTGGAAGTGACTTGCTTTCCTTTTTCAAACACGACCAATCATAGTGTTACTTTGCATTGGTGTTTTACACTGTACTTTTCAACCCTCAGCAGGTGACTTTCACAGAAGTAAATTCACTCTAGTACTCTAGAAATGTAGATGTAAGCCTATTAAAGACCAAAAAGCTTTATAATTAGAACAACCGTGTGTACATGGTAAATCCCAAAATGTACTATTCAAAAAAAGTGTTTGCCATTTGATGAAAATGCTTCATATTGAGATGTGTTCATGGCACTTTGAATGCAGTGTTTCATTTTGCATTCTTTGTGGGCAGTTTTGGGAATTGTGAAAATTAGAAATTCTGAGGTGCTCAGTCCCAGAAACTCAGATTCCTCCACAGAAGAAACCAAAAGGAACCTTCATAATTATTTGGATTTGTAATATTTAGTTTAATCAGTTAAAATAATCAATAACGATGTCCATCCTGCCAGGAGTACACTCCAGATTGTCTTATCCGCCGACTTAAATGAGGATTTTCTCAGATTCAGTGCTGTTCTTTGTCAGTCTCAGATCTGAAGACACTGGAAAAAAATTCTTTTTTAAGAGTATAAATAATGTGTTTAAATATATACAGTACATGTATTTTTTAAATTTTATATTATAAAATTGTATTATGTCTCTGGAATTATTTATGTATTATGTGTTGTGTGTATAGTGCTGTCATTTTATACATTTTACTGTTTATTGAGATACCAACCAACAAACAGATGGATAAACAGGAATGAAAAACCTCTTTAGGTGTTTTAAAAGCTACACAAAAATTACGCAAAAAATGTACATTCTTCTCATTAATATGAAACATATAGAGTGAGGTGGATCATGCTGCCATAGAAGTTTTGTATACTCATGCCGACGGGAACTAGGGTTTTTTAATATTGATAATAACCTACTCCTTTTCATTAACATCAAATGTAACTTGATTTTAAAATTTGGTTGAGAAGAGATAAACACATAATTTGATCAGAATGAATCTGCCAATTTTGCCAAGAGCAAAGTGTCTGACGCTAATTCATGAAGCTAGTTGTTGAAACTTTCCCGGCGGGTCAACAATGCAGAATTTAGCCTATAACATGGCACGAAAGCGCATTTTGGATTTCTTCATGAATCACTCACAGGCTAAAAAGCCTGATAGACCTGGGGCAGAAAACCCAGCAACTGTACAAAACAAGTACCAGCAGCACCCTACACCTGTCACACCCATAGCAACCTGGCTAGCAACAGACAACGAGGCAGATAACCTTTGATTTCATTTCATTTAATTCAGTTTATGTGTTTTATACCCTTGTATTTTGTGGCTCAGTGGTTGAGCTTGTAGTAGGCCTATTCTGTGCCATCTTCATAGCTTTGTGCTTATTTCCTGCATTACCCGTGCCTAGTTTCGCCCTGTCTGGGATTTTGGATTTCATTCTTGTTTTTGTTTTGCTGCTTGTAGATTGTGTGATGGATGCAGTGTGGTGGTTGACCTTTGGTGGTTGAAGATGTCAGTGTCGAAAGTTTTTCAGCACCCCCAACTCAAAATATGTTCCCGCGGCCATGTGTAAACTACATTATGTAATAAGTGTTTGTGTATATTTCAATTTAGGAAAACATCACTCAGAAATGCCACATTTAGGTTGTTTGCAGTCATAAAGCAAAAGTGAGAGCCACAAACAGCTTTCAAAACATCTGTTAAGTGTTACTCACTAATAAGAGGTTCCCAGTGGTTGGAAAGCACTCATTTTACAAACAGGTGTTCACAGGAGGGAGAGGGGCTGGATATTTATTTAAGAACATTCTGTTAGCTTTGCCAAATGAAAAGAAAAGAAAACCTTCTGTTTTAAAAAATGAACAAAAGCGTTCAATAGGTATTGCCAGAACTTATTTTTTATAGTCATTCACACAAAGTTAAAATGAAACACTTTTTATCCATGGTAGGATGATCAATAAGCATTTTCAAGTAAATGGTGGTATCAGACATTAGTTTCTTCTTAATGTTCTCCATCAGCTGAACAAAGTACAACATTGTGTTGAATTGAAGGGGAGAGTGCTTCAGAGAGTTTGAGACTAATCGGATTTTAGTAGGAGGCATAAATCCCAGAGGTCTCCGGTCGTTTCTGGACTCATTCCCTGCAGTTTTAAAGGTTAAGAGCCCTCTATAAATAAGCAAGACACCACATTAAGTTTCTGATCAAGATCAGGATACATGAGACCCTTGAGCGCTGTGGGAATGTGTCATGTTGCATAAATTCCATGACTTAATTGACAGCGATTACTCCCTAATTAGTCTGCAGAGACAAAAGAGGCGTGATGAGGGTGAACCATTTCTGTCAGTTTTAACACAACGGTGCCGCCGTGACGCTCCGAGGTGCAACCTACTTGTTTTAGAGAGTGAACCATTTGTTTTCTGTGTGACTGCATGGAAACTACACAAAACACATAGCAATTTCACGTGTACTTCTTAAAGCCACTGCTGTATGTGTAGACATTGTGTGTCATTATTGTGTCTTTCAAAAGCTTATAAAAATAAATAAATGCTTATATAAGCAAAGAATTTGCAAAGCAATACCAGAGAAAAACAATTTTTCAAACAATTCAGAGTAGAGGAACGGGCGGTAACCAGCATGCATTCCCACAATGTTCTCTTTGATACTCACCCTGGGGTTAACAGAATCACACATTTTCAAACTAAAAGACTGTTTCCTGTTATTTTTGTAACTCTGGGTATTGGCTGTTGGTTATGATAACATTTTCCGAAAAAAAAACCTCACTGCTGAGATCAGGGGACGAGGCAACATTGCTCTGGAGTCTCAGCAGGGTAAGTGGATGATAAACAAACCATCTGTTTTACTTGGGAGAGGAAATGAAGGCAAATGTTAGAACCATTGCCCAATCTGCCATTCTGCATAAAGAACAGATTTTTTTTATGGGAATTTTATAATTTAACAGCTTTTTTCTCCTCTTGGGGGCGAAAGGAAACTAGATGTGAACACAACACTGACATATTCATTTTTAAATTCATATTCTAAGGTTAACATGTTAGCGCACAATTGTTTTATTTACACATCAGGATGATACAGAGAAAGATTAGCATACATTTGAAGTTCCTTGCCAATTGGTTCTGGGCAGACCGAATAGGAAACAGCTGCAGGCTCCTAAAACTTGACTGCCCTGCCTTAAAAATTGACTTTATAAGTTGCATGTAAAATCAGCAATTACTATCCATATTTACATTTTATTGTCAGGTGATGCTGCCCTCAAGTAGCTGTAATTATGGTGGGAGCAAAGCAGGAAGAATGAGGGTGCCAAATTGCACATAAGGACATGATTTGGGGTGAAAGATGGGTCTCAATTTGCATCACGTGTAACCAGAGAAAAATACCGTAACAAATGTGCTGATTTGAACCCAAACCACAATGTTTTTCTCAACTTAACCAAGTAGTGTTGTTGCTTAAACCTAACCACGATCAAACCGTGACGATAATGTTTGGGTATGAAGATGAGGAAACGCCCACACAATAATATAATAAAAGATAATCAAGCTACATTATCATGTGGTTTGGACGACAGACTGGGAAAAGTTGACACTTGAGAGATTGTTGTGCCATTTCTTCCTCATAAAAGCCTGTAATGTTTGGGGGCTGCAACTCTCCCAAATGTTGTTTTGAGCACAATGTCTTAGGTTCATATTTAAACTTTGAAAACACACAGTGTAGGCTGTGTGACAGATTTATTTGTAGGCACTTAGACAAACTCTTTCTGTATCTCAAAAATACTTACACACACAAACACACACGCACACGAACACATTTTATCTATCTCTCTGGTGGTGCTGTCTTTGGGGTGAATCTGTATCTGTTCCCCGCAGCGCTACATGAGCTGCATCACCTTGCCTGCACTGACACATGGTCAATGGTCTACTCTGTAACATGCAACACACACTGAAGCCTTTACACTTGTTCTGATAGACAGTCAGCCTCAGAGACCAAAAATCTATACAAAGAAGTGAGGGAGAGAGAAAAAAGAGAATGCCCTTAAATTCAGTGTAGGCCACTGTGCGCACACACGCACACACACACACAGACACACACACACAGATGTATGAACTCAAAAGGATGATGATTATTATTACCTCTCTCCTTGTGGAGGTTTGTGATGACCTTCCTTGTCCGTCCCCCAGTGTGCTGCCGCGGCGGCTGGGGCTGCTGGACTGAACTAGCCAGAGGGCACGCAGGGCCCGTAGAGGCCCCGTGATGAATGGACCATGCTTATTTATGGGGGAAAATCTTCACTTTGGGGTGTGTTTGGATTGTTGTGTGTCCAGTTAATATGAGTGTGTGTGTGTGTGTGTGTGTGTGTGTGTGTGTGTGTGTGTGTGTGTGTGTGTGAGACTAATATGCAGGTAAAAAGTAAGTGTTTGAGGTGAAGGGGGGAGAATGTCGGGCAGTGATTTTGAAATGTGCTCTAATCTTCACTTCGCTTCTGGGCAGGATAAGGCCAAAGTTTGTGTGTGCGTGTGCGTGTGTGTGTGTGTGTGTGTGTGTGTGTGTGTGTGTGTGTGTGTGTGTGTAACTCGGGGTTTTAAAGGCCAGAGGGTAGTCTAACCTTGGCAGAGAATAGGTTGGAATCCAGCCAGCCTCCTCTTCACCTTAATCCCCAAGCCTATATATCCTTCACCAAACCCTGCTGAGACGATGGCATATTTCACTTTATGACCCGATCATATTTCTGATAAATCTTCCCCATTACACCTCAAAAGAGCTCACTGAATATCGCCCTGATGAGTCTTCAGAGCCGGGCAGTTGGCAACACTGCCCCAGTGCACCTGTTGATGGCACTATTGAGCTTCTGTGTCCTGCCCTGCTAGAACCAGTCATCAACAGTCGGATAAAGGCAGTAACACCAACCTAAGCCCCCTCATACCAGATTCCTGCATCCCCTGCCTCCATCCACCCTCCCCCGGAGCTCTGATGGATGTGTTTGCCTGCAAAACTACTTACAAAACACTTAACAATAATAATGTTGTTATTTCTCATTCACTATTCTGCAGAGCTTCCATTTAGTCACTCTAGCAGAAGCAGAAGGTAAATGACAAAAACCCACACTTGTCACAAAATGTCATATAACTAATACAAATGGTGAAAACATGCAAAACAATGACTGCATTTATTCTAATGGAAGCTGTGGGTGCTGTTCCTGCAACGAAAAACTTTGGCACTGCTGGATTTGGAGAGTACAGCTAAAGAATGGCTGAAAAGGAGAAGCAGAAACATAGAAAAGAGCAAGCTACAGCTAAAGGGCAAAAGACAGTAATTTGCCTTTTTACCCCTTCATCCATCCATACAAGGCAAATTCCTACGTCTACTTTGTTTTTATACTCTATCTATTCTTCCTTTTCCTTGTTCAGCATGCACAATATTGAACATGTATGCTTTGCTGGGTTAAAATGAAGAAAAAGTTTCACTCTACTAGCACAAAGTGCATCTGTTCTTATCATAGCCATGGGTGTTTTGATCCCAACCACACCAAATGAGCTTATCTCATTATTCAAAATTATGCTGTGTTAGTGAGTATCAGAAGAATGTTTTGTCTGGTGCAATTATATAGATCCGCCCTGGCAGTGGGCGCGTATGCATTATTAATTTCTCCATATTACAGTTTTCTGTTGGGGTAACCAACAAGTTCTGCTGCAGAGAGGAAATCAAATCTGACAAATGTCTTGTTTGTCACTGAGGCGAGCTTTCAACACTGACTAATTAAAGATGGAAGCAGAGAGGCAGGCTTTTTTTTTTTCTTCAATTTTCCACTTGCCTTAACCCTTACCCTGACCCTACCTCTAACCTCCACCCTGTCCAATGCCATGGACAAAGAGAACATATTTCATGTGTTCAATCATTGTCACTGACGTTATGGCCATTGGCTGGGCTGTCAGGCGTGACTACAGGATATACTGGCTAACCCCGGGTCCCTGCAAACACAACGACAGCACCTCCTCAGCCTCCCACGGTGATGGCTGCCTGGGAAATAAAAAGTACAGCCTCCCTGTGATCATTCCAGGAGCTATCCTGCCTAACTGCTCTGGGCTTTATGGCTCCGCTGCTTCTGATGATTCACACTCTCTCGTATAGTGCAAGCACAGCTACACGGACAGACACAGATTCATGGGTGCACAAACACACACACACACACACACACACACACACACACACACACACACAGACGTACACAGACATACAGTGTACATGTGCATGTGCACGTGCACGCACACCAGTGAGGCTCATACACAGATAAGTTGGCAAACAAGGCACATTCTTCCTCACACAGGGAAGCACAAATACCCACACAAGGCACAAGCACACACACACTTGAGGAAAATACAATGGTACAAGGCTCATACCGTACACTGGTACATCGAAACAAAACACAATCCTGCAAAAACACTCACACATTTGTACTTCTATACCTATGAGGACACCGCATTCCCAAACCCTAACCATAAAGGATAATCCCACTTTATTACAACCTGGTTCTTGCTTGTGTGGTTTTGCCAACCAGTAATATTAATAATATTAAAAGAAATGTAAGGTAATTGCTGAAAACACACAGTTTTTTTTCTTGCGCAGAGAGGAATTACTTCACACATTTTGTGTAGGCTCACTTTTAGTTTTCCCTCTAAATCAGGTTATTGAATTGTCAGATTGTTAACATCATGTCTGATTGTCTGAACACTTGTGTCTCTTGCCCCATCGCAATTAGTTGTAGTAATGTCGCCGTTTCCCCTATTTCATATATTGTTCTGGTGAGTGTATTGTTATCAGCACCAATAGAAATGATGGACACAGCCATTAAAATGACACCCACATTGCCATAAACTGGAGTTATGTTTTAATAATTTAGAGTTTAACCTTAAACTTAATTGAGTATTCAGACAGGACGGGAGGTAAGGACAAAATTACACGAGTATTTGCTGCAAATTGACACAAGGTGTTGAAAATGTTTCGGGGTAAAATGTGCACTTATCTCTGGCTTTGTGAATCTTCTTCATAAAAATAAGGAGAGGGAAAGGGAAAGAGGCTGGAGGGAAATAACCGGCTGTCAAATTTGCATGAATGATGCGAGGCGAAAATGTGCTTAGCTGTCTGTCTGAACACACTTTAAAAGAAATAACTCTCAAAAAGCCATTTGACAATGTGAGAAATGTCCAAAATGCCCCCACTTTCCAAAAATTGTTGAAAATTGGTCAAAGCACACAAGCACACACACACACACGCACACAAACACACACACACACACACACAGGCCTCTTTCACAGTCAGTGCTGGATAATTCCTCTGTCCCTTCGTCTGCACAGATAACAATGTCCGACCACCAGTCTGACACCGTATTTTAGTTGCCTAGGTAACCTCACGACGACTCCAAGACCTCATTAAAATCAGTCAGGATGGAATAAAAGAAACAGATGTAACAAAATCCCTCTTAACCTTTACCAACCCGCCCCCCCACCCTTCCTCTAATTCCCTCGTCCTCTCATCCTCTGTCTCCCCAGACTGCTATTCAAATCCACCTGTACCTCTTCACCTTCATCAACCTGCACATTTTTCTCTCTATTTCCTTTGCACTGACCGACCGTTATTGCTTCTCCCCTAATTTCTTTGTCTCGCTAATCCCTCGGCGCTGTACCCTCTTCTCCCTTGTCCGGTCCTGTTGCTCCCTTCGCTCACACTCTCTCTAATTCAGCTTGCGGCCATCTCTCTGCACCCTTTTCATCCCCTCCTTTTCCCTTCATCTCTATCCCTGTCTATCAACCCCAGCTATGACATTTTATCCCTCTCATCCTCTTCTCCATCCCTCTCTCTCTCTCTCTCTGAGCAGCCCCCCCCCCAGCCATTTCCCTTTGAATGCAGATGTGAGCCACTGCATAAATAGCAGCTGTATATTTTCACTGAAGCTCCCCTGATTGAAGTCCAGCCATGACCAGTGCATTGCTTATCCCTTGCATCCCTTATCTCATCCTCGTGGCTGTATTTGAACAGTATCCTTCACTTCGGTGTCTTACTGTGGATGCAAATGATGGATGCATCATGATCTGCAACATCAAAGTTGTGTTGTTTTATTTATACATCTAAATGATCTGGCTGCCCTTGGCATATGTCCGTAGAGACTGCAGTGGTGTCTGAGAGCGGCGCCGACACCGCCCTGCCCCGGCCACTGTCACACTGATGTATGGCAACAAATTACAGCGATAAAAGCCTGACACTGCTACTGTTACCATCCACTCAAATGCGCTTAATGCAGAGTGGGAGAGAGGGAGAAAGAGAGTGCGTGTGATGCATGGCACCCTCACTTGTGTTTGTTATTTTGAGTTACGGACTGTTCAGTTGTCGCCATCCCTTCGGGAGGCCACTAAGAGGTAAATTGGATGTATATACAACTGTCAAAGTGTAGGTACAGTTTGTGTGTGCGTCTGGTGGGATAATAGGATAGCTGCTTAAGTGAACTTTCTCTATCACTCCGTGTCTTACTACTGACAATGTCAGTGAACAGCGTTTTGTCAGATGTTGCCGCTTTGAGCTATATGTAATTCTCAGCGCGATGACAGCAACAACTGAGATGACTTTGAAGCGACGGAAGAGATAGGATGGAAAGGGAAAAGAGAGTTATGAGGAAGAGAGATGACAGGAAGAGAGCATGATGGGGGAAAATGGAGGACAGGAAAGAAAGGACAGGCAGAGAGGGATTCGCACAGGAAAAGATGGAGGGTTGGGGAAAAGAGGGAGGGGGGAAACCAGATAAATCAGGAAAAAAAAAGGAAAGTAAGCAAAAGAAAGACATGGGGTGTAAGGAGCTGGAGAGAAAGAAATAAGAAGAACTTGTAATTTGAAGAGGAGGGGGGAGGTTATATGGAGCAGGTGACCTCAGGTGTGCGTCGCCACAATGAGGCCATTTTCACCCTGGAGGTGCCTCAGCTTGATAGAGTTCAGTACAAATGCCATTTCAGGAGCTATTCTGGTTACAATAGCCACTTTCGGATGAGAAAATGTTTTTAATCTTTGCAGAACCCATGTGATTTGGAAAATACCATTGAGCAGAAAGATGCAACAAGTCACATTTTGGTTACGTTTGTAATTAAAACTAGAGACCGCAATGTCTGAAATTGCGGTGGGAATGCTGTATGTTGAAAGGCTGACGCTACACTGGATTGCTGGCTTGAATGTGTAAGGTGAAGTAGAAGTGAGGGAGAAGAGAAAGGAGGAAGAGAGAAAGAAAGGAGGAGGAGGTAGAAGAAAGTAGGATAAGTAAAAGATGGGAGGAGAAGAGGAAGAAGGGAAGAGGAGAGATAGAAAGGAGGTGATGGAAGAAGGAAGGAGGAGATGAAGAAAGGAGAAAATGTAGAAGTGAGGAGAGGAGGAAGAAAGAAGGAGAGATAGAAAGGAGGAGAGGAGAAAGTTAGATTCAGGTGCAGGACTTTTACTTCTAAAAGGGTATTTTTACAACATGGAATTAGTACTTTTACATAAGTAAAGGATCTGGATACTTCTTTCACCACTGGAGAAAGCAAACACTGGTGTGTGTGTGTGTGTGTGTGTGTGTGTGTGTGTGTGTGTGTGTGTGTGTGTGTGTGTGTGTGTGTGTGTGTGTGTGTGTGTGTGTGTGTGTGTGTGTGTGTGTGTGTGTGTGTGTTGTGTGTTTGTGTGTGTGTTTCTGTACAGCAGTTGAGCCATTGCTTCTTAATGGTTCCTTTTTTTGTTTCCTCGCTGGACCTAGGATGGGTGTGTGTGGCAGACAGGTACAGAATACCAATGAGGAAAGCAGTTTCCACAGGAATGGAGTCCACCATGCTGCAATCTCACAAATCAACCTCTATCTCTGTACAATTTCAGTTTAATGAGCTCAATTGAAATGGAAGTTCAGAAACAATATTGCCAAAGTAATTCCGTACAAATGAATAGCGTATCATTTAGATAATAATGAGATACGGTAACAGAGTTTGTGTTTGGACGTGTGTTAGGGACATATTAAAGAGGAACAATTGGGAAATCTGGACAGGTTGTGTTGCATATTTTAGATATTCAGGTTAGATTTGGGTTTGAAATTGAATGCCATGATGAAATAGACATAATATGAATAGTAGTGATTTATTTAAGACAAAGAAATGCATTCGAACAAACGCAAAGACATGTTTCAATAACAGTCCTTTAAAATGAAATAAAGTAAAAATTGACTAAACTAGTATAAAAGAAATAAACTTTCAGTGCAGTAATAATTTTGCCCAAATTAAAAAGCAAATACAAGCTCAGAAGAGAGAAATTTAGTTGATTAAATGCACAGGAAAAAAGGAGCTTTTAATTTAGGTTTGAAAGTAGCTATATTAGATAAGACCATAACTGGCAATACATTTTAGAATAGGGTCGTAAAAACATAAAGTCTGAAGGTGTTATTACAGTGGTGTTGTATAATGCTATCATGCAACCATTGTGGCCATGCTGTATCCTTTAACTGATGCAGTGTTGTTGCTTGTGGAGCATTTTCAGTTATTTCATTTTAACGAATCCTAGTTGTGTTTTTGTTTAGCATACACTTCACTCCAAAAACTTTGGGACGTTCCTGAAACTCTTCATGGCACGATATCATTGATGACCTGATATTTACTTATATGTGTGCTATTAATCAAGGTTTCAGAGCTTTCAACCATGTAACATTTTCTTCATCAACAACTCCATCGGTTGATCAATTGTTGTTATCATTACGCAGAGAAACAACACAATTCCCTGATGAAGACCAAGACATGCGGTTGAAAGCTCTGGAAGATAAATGGAGCTAAAGTGAAGATAATTATTTTCAAACTACTATTTCCAAGATTAGAATCCATTGTTGTTTTCACAAAAGCCTTCATTACTTGAAGCAACGGTCGTTCCAATGTTTTGGGCCACACAAGTAACCTTGATTTGATAGATATTTGACAAGACCTAGAAGAACAAATGAACTGATGATGAGGCGGATGATCGCAATTTTGATGTGGTTTCCTCTCTCTCGGTTTGTGTCCTGTTAAAAACCTGTGTTGCACATGCACTGACAGCACAGAACTGACTCACAGCCACAAACAGACACACACTTTAAACCTATACCCCATTCACATTTGAGTACTGTTGGCCAAGTGTGAGACAGCTCATGTAGAGAGATGTGAAGTCATCTGGGAGCAAACAAAATCCCCAACGTAGAGACTTTATTAAAGACTCGACAGGCAACGGAGGTACGGGAGAGACGGCTCCATCGATTAAGACACTCGAATAATATGCACACAGGCATGCAATTCTCCATCTCCCTGTCGCTCTAGTCTTCCTTCCCATTACACCATTGATTGCTTTTATCCAGTAATAACCTCTCGGTCCCACCACCTCCATCTTCTGAATGCCATTGTCTCTCTCTTCACTCTTCTATACTCCACTACACTTCCTTTTTTCTCTTCTATCATTTACATCTCCTCTAGCTGCCACCATCTATTCTCTATTCCTTAACTGTGCTTTGCTCTTCCATCACCTTCCCCTCCTTTTAAATCTCTTCTTCCTCCTCCTTATCATTCTCATCCCCTCAGCTCTACCTTGAAACCCTCTAACCTCCCACCTCTCTGTTTTTTCTCTTTTCCCTGGCCTTTTCTACTATTCTCCCTTGGTTTCCCTCTCTATCTCTCTTTCTCTGCTTCTCCCTCTGTTCTCGCTGGTGCTGTAAAGGTCAGGCTAGCTCCATGAATAAGCTGCAGATTTATGATGCTGCCATATCCCAGGAATCACTGTGACCAGGGCCAAACAAAAACAATACTGCAATAGGCCGCAATAGATCGCCGGAGCCCCATTCAGCAAATGCAGGGGTTATTAATGAGGCCACGGGCCGGTGCACTAGAGGTTGAGGGAGTGGTTAAAGCTGTGGGTTGGCACACACACCTACACACACCTACAGCTTAGACATGAAAGGTGGGAGAGAGGGGAAACGACATGCAGCAAAGGGCTGCAGGTCCTGCAGGTCCTGCTGCGGCGAGGACTAAACTTCTGTACATGGGGCGACCGCTCTACCAGGTGAGCTACCCAGGTGCACCAATATTTCGTTTTATTAGCAGCCTTTCAAAGACACTATTTACCGTGAACTATTATTTATATACCGCCTTTCAAAGAGCCCAAGGATACTTTACAGAATTACTGTGGTCAAGCTAAAGGAGGTTATAGCTGTGGTAACCAGGGGGTGTTTTAAGAGTCAGAGTAAAATGTGTCCAGGGATGTAGCATTTCAGATATCTGCAGGGAGGTTGTTCCAGAGGGATTTGGCTGCAACATTAAAGACTCTGTCTCTGAAGGTACAGAGTCTTGTGTGGGGAATGGAGAGCAGGCTAGCAACTGACGACTGCAGGTTTTGGGGTGGGTGTGTGGATGGAGGAGGTCGGAAAGGTACTGTGGGGTCAGGGCATGGAGGAATTTGTACCAAAATGTTTCCAAAACTTACTTACAGAAGGACCCCGTACCACTTGACATGCAACTCCACTGTACTAACTTACAATGTAGGCTACGTCTACATCAGAGGAAGACAATGTACTACTATATTTACCTGGAAGAGAACATTGCAGATTTAGAATTTAATCACAAAATATCACAGTGAAAATGTGGAGTACCTGTCAACTAAAACAACTTTTGAACGAACACATGTTCCATCAAAACAAGTTCCTTCCCAAGGCTATTTTGCAGCGACAATTGTGATTGGTTTAAAAAAATGCCTAAAAAACAGAGCAAGTTTCTCTCCCATCCTTGAAGCAAATTTAGGAATCCTACTATGGCCACGCCAAGACCTGCCCTTCAATAGCATTCACACAGTAGTATTGGCCAGGCGTCCATGCCTACATGTACAGGTCCTAAACCCTATCCAATCAGCTATCCTAACCTTCCACTTGAGCTGTCAATACCTAACCCCAACCAATCACGGGCTATTGAAGGGCGGGTCTTGGCGTTGCCATAGCAGGATTAAAAATTTGGCATCCTGGAATACTGTGAGGCCTAGCCCGACCTTTCATTCCCAGCGCTGTGTAGGAAGGTGTGGCAATGCGAGACCAGCTCAAAGTAAGGAATTTACATTTGATACATAAGGTAATGAATTAACAGCCTAAGAAGATCTCTAAAGATAAAGGATAAACAGTTGAACTAGTGTGTAAACTTGTCCAAAGAAATCAACAAAATTCAACCTTATGAAAAAAAATACAATAGACAATAGACAATATCTATCTATCTAATACAATAATTTTAAATGGCATCCAGTCTAAATCCATTAGAGAACATTTGAAATTAGATGATTGGTGTCAATGAAGGGCCAATCGAACTCACCTCACGGGACTTTGAGCTGTCAAAGATTGGGAATCACTGGTATACAGTATGCTCAATGCCTAGACATTGCTTTGTAGGCCTGCAAACACTCACATTATAGGAAAACAAACAACCTGATAAACTGTGATAAAGAATATCAAGGAGGAAAAGGACATGAGTTCAGCAACAACTTACTGAATACAATCATTAAAGGCAAATACCAGCTAGAACATCATTCCCATAAGTAAGCCTTATCATTCTGTGTAGTTCAATCAGTGTCTGCAAACATGAACATCTTTCCCCCCCAAAGCCAGACACTGTGAAAGGCTTATTTCCTGGGGATATGGTCAAATGTTCTGCATACTATATTCACAAAGGGATAAAGCTTCTTTTTTTTATGTGTATGCATAAAAGCTTTTTTTTCCGTTATAACACAACAGATTAAAGTCTTAGTGCTGTTTTCAAGCTTTGGAAGAGATTTGTTCATGTTCCCTTTGAACTATTCTATTATAAGAGAAAAATAAATGTGATTTCACTATAACACACCAAAGCCTCCTCTGAGTACACACTACAATAATGGAAATAATATGTTATATGTTATTGTGTATCTTCCCAAGGACAACAGTTGCACGTCAATCAATACACTATATAATACTGTTTTCATTCATTAAAAAAAACGTTCTTCTAGGAAAATCCTTAGAAGCTCTTGCAGATTTGCCCTGCCTCTTATGTAGTTAAGGGGAAGCTCAGACACTCAAGCACTCAGACAGATAAAATTACCACTCAACACCTCCAGCCAGCCTCATTACTCCCTTCTTCCTCACAATTTCCTTACGCTGCTTCGGCACCCCCCATGCCTCCCTTGGCAAATATTTTCACTCCCACAAGTGTTGGGTCACAACGGGGTCAACCTCCAGTCAACAATCTGGATTAAAATTTAACGCGAGCCCTGATGCATTTTTTAGTGTTCTATGGCCTATATCCATCACGCTATAACCTTCTGGCTGCCTCTTCTCTCCACTGGGGATTCATTTTCCATATTTGTTCATCTCCAGAGTGACCTCACTAATTGTACCAATGTAAGGCTGCAGTGAGTGACATGCGGAGAGCCATTAAAGACGCTCGTACTGTCAAAAGTTGTCTAGAGCCCATTCTAAATTTTCCAAAAAATACAAATGACAGAATAGCAAAGGGAATTCAACAGAGCATCGTTTATCTTTGGTGCTTAGATAGTAGACTTTAAAAACTCTAAAGGTTACCTGAACACAAAAGTAGGAAGCAAACAAGTGCCTTTGTTGTTGCTACATGACGCTAAAGGTCTTCTTTAGCGTCATATTGCACGCGCTTGGTCGTCTCCTTTAGCGCCATATGACACACTCTTGGTCGTCTCCTTTAGCGTCATATAACATGCGCTTGGTAGTCTCCTTTAGCGTCATATGATACACTCTTGGTCGTCTCCTTTAGCGCCATATGACACACTCTTGGTCGTCTCCTTTAGCGTCATATAACATGCGCTTGGTAGTCTCCTTTAGCGTCATATAATACACTCTTGGTTGTCTCCTTTAGCGTCATATAATACACTCTTGGTTGTCTCCTTTAGCGTCATATGACACACTCTTGGTTGTCTCCTTTAGCGTCATATGACACACTCTTGGTTGTCTCCTTTAGCGTCATATGACAAACTCTTGGTTGTCTCCTTTAGCGTCATACAACACGCGCTTGGTCATCTCTTTTACCGTCATGTGACACACTCTTTCTAGCTTTCTGTGCTGCTGAACTCTGTCTGACCTGACAGTAGACTGGTTTAACGCAGCGGTAACCTCACAACCACTTGTCTCATCACCCCTAACGTCTCAGGAGCAAACACACTCTGTGCAAACACACTTACATTCACACACCACACACACAACCCATGGAAGACATATCCAACACATACGACACATACTGTACATCTCTATCATTTTTGACGCCGTTAGGTTAAGGAAAAGCTTGTGGGTGGGCTAAGTGTTCCGTGACCCACGGGAACGGGACGGTTGGGTTTAGGGAAAGGTCATGGAAGGGCTTACGGTTCTGTGACACGCGCCAATGACGGGATGGTTAAGGACACACGCAGGACACAAACTTTGCTCTCCTGGGTGAAAGTCCTGTGTTTGACCCAATCCACCCCGCCATGCAACCTCCCTACGCGGAATTTCCCCCTTACATCATACAAAAGTATTGCAGTAAACAGCTCAGACAGGTAACAAATAATGGCTGCTACAGATGAGGTAATGTTGATATTTCATGTTAATCAATAATAGTCAGAGCCTATAAGGGCCATCAGGCTATATTAGTCAAGCCCATACTACATACGTATTTATAATAGCAGTGTGGAGTATATATTCAGAATGCTTCATGGTTAAATGTAACAAAAAGTAACATATACAGAAGCATGTAATATTTAAAATACAAGGAAATAAAGCCCTAGCCTTTCAAGAACAGTAACATCCACCCCATGCACATAAAGCACAGACACACACACACAGTAAGAAATAGGAAAATAACTAGCAAAACAACTGTTTCGCTTCAGCTTTGTGTTTAACACATGAGATTTCTGGCTCCTGCATTTTGAATGAGCTGGAGCTTTATTTTTTTGATGTGTGGAAAGAATTTCTATCAAAACAAATTGTGGATAGTGATGGGACAACTCCAGAAGAAGAAGTTAATAAAAGTTTTAAATCTTTGGAAAAAACATTTGGGTTTCTTTTTGTGAAGTTTAATTGGCAGCAGCTGTCCAAAGTCGGAAGTAGCAGCTTGATTGACGTGTGTCAGCACCCATCTTGCATAGTTTCATTTTCATCATCATAAGAAACATAGAAGCACATTGACTTCTTGTGTTTTTATTGAAAAAAAAAACTATATACACTGTGACAATTAGCATAGCATACAAAGATAGCATAGCATGGTAGAAAGGTATGAGTTAAAAAGGCAGCTCTGAGAAAGTAATGTAACATGTCATTACTTCAGCTGCGAGTGATTAATAAAGTAATGTAATGTATTTATTAAATGACAGTGGTGGAAGACGTATACAGATATTGGATACATCGTTTGAACAAAGTATACTCAAAGTACCAAAAGTAAAAGTACTATACCGGATTGCCCATTTCCAAATCTTCATCATTTATTGATGCATTAATCAATTTAAAGATGCAGCTGGTTGAGGGTGGAGCTAATTTCATTGACATCATATACTGGTGGATAGTTTGATCTATAATAACACATCATAATTATGTATTCATAATATAAATCAGGAAAGTAATTAGTAGATAAAGCTGTCAAGCTAATTAAGTGGAGTAAAAAGTGCAATATTTGCCTTCATAACTTTGTGTTGTAAGTATAAAGTACCAAGTTAAAATACTCAAGTAAAGTACCTCAAAATGGTACTTGCTGTAAGTACAATAGTTGAGTAAAAGTTCGAAGTTAAATTCCACTCCTGCCCAAGGACGGTTGGTATCACTAAGTTCCTATAATTCATTTCTTGGCCCCAAACCTCCACATATACACGACGCAGGTTGCTGACTTTGAGAGTGCTGCACATTTTTTATTTCAATTCAAGCACGGACTGTAACTGTAAAATAAAGAAATAAATAAAAAGTGCTACAGCTTGCAGTTTGTCTGTTCTCAATTTCGAGCGAGGGAGAAGGATGAGAAAAACAAAATTGAGGGTGGAACATCTTTCCTCATCGAGGCAGGGTAGTAGCTGGTGTCTTGACTTCACTTCTTCCCACAGGTTCCCATGGTGAAGAGTAAATAGTGTCACGCTGGTAAAGTACAAGCTTTTGCCTTGTTTCACCATTACTGAGGGGAGCTCTTATCTTTATACTTTCATTTCCAAAGAATTCGATTTCCCATGGATTTAATTTCAATCCCCTAAACCCCTGTATCCTCTCGTCTAATTCTTGGTCTCTGGGGGAATTCCACCTCAGCAGTTTTGTCTGAATCACAGCGATGGCCCCGTCTACCTGAGCTGCGCTTCAGTTTGCTGCTTTCTAGCTTTCTGTGCTGCTGAACTCTGTCTGACCTGACAGTAGACTGGTTTAACCCAGCGGTAACCTCACAACCACTTGTCTTATCACCCCCAGCGGCTCAGGCGGAAAGCATGCGCGCGCACACACTTACACACACACACACACACACTTACACACCACATACAACATTTACAGCATATACAACACACACAAACACCTCATTTGTTCCAACAGCACGGTTGGCTGGCTGAGTAAAATTCCTAACACTAAATACAGTTCTCATCCATTTTTAATCGTGCACGGAAGCATTGGGGGGAGGAATGAGGCAGGCTATACTAAAGCTTTGAAATACAGTACGCGCACAAACAGACAGACTTGAAGAGTATGTGTGCAGGCGACAGCCTCAAAGCAGTGTGAAGCTCTACTGAAGGTGGCTTCAGTCAACATCACACAGCCTGCTGCAGGGGGGCTTGTAGCAAGAAGAGCATATGGCTCTTTCGAAATTGTGAATGGTTGTGAATAGAAATCCAACTCCACATGTTTGTTTGCGCACAAATCTTCCCATGGAGTATAATGACAGGACACATAATATGGTTGCGTTCCTGATGAGTGGTTATTATGGTGTCAGAGGAAAAAGGAACTCGAACATCCACAGATTCAGTTCTCGCCTTCTTTACAAACACGTCCAAGAACGTGCCAAAATACCCAGACTCATCTGCAGCTTTTGCTAGGTCATCCGTCGGTCACTCACCGCACACTGATCCTTCTCTGAGTTGAAAGCGCATGCTGAATTCTGAAAACATAATCATTCAATCCATCACTCAATCTTACTTTACCTTGAAAGCATGTCAATCCTCCCCCTCTTGTGTAGGAAAACGCATCTTTTCAGGATGCAACTCATTGCATGTCATCTTCTGTGCACTGAATCATTTCTTCTCTCCCACATCTCCTGTCTCTGCGTGCTCTAGCATGTCATCTCAAACAGAAGAAAAACATCATCCGTCTCAAAGAAGGATGTTGTCAGAGCACTGTGCTCAACTTGTCATTTCCTTTATATATGTACGTATTTTAAAGGTGAAGAGGGAACTGACGCTTTTTGCACTAGATAAAAAACAATAGCCTAAAATGTGGCTAGAAAAACACAAGGCACTACAGACAACCCAAAAGACAGTACAATGGCAGCATAGGCATGCATTAAATGAACATCATAGTAAGATGGCTTCTAAATAAAAGCCTTAACATGAATGAGTCGCCCATTAGTTAAGCGCCGCATTTGTTTCCTCCTTGTCAAATAAGAGGCCCGACAGAAGAGAGGGAGGACAAATGATTGCTCTGCTGTAATGGGACGCAAGTAATATGCTGTGAAAGCACTGGAAGACAGTGTGTCTGTCACAATTTGTGCATGTGTGTGTGTGGCGTTTCAAGTGTAAAGATATGAATTGTATCTTCAGGCTTGTGTTGGTACAGTACGTGTGCATGTGTGTGCATAATTGTGTGTACATGTGTTGTTGAAAGTGGTACTAAAAGCATCACATGGCTGAGTACTCCTCGGACTCCCAGCAGGGCTTTTGGTCTTGTAACACACGAAGCCACGCACCAACACCTTCCCTGGGTCATTGTAAGGTTGCCGTTGTGTGTGTTTTTGCGTGAGTGCAGGCAGGCACGCGTTACAATCGGTGTCTGTCTGTGTGATTGACAGCTCGCCCTTTACTGCAACATAGTGTAAACTCGCACAGAGCGGTCAATCACGACCAAGTCAGGAAATGGCGCTGTAACACGCTGCGTCTCTGTTCAATCAAACTCGGTAGAATAAAAATGAACCAATGTCCAAAACAATCTGGGAAAAAGAGTCATGCTGTGATCAGTAGATTAGTAAAAACATGACCTGGTTCATTTAATCAACAACACTTTGTAAGCTTCAAGTGACACTTGCTCCCACCGGACAAAAAAACTGAGCATTAAAATTAGAACAAATAAATGGGCGTTTCAAATGATGGATAGCAATGACTTTGTTTGCTAAGATAGTATTCCACAAATATTTAATGAACCACATTAAACAATATCAAAGAATTTACTTTTTTATTTTGCAACCCAATTTTGTTATTGCTACTGTATTCCCCATCCTCGACGGAGTAGATTATATAATATATAAACAAATCAATATACACAATTTCAAAACAAGGTCTGCATATTATTTATAAATATAACAATAATTATGGATTTTCCAGGGGCTTTCAACTACTTCTTGATCTTCGGTTGTCATGTCAACTACATTCAAGCTCTGTAGCTCTCATTATTTCATTCCTAGCACTTTCCTATTGTCATATCAATACTTTTTATGATAATGTGTAACGTGAAAGGGGTTGCTTGCAGTGTCTAAGCTACAACAGCCAGCTCTTTCTATAACACCCACTGTACACTACCTGCCCAGAACCAAACATCAGGCTAAGTAAGCGCCCGGCTGGTAAACCTGATGTAGTGGAGCGATTAGCAGCTAAAGAGACAGCTATTTCCCTCTGTGTCACAAATGTGTTAACAGTTTGTCACGCAACAACTTATGAATGCAGGTTAAAACACTATAGTTTGGTCTTGATCTTGGATGTAATAGTTGGAAAAAACTATTTCTACTCACGATGACCATGTTGAAAGCTCTGAAGGAAGTGAGCGAGTGGAATTGGGACAAACTTACATTTCCAAAGTCAAGAATGGAGCTCATAACAGTGTTTCATCCTTTTGCTCACTCTTTTTCATTTGTTGCCGTCACCTTAACTCTCCCTCCCAGCTAAGATGTCATTTCTTTTCTAAACTCGAGCCCCAAATGTTTGTACCAATAAACACTGTATACTAAAAAGGTATACAGGCGTCTAGAGAGCTGTTAATAATTAATACTTCCAACTTGTTTTTGATGAAAAAAAGTATCAGTGCATCCCTGGTGGAGAGTGATGTTTTCTTCCTACCTTGTAAACAGGGACGAAGTTCAAAAAGCAGATTTTTAAAGTTTTACATCCCCTGTGCCTCTTCGACTGGTCTCACCTACTGGAGGCCACAAATCAAACTGACACGGTCAGAAAAGCCAGTTTCATGAATGAAATAACAAGTTTTTTCTTAGGGCACCTGTGAATCATATATTATTAATCCTGCTCTCTGCTCCTGTCCTTTTTGTACACAAGCTAATACACAAAAAGCAAGATGAGAAGATTGAGGATGAACATCTGTGTTTTGGGGTTTTGTATGTGATATGAATATATGGATGGAGCTGAGTTTTCCCATCTTTTGTGTGTATCCTATTGTTAATTGATCTAAGATGAAACAGATCCCCGTCAGCCAACTGCGCTGTGTCAAATTCACAATTAAATGCATTCGCTGCCCAGAAAAGCATCAACCAACGGCTGATAAAATGGAATACTTGAGCAACGCCACTGTCACAGAATGCAGGCGGACCCCAATGGAAAAAAACACCAATTACAGATGGCAACAAACACAGACTATAACCCTGGGAGATTCCTCCATAGCACAGAATTCAGTGCAGACCCTGAGAATGGTCCTTATTAAAATGCTCAAGACAGAGTAAAATGAATAGAAAACGCTCGCCCTTTGAATGCTGATTAAAACGAATACGTAATTGCTTTTCCCAAAAGCCGAGCACTACGCAGCGTTCAGTGAAACTCCTCAGACTGTAGCTTTACATTTAAAAAAAAGAGCTGTGTGAAATCCAGAGCCGAGGGAATGTGACTGAGGAAAAGTGGGGTGATGGTGAAGTGGGGTAGGGTGTGGGAAGGCAGGGACAGAAGAAAATGGAAGAAAAATTCTAGATCATGCAACAAAAAAGAGCCAAAGAGAGGAAGAGCAATACGTCCTGCCGCTGTTATTCGTTTTCATTTGAACCCCTGAACCCCGAATGACTTCCCGTGGGTAGAAACAGCTTGTCAGCGCTGTGTGCGTTAGTGTGTGTGTACGTGAGAGAGAAAGGGAGAGTGTGTCCACGCTTACATCAGCACTTCAAACCCCTCATTTCACCGCCTCAGCACCCCTCAGTATTGCACCCTGTTCTCTTTACGCCCCATCTCTTTTCCTCTATTTCGCCTCCATCCGGCCACCACCCCACTGTCACCAGCATGACTATTTACTCTTTTTTGGGTGCCGCTCACAACACTTATTTCGCTCTGCCTGCAGCATTTTTAGTGGCCTTTACTCAGTCAGTCAGTCACTCAGTCAGCCTGCTTTGACTTGTCTGACTGGTTTCTTGACTGGCTGTCAATCACACTGCTGGTCGGTCACTCAGTGTGTCCGTATCTGAATGGCCTTGCTGTATGTCCATTTGTCAGTCTGTCTCTTTGATTCCTGTGAGCAACTTTGCCAGTTGGCTTTCCTGTGATTTTAAAATCATTATTATTTTTATCATCATCACTGGTTTCCCCGTGACAACCAATTCCTCACCCTTCTTTCAAGTCTAATCATCATTTCATATAAATACTTAGGCCCCGGAAAATTTAAAAAAAATTTAAAATACAGCCATAGCACCATCATTACTATTACAATAGTATCACATCCTCTCCACAGTGATGTATATATATTAAGGTGAAATATTAAATTAATTTAACTGTTCATGCAATTTAGTAACGTGAGCTACTTAAATTAACTGGATACATGGTTAAACATAATTTGCCGTGTTGACTTTGTCTATAGCAATCCCCACCAATCAGTCCTGAAAGGTCGCAGATAGAAAGTAAATGCTGTAAAAATATTCCTTTTAAACATTGATCATTCACCAAAAACAACAAGCAGGTCTGCCTTTTTTGCGCGATTTACATTTCCGTTGCCATTTTTCAGAGTGTAACGCTACCTTGCCAGCTGGGAGGTTGTTTATGTGGTTTCCTCAGTTGGATGTCCAGCTTGTCAGGCTTGTCCTGGCAATGTAGATGCGTTGACCCAGACTGCTAACACAATGGCCATGGGTAGGTTTGTTTGCAGTACATGTGGGCTACAGGCTATGTTTCTATCGGGCACAGTGATGTATGTGCCAGTCAGATACTGCTGCCCAGCCCAATTTTGAGAGAGTTGCCAAAGGCATCTGTATAAGCCATATTTTGACATGCGTCCTGTAGACATTAAAGATCAGGGCCATTGCTGCATTTCTCGTACCAAGTACCAAAAAAGAGCTGCGCAGTTTCCTTTGGATGACTGGGTACTATCGGCGGTTCTACAGAAAACTCTGCTAACTGCTTAAACCGTCAATCAAAGCCCAAACAATTTGTACTTACCACAACTTGGAGCCGGCAGTTATAAAAGTTATATGACCAGACATTAGATTTAGCAGTCATACTGATTCATTAATTATGAACTAATTAACATCACTATTAACAGTCACTCTTAGGTGTGGAAAACACAATGCCAAGTAGTCAACTAAACAAAACTAAACTCAGGACGTGATGAACTGCGCAGACCTAACAAACTGAGCACAAATGTTCTCCGTTGTGCCCAGTTAGTTAGGTCTGCTCAGTAAAGGCAGCAGTCTTCCAAAGGCGCTGGGCAGTAGTGTACAGTATATGGCTGGCATGCACATCACTGTGCCCGATAGACGTAAAGGAAGCATGTCTCTGAAATAGAATCCTCTTAGTCTAGCCACAGTCTTCAGAAAGCTTCATCATAAGGGATGTGAAGCATCACCTGTTTTGAATGAGACCAAATCAGTACCAGGACACAAAACTGTGCCATGGCGTGTTACCCTGTAGCCATCATCTTCTACTAGTATTAGCCATTAACACCTCACCCTCCACACCAAATATCCCCACACGAGGCCACCGCTGCATGTCACCTACCCACTCGGTGGAGTACATTAGCCTCAGCTGCCAAAGTATAATCCCTCGTTCCAACCTTTCAATGTTGCTTTTCCATCTCTTACCACGTTAGCCTCTCCATGCTAATACGTTTTCAACGTAGCTAACTAGCCGTAGCTAGCCGATCGGAACAAAGTCAAAGAGGAAGCCAAGATATTTTAAAAATGGACGGGGCTAAATAAGGTGAACATGCTGGCTGATCAGACCATTTCAATTTTTGAAACAGAAGGGGTGACACAAAGACAAACCCTAAACTAAACAACAATGATATCAAACAAAATTGTATTAATATTGTAGCATTTTAGGATACAAAAGCCTCAACAAACTAATACAGTCTAAATTAATAAACAAAATAGTACATAGTAAAAAAGGTAGGAATACCCCCCCCCCCCCCCCCCCCCCCCCCCCCCCCCCCTTCCAACCGCCCCCCATGATGTCACAAGCACTTGGTACAGTCTGATTGGCCACTTCCTGTATACTTTAAAGCTCTGCTAGCAACTTTTGCTCCAGCCTGACAAAGATGTCCGTTCAGAAGCAGCAGCCAGCAATGGAAACCTCATTACTGGTAACTCATATAACAACTTCAGAAACACTTCACTAAAGACAAACTTAAGTGTGACTGTACAGAAGTTATTGAAATGTGTGCGCTACAAATAGAGGCTGATGTGCTGCCAACAATACTAAATTATAAGAGTCACCATTTGTTTGTTTACTGATGTATGTGCAATGTCAATGCAATGTGCATGAGGTCAAAAAGTCAAAAACTAGTGTAAACTATAGAAGTGTAAACTATAGGAACCTAAGATGTGTGCAAAGGGTTACTGACATTTATATAAGTTGTGTGCGGCCATTGCGCAAACATACAGCAATGTATGAGCTGATCTAGGGGGATTACTGCATGGAATGTGGCATTAAAACCATTTTGGCATGTTTCAGTGGTTTGAGGCACAGGAGCATTGTTTATGGATGCGTTGTTAAAATGTTAAAGCTATGTAATTATGTGATTGATGCTGTACTGTGCAATCACTTGGGGACGAAGGCTTGGATCATCTGGTTGGAATTTGCTCCCAACCTGCTAAGCTGACCAGGTGTGCCATGATGTGAAACTAAGGCAAGGTTTAAATTTGTCACTCAAACAGTTTTTTTTAATTCTTTACACATCTACAGCATCTCAAATGTTGATACACACTCATTACTTTTATATCCGTCCATCCATCTTTGTCTGCTCATCCGGTGTCACCTAGTCCTGGGTCTTTCCCGAGGCCTCCTCCCAGCTAACATTACCGTTATAACAACAGTTTAAGGTCAGACTTTAGTATTTCACTTTTGCATTTTTTTCACACTCAATATTATTCCTGGGAAAAGTACATTCTTTTTGATGAAAATGTGTTCATCCACAATCCCATTTTACAGCATGAAGTGCTCTTTGTGTTAATCAGTTAACTAATCCCACTTAAACTGCACAGTTTGAGACCCATACATTACGCAATACAGCATGAGTCACGGAACACATAGCTCCCATACATTCAGCTCCTAATGACACTCTGTGTGTCTGCATCTGGTGTGCAACCAAGTGTGTTTATCTGTGCATTTGCATGCTTGCATAATTGAATTCCTAATGCAATATGTGTGTGTGTGTAACTATGTGTGTGTGTGTAACTGTGTGTGTGTGTGTGTGTGTAAATGTGTGTGGTTGTGTGTCTTTGTACCTCGTACGTCTTTATTTTATTACATAATTAACAATCCAGCTTCATAGATGCTCATCCTCTGTGACAAATGAGGTCTGTGTTGGCCATGACCTAACCAAGGTCTGTTGTCTGTTTTAATGCTCCGGGGAGAGAAGCTGAGAAATGGGTCGGGACAAAGAGAGGAATAGAGGAGCATGTGCTGACCTGTGTGTGTTATTAAAGCCAAGATTCATGTTTTTCACAGAAAGAAAAACGCTTAGCTTTGATTCAGTGGACACCCAGTTGAAATAAGGAGACCCAGATGCTGATGGCAACTTTTCTCAATGTTATAGGTGCACTGTAATTGATATGATAAGAACAAAGTCCAGTTTTCAAAATAGACGATCTCAGCTTCAGGGATATTTCATTTAATCATTTATTTTACTTTTTCTAACGCAAAAAACAATTTACACAAGCTGCTGTGGTTTACAAACAGATCTAGAATTGAGATTATGTTTTAAAGTTTTGCCTAGATTTGTTCTTTCTTTGCAGCACCAAAGTAACTCCCACTCTTACCTAATGAAGAGCCAAATTTAGCTGCTTTTCCACCCTTGCGATTGCTTCTTAATGCATTGCAGTGATAGCAAATAGATGAGTTTGTCTGCGTTTTGAAGACACAATTCACCACCTCGCAACTTAGAGAGGTCTCCATGTTATACTTAGTGATGCCTGGCTGGGTTCTGTGCGTCGCTGCCCCGGCACTAATGAATCTCAGAAGATGGAACTGATGATGAAAAGGAAATGTAAGACTGACAACAGTTGCGACTCGGAGATATGGAGATAACAGGAAGCATTTCTCTCCCCCGTTGCGAAACATGTCAAGGCCTATAATGAGTCTTCCTCTCATATGAAATGAAAGCCTGCCATTATCACAACTCGATCATTCTCAAATACAAGTGAAATTACAGGGTGCTTTCAAATGGAGAGAGAGAAAGAGGTGGCAAGCTGAGGACGGGAAATCACCATTAAAATACCTTGCGGTTTCCAGAAATGTATTCTCCTTAATGTATGTGTATTCCATAGGATCTTAAATTGAAAAAAAAAGTGTATGAATTGTTTTTCCATTCATATTAAGTCAGGCATTTCAAGAGGAGCGTTACCCGTGTGATTAGAGTGCCAATGAAAAATCCATTATTAGCAGCAAAACTTTTTGTGTTGGCTCCCGCCCGAAAGATGAAGGAAGAAGATGAAACATTGCCACATGTAATTACCAGAAAATTCTAACTGTGCTTAACTAAAAATAGACGCGATAAAAGTAATGGATATGGATAATTTCTTTGACAGCACCAGCTATAAGGGGAGAAAATATGGAGACAATTTTACTGGGTTGGACAATGTTTAGCTCTTACCCCTAGCTGACTATCCACGGTCACTACATTATGGGTGTCAATATAAATTACATTAAAGTAGCGTCAGGCTCACTGGCTTTGATCTCAACCGCGCTTTCTTTAGCTTATGCTGATGAACCTACAAGAAACTCATCAGCGCGACCAAAATAAGCAGCTCTAATTGTCTTTACAAGGTCACAGAGTCATCCTTTCTAATTTGACTGCATTGTTAATTTCTTTCAGCTAATATCGTTGGACAAACTTATATCACTGGACAAAGACGGGAGATGGGCTCACCCTCAGGGGGGGGCCCGTTCCTTTCATGGTCTTAAGTCCATAAGAAAGGACAGTATTGGAAAGAAAAGGGAGAAGTGAGGCTGGTGACTCATACTAAAAAAATAAAAGAAGAAAAAAGAGAATAAGACTAAAGTCTCAAGAGGTGTGGCAACAGAATATACACATATATAACAATCAAAAACGTATTTGTAATAAAAGCTCCTCTTCCTGTATTTTTTATGAAAGATTTTGGAAATAGCAAAAAACTTAAATTGGAGATGTTCAGACATGAAAAAGGTTAATGCTTTAGCCTCAAAAACCTGCTGACCTCGGGGCCTAATCTTCTGTGTCTCCATGCTCACCCTAAAAAAGGGGGAAAAATAGGGGAAAAGAAAGGGATTAGCTCAGTGGGTTTTGGGACATTGGGAATGGAGCCAGAAACCAGTGACTGAGTTCACACTCAAGCAATTAGCCCAACTTCTGTGCAGTGCATGGTATGCTATCAATCACCGCACTTAGTCAGAGTCCTGTGCATGTGCGCGTGTGTGTGTGTGTGTGTGTGTGTGTGTGTGCGTGTGTGTGACTTAAATCTATCAACCGCTTATGAATCAATCAAGGGTTTCTGTGATGTAACCAGGAGACCAGTTTGAATTTTGAATCACTTCTCAAGTTAGCGTCTACGTTGATACACAACAACACTCAAGGTGTTGTTCAGCTTTCAGCTGTTCAGCGGGCATAACTGTATTTTTGGCGTCCTGTTGCGTCTATGTTAAATAAATAATGTGTAAATAAAAAATCTGCATAAACTGCATCGCTGCTTGTGATGAAGTTCGCGCCCACGTGAATCTGCGGGCGTCAGAGCTGGTTTCACTTGGTAGCATCTCACGAAAGTCAGATAGAAGATGGAAAGGTCTAAGGCTGAGGGCTCCAGGAGGAGAGATGGTGGTGTTTAATCAGGTCCTTCGTTCTTCTCCCCCTGCTGCGTTGGGCGTTGGGCCTGTCTGCTCTGGCATTCGTCTGTTGCCATGGCAAAGGCACACTTATTCTCATTCCAGTGGCATTCTGCTGATTCTGAGCCCAGCAAAGGCTCACACTTGCACAGACAATGGCACACATGAATTCTTAAATGTATGTGGAACTGCTGAGTTCCAAACACACAATGCAACAGATATGATAAGAACAAAGTCCAGTTTTCAAAATAGGCGGATGTATATGAGCAGATGCACATTAACATACACACACACGTCCACAGAGCCAATAAACACTTCTTCTGTTTATCATGTGAAGACACGAGGAGCCTTAAGCCTCAAGCTTTCACTGACTTGAATGCAGATTCATGCTTCAACCATCTGTCGGCTAACAGCTCTCCATGTTGGCGGCATGTGTAATTTGGACCTTCGCAGGCAAATATGGAATCGCCTTGCATCATACTGTATATCTCACACAGGGTATGTATACCCGACTAAGTAGCCCCATCAAGGGACCAATCCCCAGGCATCTGCCCTCGGCTTCTGAAACAGCAGGGATGGGAGGAGGATCAGGAGGGATGGATGAAAGTCTGGCAGAAAGAGAGAAAAGGGAAGGGAAGAGAAGTGGTTGCTGCAAATGAAACCGGAAAGAGGTATAGATGAGGGAATTTGTATCAACCATATGGTTGATACAAACGTCAAGAACCACTAAAAGTAACCTACTTAAAACTATACTTTGCCCATTTTCAAACCAGCTCTGTGTCATCTTAGTGTGGGCTTGAAATGGTTTGTTGTAGTTACTTTTTTGATGGATAATTAAACTAATCAGCTAACTTTTCAATCACCTTTTAATTGTTTTATTAAAGCTTTAGACCTGCATGGTCTGGGTAGGCAAAACCTTTTCAAGTTAAGTTATACAATAGACATTTATCTTGTCTTAATACAATCTCAAGTGCCATTTAAAAGAAGTATTGGTTGCTGTAATCATTCCTCTATTCATACAACATAGCAGCCTTTTTAATCTTTTAGTGTGTTTAAACCCCCATCTTTGGAATGATTACAGCAACCAATAAGTCTTCTAATGTAGCCTAAATATTGTTTTTCTTTTTTAGGGTAGACTTAAAAAATGAAAGTCAATTCATCACGAAAGAAATCTTGTCACTGTGACAGCGAGTTAAGTCACCGACAATGTACCCACAACAAAACATTTGAATTAAAAGATTCTTTGTTGTGTGGATAAGATCTAAGATTGGAAGCCATCCGCCAGTGTATTGCAGTGCATTGAAAGCATAATGGCCATTAAAGCTACAGCTTTCGTGGGTGGCATCCCTGTTCTGTGTGATCCCAACATCATGAGTAAGTTTAGAGGATAATTTATTCATGTAATGTAAACAATAAACACATTTCTGGTAATTATGATGTCTTTGCACAGAAGATAAATATTGAAATGCTGTATCCTCATATACAAAGAAAACTATTTGTTGTTAAAATTTTGCTGCGGCTGTTTTTTTTTTGTTTTTTTTTTAACGTGGCTGGGTGATACATCAGAGTTAATGAGATTTATCTGCCAATCGAGTTCACCAAGAAAATTGGCTGGCCAAATTAGCATTGATGGATGACTAACCATTGTTAACAAGGACTATTGTGGTAATAAAGTGATTGTAATTGATCTATCATTTCAAATCTAGGTGAAAAAAGAAAAATCTGAGGACAAAAAAAGGGGCCTGAAACATATTCAATGTACTTCTGAAAAACAGGTCTATTGAGTGAGTGAGTCTGAAATAAGAAAAAGTAAAAGTCCCTGAAACGATAAAATACACAAAGGCTTGAGGAAAAAGATACACGGACAGAGGAAGATGGAGGAAGATGAGTCATGGACAGGTGCACAGACACAGAGAGAGAGAGAACAGTGGAAGTTTAGACACACAATAGAAAATATTTGGGTGGGGGGAGGCCATGAGTTACCGAAAAGAGGCAAGATATCAAGAATAACTAACTCAAAAAATCATCTCCAAATCTGTTTGATTGACCCAAACAACTCTTCAACTCCATGTGCTCTTCCCTAGTGAATAGCTTAATAAGGCATAACAAAAAAAATCACTCCGGGCGAAAACACTCTGGACAAACAAGGCAGAGAACACAACATCATTTTTGTCCAGCACAATCAAAGACACACACACTCATTAGAGGCATATGTTTTGATTCTATGTCTAATACAAATCCATAGCGTGATGTACAGCTTTCCATGAGCATGGGCCGCTTGTGTCCGGCGGGCACAGTTATGCTCATATAGAGTTATAAATAGCTAATGTACGCACGCTCTGTTTGCCTGCTGAAATGGATATTCTTTAAACAAACACATACTGTAGTCTTAACCCGCAATGTTGATGGATAGATGCACGCCACAGGGTGTAGCAAGCTGGGAATAGGCAGCCGGGTAAATGACGGCTTTCACAGCGAGCTTAACGCTTAACAAACAAAAGATTAAACAACAGTTATATTACATAACTAACGTAATTGCTGCTGACCTGTGGACACTGACAGTTTCTGTGTGAGTGAGTGTGACGCAAACACAGCTATGCTTTCTCATTATAGATTGGTCAGTAAATTGATTAGCTAAAAACAAACCGCAATTTGTACTTGTAACTGCCAGCAACACACCCGGTGAGCCAATATTCATCTCTAACAGGGCTGTCAGCTCATGACTACAATGATAATTTGTACCACTGGACTATTGAGTGTAGACTCATTTACCTTGCTTTAGTGTGTGTGTTTGGGGGTGTTTTTGTGTGTGTGTTTGTGCGCGCAATAGGGACTAACTCATCTCTGCCAAGGTCAGAGAAGGCAGCTGTATTCATTAGCCAGAGCCACTGATTGTGCATTCAGTGGGAATTTTGATTGTGTAACTACAATGAGGACATTACAATGGGCAAAATGCGACAGATAGCAACAATATTTCCCAAGCTCATCAGTGAAAACACTGGAGGTACCCTAAAGCCTTGTTTTTACTGTGTAGCCTAATTGTTCTCTGGAGTCAAACACAAAAGAAACCAAACTGTAATTGTTGCCTGTTGTCTACTGGATTTCACAGGAAGACCAAACCAAAGCTGTGACCTGACTCTTAAGTTGTGTGGAAATATGGCATTCAGTTACTTCACGGGGCACATGTTCAGCGCTCTTGTCAGAAAGAAAATTGGTCAATCTAGCAAATAGTGATGTGAAAACTACTTTTGTAGAACAGACTGTGCCACAACGCCATAGAGAGTGATGGAAAGAGAAAGAAAGCACTATTACAGTCTATGAGGCCCATTGTGGGAAGAAGAGCGGGATGAGAGAGCAATGCTATCGGTTTTATCAATCTGAAGCTGGACACACACACACACACACACGCACACACAAACGCACACACGCACACACACTTGCACATCCACAGACATACCACAAAGTTGAACTGAATGGGTGGATTGCTGGGCCCAGTAGTTTAGAGATGAGATGAGAATCAGGGCAAGGCGATAAAGAATTGGTTGTTCTTTTCATTAGTCTTGTTTGCAGCTGAGTAGGACAAGGATGGAGAGGGAGAGGAAGGACGGAGGGGAAGGAGGCCAGAGGCAGACAGATGGAAAGGTGGACGGAGGAGGGGAAAAGAGATATCTGGAGAGAGACAGAAGGATGGTGCTGACTGTTTGATCTCCACTATCAGATGAAAAGGTTGGATGCAGTCAAGGCAACTCAAGGTCAGACTAAAGAGAAAAAACTGAATTAAACTAAATCTTTCAATTCAAAAGTAATCCCATCAAGAGTCAATTTTTAATTAAATCTCTTTTATACACTCTCTTGTTTCTCAGCACCATAGACATTTTTCCCATCGCATAGCTTTTTTTTCCCATGGCATAACTCTTTCCCACACTTGTATAGGAATGAAAAACGTCTCTTTTAACCAGACTCAATGGCTTGTTTCACTCTTATCAGCCTCCTGCGTCTCTGTGGTTTCTTTGCTGTGAAAGCTCGCCGCTGTTCTGCTTTGGTGAGAGCGCCGAGAGGGCGGGTGGGGAGGGG